>NC_081405.1:180944435-181278602 GCF_030272615.1 Cryptomeria japonica
CGCATATCTACAACTACGCCAAACTTGGCCTTATAAAGAGCTCCCGGAAGTTTCCCAAAGGGTTACAAGCAGGCCTACAATAGTTTATTATTTTATTAATCTGGGCCCCTTTATTTAATAATTTAATTAATTAAATAAGTCCTTATGATATTATTTAAAATTTAGGACATTTTAATATCATAAGGACTTATTTAATTAATTAATTTAATTATTAAATAAAGGGGCCCAAATTAATAAAATAATAAACTATTGTCGACCTGCTTGTAACCCTTCGAGAAACTTCTCGGAGCTCTTTATAAGGCCGAGTTTGGCGTAGTCATAGGTATGTGAATTTGGTGTTTTCTTTGTGTGTGCGAATTCCAATTGGAGTTCATACGTCTGCCATTTCAGAGGTGGAAGATCCTCCCTACTAGGCATCTGCAGTTTCGGTGGGAGTAACTCCTCACCCCACTCTGTTCATCCCTCAATCCGAGATTTTTTTGTAATCTGAAGTGTTGTCATTATTGAATTTGAATCTCTACTTGCCTGGTGTGTTCATTCTTGTGCCAAATCGTGTAAAACTAATTAAATTGCATATAACGGAACCATCTTTCCAAGTCCGTACATAGAGATTCAATTGATCGTACAAAAGGCAAGGAGCGTACGAAGTGTAGGGATGTATGGTAGAGGATGCATGGGAGGTTGTGTTGGTTGTACAGTGGGGTTGGTCGTATGGTATTGATCGAACGGTGGAGGCAGCGTTGCCCGTACAGTGGAGGTGGAGTTGTCTATATGATGGAGGTGGTGTTGTCGTACGGCAAGAAAGCGTATGGTACATTACAGTGGTATCAGAGCCAAAATCCTGCCAGCCTATGGAGTGCTTGGGATGACTACAGAAATGGAAGAAAGGGATAATGAAATTGTTGCCAATAAAATCACCAAGTGGTATAACAAATATCAAAAGAGCAAGAATCTTCTGACATTTCAAGAATATCTAGTTCTGATAGGAAAAAGTATGTTTGTGCATGAGGAGGTTATCAGAATCTTTGATGAATACTCAAGTGAACATGAGGAGTTCAAGGCTACCAAATCCTTTGATAAGTACTATGTAAGGAAAAGAAAAGATGAGTTGGATCCTGAATTAGGAACTCAATTAGAATCAAAGAAAAATTAAGACAAGTTCACATGTTCACCCCAGTGACATGAGGATATGGACAAGCCATAGACAACAATTGTCCCTTCAAGTGGAGAACACTTAAACTTTCATGACAACTGTAAGGGTGAAGATGTTGTATGAATTTTGCCAAGCCAACAGTGGTTGACCAACTTCATGGAGATGTGAACTCTAGCAATGATCTCGTACAGGAGCAATCTCTACATTTGGTTGAATACAGAGTTTACCCTTTGGTTGGGCATGAGGCATGCATGATTGTCATCTCTCCTTGTGAGTGGCATCTATAAGAAGAAAGAAAATTTGATTTTGATGAGTTATTCCTCAACTTCGTGCAGGGAAATGTTTATATCAGAGTGGAGCAAGGCAAGCTGATTGGGGATTTGCATGTGGTGTTTGCAGTCATGGTGCGACATCAAGCTTTCAGCGGATACGACTACCAGCATCCGTGCATGGTCTGGGATCCCGGAGCTTGTCAGATGGCTGATAGTTACGGATTGCTTGAGAGCAAGCAATCTTTGGACCGGGAGGACTGTAATGTCCCCAATTTTAATAAAGTAACTTAATTAAGTTAATTAATTAAGTGGTCCTAAATTTTAAATAATATAATAAGGACTTATTTAATTAATTTAATTATTAAATAAAGGGGCCCAAATTAATAAAATAATAAACTATTGTCAACCTGCTTGTAACCCTTTGGGAAACTTCCTGGAGCTCTTTAAAAGGACGAGTTTGGGGTAGTTATAGGTATGCGAATTTGGTGTTTTCTTTGTGTGCGATTTCCAGTTGGAGTTCAGTCGTCTGTCATTTCAGAGGTGGAAGATCCTCCCTACTTGGCATCCGCAGTTTCGGCGCGAGTAACTCCTCACCCTACTCTGCTCAACCCTCAGTCCGATATTTTTCTTGTAATTTGAAGTGTTATCATTATTGAATATGAATTTCTACTTGCCTAGTGTGTTCATTCCTGTGTCAAATCATGTCAAACTAATTATATTGCATATAACGGAACCATCTTTCTAAGGCCATGATTATTAGTCTATACACAAAGAGTCAATTGATCGTACAGAAGGCAAGGAGCGTACGAAGTGTAGGGTTGCACGATGGAGGGTTACGGGAGGTTGTGTTGGTTGTACGGTGGGGTTGGTCGTATGGTATTGACCGAACAATGGAGGGTGTTGGTTGTACGGTGGAGGTAGCATTGCCCGTACGGTGGAGGTGGAGTTGTCCATACGGTGGAGGTGGTGTTATCATACAGAAAGAAAGTGTACAGTACGTTACATGGTGTGGGGTTGTTGATTATGTTATCCAAGCGTTGTTTGATTGATTGCATTTGGATAGGCACGTTATTGGATAGCAAATGTTTCAAATCTGGCCACTTTGTATCTGTTGCACTTAATGTGAAGAATAGAGTGGGAGAACCTATTTGGCTGATCATGTTTGTCAACTCAGCATGACACTTATTCCAATATGGCCTTGTACCTCTAATGACAGATCCAAAGTGCATTACCTCCTCGGCTAATTGTGTGTCAGGAAGATTCATCAAGTGTGTACGAAGGTTCTCAATAGTGGTTGGTATGTTTTCTTTTGCATTTTTTTAACAAAAACTGATGCAAGTGTTTGACTACAATGTCGCAACATAAGATTGTAGATAAAATATCGAAACCTTCGATGCCTTCCAAATATCCGGTCATGAAAACTCATCAAGTGTAACATATACTCATGTATCTTCACTTCCCTAAGTTGTGGTTGCATATGTAGTGTGGTTCCATTTGGGAAGAGAGTTGGAAACGCCATATCAAGTAATCTCTTCGTATTGTATTCATTTATTGGAGATGAGTCTATTTTAGGCCACTCAATAATATCATTTGTGTTTTCCTTGAGGTCCAATGTTTGCTTAATAATGTCTAGTTCACGTTGTCTTCTTGGCATTTTCCCATAAATGATGAAGTGTATGTTGTGCTGCTTTCAATTTGGTCTTCTTCACTATGAAGTTCGCTACTCGATGACATTATCAACTCATCAACTTCAATATTGTGTAGCATGTTCGAAATGTTTGTCCTAGCTTAAGGGATTACCACCAAGTGTTCAACACTAATGACAACATCATTATAATATGGGTCATGTATTTGACTTTGTATTCCAATGCATCTCTAACATGATTTCTACTCACATAAGAATCGTAACAATTTCCTTGTCCGTGCAACCTTCGAACAATTAGTACATCAAGTTCTTCTATTCTATGTGGAAGTATCTTCACAATGCTTTGTATGTCATGTGCAAAGCTAATTGTGTGACCATTGTATTTGTATTGGCCACCAATAGCATGGGTTACTTGTGTTAGGAACCGAAAGGACAACTGAGAGGGGGGGGGGGGGGGTGGTGAATCAGTTGTCAATGAATTCCAACCCAATTATAACTTAATCCAACTTAATACTTAATACCGGTAAACCAAATTTAATGACGGTTAACAGATTAGCAGTTAATATCAATACCGGTGAAACTTAATGCATGAAACAGAAAGAGAAACAACATCCACAATACATAACACAAATATTTTGACATGGAAACCCTATAAGGGGAAAAACGACGGTAGGAAACCTTACCCACAATTAGATGATACTACTGCAATTAGTATGTGTATACAAATGGGAATGGCCAACCGCCTAGACCACACTGCTCAAATGAGAGTCGCAATGACTACAGTAGGATGGTTAAATCCTAAAATAATGTACTGCTTAAAATAGCATCTCCAATATTGGATTCAATACCGGTTAAGCTCTGGTAAACACATTCAAACCTTCCTTGAACCTTCAAATGATGTATGCTTGATTCGCTCTATGATCTGCTCATATGATCTTCATTATTCGCACATACCATGGCCATACCACAATTACACACTTCATCTCACAAATGAGATCTTACATTTATACAAAACCTAAGATCAAATGTATAGTTCGGCTCACTAAGAATATTGCAATTAAAATCAATTACAAATAACTCTTGATGTTATACAACATGTCGGCTCAATACATTTACAACAACATCCAATCAATAAATCATCTCCATAACGTGTCATGCTAATCTGGAATAGATAACGCATACCGGTCCATAACCTAGATCAATCTACCAGTAATAGCAAATATGTCAAACCGATTAGAACAATAACCAAAACACTAAAACCAAGTATCTAAACCATGTCTTTGACATAATCAAATGATCTCCAAATGATAACAAGTCATCATTCGTGTCGGTGAACCATATAACCTGTCGGTGAGCATGTATCGATGACTGTGCATAAGTCACTGACCTTGCCCGTGAACACAATGTGTTGATTCAACAGTAAACCAATATAACCATAGTGCCAAATCAACAATGTAGATCTCCAGAAGGATAAGTGTTGACATCAATGACAAAACTAATGCAACACATCCATAATACCAACAACTTGCAATATTGGGTTTGCTCTAGCTATGAGCATTTCTTCTACCTACGTCAGTCTTTTCAATACAACATATTGCTCCCCTGGGTCCATGTTGTTGGCCAGTGAAAATCGATGGATGCCTTTCTCGTTGAAGCATCTTTTGCAAGTCATAGTCGCATTTTCCAAATGAAGAAGCATTCCTAGGTAACATTCCTTGCAAACAATGCATGTTTTTTGGTTGGACAAGGCATCTATTATTTGTCTAAATTATTCTAAATCTCTCATGAAGTTAGGATAGTTGTTGAAAGCAACCACGTCTCCTACTTGTTGTGGTACTGAGTCATGTTGTTCTTGGAACATTTGGTCTTCTCTATTTGTGGTGTCCTTCTGTGCAGCTGTTGCCTCTTTTTGTCGAGCACGATAATTTTGGCTTGCTATATGATTTTGTATTCTTAGTGCTTCTATTTGTTGGGGAGTAGTTGTTCTAATTTCTTAGCATGCCTATTGTCAAGTATTTCATCTTTATGTCAAGCATAGTACTCTCGATTTCTTTTTCGGCTTTGCAATCTTCAAATTTCTATTAGTAGAGGATCAAATTGCTTTTTCTGGTTGGTACAATCCATCATGTATTATAAAAATGTCACACCATATTAATAATTAGGAAAAGATAAAAGCTATAGGAAAAATGTACATGAAACCAATTCAATTAAAGTTGTAATATAGTGTTGACAAAAATTAAGTGTACATCTCCACACATTAAACAGAACATGACCATACTGTTACAATCATTCTTATTAAATGTATTTGACATAGATATGATATTAGCAAAATATGCAAATAAATTCATAACTATTAGCACCTAGAAACTTCCATACAACTTTCTATAAATGATTGTTTACATATGGTATGTTATTCCAAGAAGCATAATGAACATATTGTAAGGGGAACACACAATAGTTGGACAACTATGTACTGCATTTCCACTGAAATATACATATGCAACACTTGTCTTCAAATTCATACATAGGTATTTACATATGCATATTGTCAACTAAGTGCTTACATATCCCTCCTAACAAGAAAACATCTATTCTATTGTGCTCCCAAAGATGTTGCATACATTCTACGGTTGGTCATTGTTGTCACTGCACATTTTTTTTATTTTTTCAAGCAACAAATTGCTCTCTACAATGAAATCTATCTCTTCAACTTTAGTGATAGTTGTCTTTAGTCGTTCTTCATTATTGTATGTATCATTTCTACAGGTTAACATAAAGATGCATTCCTTGTTGAGCACATCTCTTATGATCTCCTCAGTACTCTTCGTAGTGTCCTGCTCAAATTGGAGATTGTATAGTTTTTCTACAGACATGCCCATGAGTTGTGTGGCCACCTCATCAAATGCGATTTCCCATACTATGTTTGTGTGGTCCTGCAACTTTATTTGAAGTATATACCTGTAGTTGCAACTAGAGGGTGCTAAATCACATTTTGAATAGTACCATTGTCCATCATTATTCTGGATTAGTCTCTTCTTACATTCTTTTCCACTTGGTTGTAGAGGGCAAGATGGATAGCAAAATGACTCAGATTTAATGAATTGTGTAGTTGCTTTTAGTATGCACTGGAAAACTTGACCTACATGTGAAACCTATTCTCAGATCGCACTAATTGTTAGCCTTGTAACAAGTAAAGGCGTGACTGAAGACTTTGTCGTAGATAACTGGAGGTTATCTACATTTTGATTGAACCAAGTCTTAAGTTCTTTTGATTCCTCTATATAAGGGTTTCAAGATACACCTGTAGTGACCACTGTGTTTATCACCTTGCCATTGAATTCAGAGACACTAACTTTTTTTATAGCGAGAATACAAGGTTCCTGCAAGAAATAGTTTTGTTGTAACTATAAACCTTCTTTTTTCGTTGCCATTCCCCATAGAGTAACATCTATTGTTGACTCAGTACTATCAACCAACGTAATGGTGTGCCTTGAGACCTCTATCCCATCACTCCTTATCGTAGAGTTTGGGTTGACACATATAACAACTCCAATAACATCAACAATTGAATTGTTACTCTTGCTTCCAATTTTACTGATAGGTGTAAAAGAGAATTGATTCTTTGGAAGGGAGAGGTCATTTTCACATAGGGAAACCTTTGATTCAATCACCAAAGGAATCTTGAGGCCACTATTCAACTTGTTATAAATTCTATTGGTTGTCTTTACTATACCATCATATATTTTGTATGTTGTTCCAACATGTATATTTTCATAATTGAGGCCAGCCACTTCATTGAAACAAGTGATGCATGTCTTTGTTTCTTCATTGTCAATGATGTCAAAGCTAAATATTTGGCCACTTCCTCTAGTGTTGTTGTATTTGTGGATTTCCCTCTTCATAGTTACACGACCTTTAATAGTCCATCTTGTTTGGAATGGATTAAAGTTTTTGATAGGGGTGATTATGAGTGGTGTCTCTTTTCTACTTTGGAGTGGATTTACACCAAAAAGTACTTTTTGTGGTGGTGATCTTCTACTTGATGAAATTTGATTTGAATCTCCATGTAGAGAAGATGACTCTATTGTAGCCTGTTCTATATGACCCTCTTGTTCTTGACATAGGAAGACCGGATCGCCTATTATTTCATGGCTTGTACATATTATCTCTAGGTTTGCAATTACAATCCATCTACTTACATCCAATAATAGAAAATATTAGTATAAAGTTGTAAGAGCTTAAGAGCTAGTGATATTTGTTATTTAATAATGATGACTTGATGAACTCACTATGTGCTACTTAACATAGGAGACTTATATTCTCTCAAACGTATTATCAATCCAACTTTAATTTCTCCAGAATCTATACACCGATTGTATTTGTTGGGCAATGATACTCTGTGTTTATGAATTCCATCTGAGATATCTATTCTATATCAATTATTTTGCTCAGGTCCATGGCCAAAGTTTGCAACACCCAATACTTGAATGTCAGGTTCCAATATTAAACTTCCACCATGTATGAGTTTTATTGCATTTGCACTCAATAAATTAGTCATGGTTCAAGGTTCTTCAGTAGGCCTACAAAAAGTATATGCTACTATACTTATCCTTTCAATGAAAGAAAAATAGTTTCTATGATATTCCTAAAGTGCTACTACATATAATTATTTGAATGGAGGATGGGTTTCAAAGATGACCAATATATTTCTTTACCACCCAACAATCATATCACTGGACATGTTGAAAAAGATATTATGTAAATATTCTATTAACTTTTTTAAGAAATATAATGCATTGGGGAGTTGATTGGACAATGACACCACAACAAATCTAATTTCAATATGGTAAAAGAGTAACATTACAGTGCAAGCACAATATACTTTAATCCCGTGTTCTCTTTTTTCACTATATTGTTCAACTTAAGTGTACAACATTAAAACTAACAATATCTTATAGAGGCAAACGGCATAAGAACGAATTTATACATTGACACTCACACATATATTTCAATGATCAATGTTTTGTTTGGCTACATTGCATCAACTGCTACTATTTATACTCTTTATATATTTCTTTAAAAAATTATGTAGCTCAACATTATATTCACAATAACGATGCACAAAAAGGCACACCAAGTAATATTTAGTAAAATTAGTATTATAATGAGTAATTTGTACAATGGCACTACAATTGGTTTGTCGTAGTATTATAATGAGTAATTTGTACAATGGCACTACAATCAGTTTGTCGTAGATGCCATATAATTATTCCTAAACCATGTTTCTTAATAAAAAATGTATTCTTCAATATCTAAATTCAATATGGTAAAATAGAAACAATAGAGTGGAAGTGCAATATGTTAATGCATGATAGCTTCGGTAAGATAAATGATTGAATGGGAGATAAATGAAGTCTCTCATTCAATCATTTATCATATCGATAATTATGATAGAAACCTTCAAGCAATTAATTCCTCTTTGATAGCCATTCTACATTTGCATATAAATAACCTATTCAGTTCGATCAAATCCTTAACATTGATAATCATACTATATCATTTGTTTATGTTCATCGATTACTAAACCATGTTCATGCATTCCGATTTGTATCGATTAACATAATTGATAATAATAAATGATTAAATCAAACACCAATTAATATCGGGTTATATGTGCTCCATTATATATCGGGTGACATGATAAAGTTTACCAATAGTTATCAGTTGTAAGCATACACCAAATAGTTATCGGTTGTTAAGGCTAAACACATGCTGATAACTATCGACTGTTAGGATTATGCAAACACTGATAGTCATCGGGTGTTAAAGTATTTACATACCGATTGACATTAGTAATGAACATGCATTTGTTTGGTATTAACAAAGAGGCACGATCAAGTAATGTCTTGATCTATCATGACCGATCAAGGCATTGCTTGATCGTACCCCACTTGTTATATACATATATTGAATGGCATTCGTGAGATAGGACATAGAAAATAACAAATGCTCCTCTCACCTGCCACAAATAAGAAGATAGTCAGATTCATATATTAATTTAGTAATACATAGAACACAATCATTTTAAATAGAATTCAACTTGCATTTTGAATGTAAATTGAACATCATTTACATTGTATCAGAGCTATAGTTAAATCAAACCCGAGGTTGTTCAATTTTACGTAAAACTCAAATCAAGCATATATTCAAGATCACAATTCTATCAATGGCTAGCGCTATCAGATTTGAAGACAGGCTTGCAGGAGGTGATGACTGAACCCGACAAAGCAATCTGGAGAGAAGGAAATGATAAAGCTATCAAAATCATAGTTGATGGGGATGAGGAACAACATTATGCCCATTATAAGGAAACATGAAACAACCTTCAATATGTTCAAAGCACTTGAAGATGCTTTTGAGATATCTAATGCTAGTAGAACCTTGGCTCTAAAAAAATAGATAAATCACATAGCCATGACAAAAGGAGAATCAGTCAATGCCTACTTCATGCGAATATCTGCCCTAAGGGATGAACTAGCAACCCTTGGATATGAGATCCAAAGCAAAGAATTAACCCTCATTGCTCTAGATGGGTTGCCTAGCATATGGGAAACATTCGTCCAAGGCATCAATGCAAGGGATAACTTTCCAAAGTTTGATAGGCTGAAGGCTGACTGTCTCCAAGAGGAATCAAGGCAAAATAAGAAATGGATCAAACAGAAGAATATAGATGAAGATCTCCAAGTTATTAATACGAACTCAAATAAGAAAGGCAAGCAGAAGCAATTCAAAAAGAGAAAAGGGCGTCACGGCAAGAACTCCTTCAAGACAGACCTCTCTCAAATCCAGTGCTACAAATGTGACAAATTTGGGCACTATGTTGCCAAATGTACAGAAAGAGATAAACAAGCCACATTTGCCAAAGCAGGAAAATCAAAAAGGGAAGAAGACTTCGAGAAGTATGTACTATATTTAGCACTAACAAATCATGCATCAAACAAAGTGAACTCCTAGGTGATCGACAGTGGCTCATCCAAACACATCACAAGATTTAGAGAAGTACTAGACTCCATGAAAGAAGAGAATGATGAGGAAGTAACCATCGGAGACGATTCTACACATCCTGTTAAAGGAGTTGGAACTTGCACCATCAAACTAAAGTCAGGTGTATCATTACAACTTAGAGGAGTGCTATATGTTCCAGGCATCAAAAGAAATCTAGTCTCAATATCAACACTAGAGGACAATGGATACAGAGTAACCTTCATGGACAACAAAGTACTGGCATGGCCAAAGAATGCATCCATCAAGAAAGCTAAAATAATTGGTCAAAGACAAGGCTATTTGTATGAGCTATGTACAAAAACCAACTTAGCCCTAATTCATGAAACCAAAGATGCAAATAAAATCTAGCACAGAAGACTAGGCCACCTAAATTTTAGAGCTTTATCATCAATGGGGGACCTTGTCACAGGTCTACCCAAGTTAATGAAATATCATTCAGGGGCATGCACAGGATGTGTCCTAGGTAAGAATGCTAAGGGTTCTTTTCAGAATAGTACTAGGAAAACAAGTAAAATTTTAGAGTTAGTTCATTCTGATGTATGTGGACCTATGTCTGTACCTTCATTGGGGGGATTTCTATACTATATATTTTTTGTTGATGACTACTCTAGGAAAACTTGGATCTACTTTCTGAAATGTAAAGAATTAGAAGAGATCCTTAATAAGTTTAAAGAATTCAAATCACTAACAGAGAACTACTCAGGGAATAAAATTAATACCCTAAGAACTGACAATGTGGGGGAATACACATCAAAATTATTTAAAGAGTTTTGTAAAAATTTAGGGATTAAGAGGGAGTTAACAATACCCTATAACCCTTAACAAAATGGGATAGCTGAAAGAAAAAATAGGACAATCGTTGAAGTTGCCAAAGCTATGATTCTTGATCAGAGTCTAAATATCAATCTTTGGGCAGAAGCAACTAGCATTGTTGTATATATTCAAAACAAATGTCCCCACTTTCATCTTGAAGATAAAACCCCTGAGGAAGTCTTTACTAAATCAAAACCTGATATTAGCCACCTTAGGATATTTGGATGCCTTGTCTATATTTGTGTACCTAAGGAGAAAAGATTAAAACTAGAGCCTTCTGAAGAAAGGGGAATCTTTGTAGGATAGAGTGAAACCTCCAAAGCTTACAGGATCTATATACCTGGCCAAAATAATATTGAACTAAGCAAAGATGTGATCTTTAAAGAAGACTTAGCCTTCAAAAGAGCCCAAAGCTCTCTAAACTCTGAAGTCTATATACCTACCCCTAGCATAGATAGAGATCCTACTCCTGAGCTTCAGAGGGAGAATCCCGAGGAAACTATAAGTGTAACTCAAAGTCCACCTAGAGAAAACCTCAAGAAAAGACCACTATGGGCCACCAAAACTTTAGCAGAAGCTCAGAAGTTTGTTGCTCCTTCAGGAACCTTTAGGGAAAGCAAAAGGCCCAACAGATTCACTAGCTATGTTTCCCTTACGAATAATCTCTTTGAAGTTGAACCAAACAATGTATCAGAGGCTCTTGAACATCAAGTATGGAAGGATGCCATGTCTGAAGAGTATCGGTTCATTATGAAAAATGATGTTTGGGAGATTGTTCCTAGGCCAACTAAGAAATCTGTTGTTTCATCTAAATGGCCTTTTAAGGTTAAACATGCTATAGACGGTAGTATTGAGAAACACAAGGCTAGATTTGTAGCTAGAGGTTTCTCTCAAAGGGAAGGGATATATTATGAAGAAACTTTTGCACCAATTGCCAGATATACATCAGTAAGAGCTGTATTAGCCATTGCAGCATCTAAGGGTGGAAGGTACACCAGATGGATGTTAAAACAACATTTCTAAATGGTGAGATCTCAGAAGAAGTCTACCTAGAGCAACCTAAAGGGTTTGAAGTCTATGATGTAGAGTCTCATGTGTATAGACTCAAGAAAGCTCTCTATGGGCTTAAACAGGCTCCCAGGGATTGGTATGAAGGAATTGACACCTATCTCTTAGGACTAGGTTTCTCTAAGAATGATGCAGATCCTAATCTCTACTGCAAAAGAAATAAAGATGATATGCTAATATTGATTTTATATGTCGATGACTTATTAATCATAGGAAATGATCATCTTATAGATCAATGCAAGAAAGATCTATCCAAAGAATTTGACACAAAGGACTTGGGACTCCTTCATTACAACCTAGGATTGGAAGTATGTCAGAATTCTAACAGCATTATACTAAACCAAGGGAAGTATACCTTAGATATATTGAAGAAATTTAGAATGTTGAACTGTAGGCCCATGACCTCTCCTATGGAAACCAATTTACATAAACTTAAAGAAGTAGCAGCAAAGTCACAACCTACTGACTCTACTTATTACAGACAGATAATTGGGTCCCTAATGTACCTAGTGAATACAAGGCTAGATATCTGTTATGCAATTAATGCCTTAAGTCAGTTCATGTGTGAACCCAAGGAGATACACCTAGTTGCAGTAAAGCACATCATGAGATACCTACAAGGTACTCTAAACCTTGGTCTCAAATATGAGAAAGTTGACATAAACCTCCATGGTTTTATAGATTCAAATTGGGTTGGAAGTGTAACTGACAGAAAGAGCACTTCAGGGTTTTGCTTCAGTTTAGGTTCAACCATGATATCTTGGATCAGCAGGAAGCAGTCTTCAGTAGCTCAAAGCTCCACCGAGGCAGAATACATTGCAGCTTCTATGGCTGCCCAAGAAGCAGTATGGCTTAAGAAGTTGCTTGTGGGATTGTTTGGAGAGCCTATGAAACCCACTGTTATACATTGTGACAATCAAAGCTGCATAAAACTTTCAGTGAATCCAATGTTCCATGATAGATCCAAGCATATTGAGATTCCATACCACTGTGTGCAAGATATGGTAGACAAGAATGTGATCCAATTAGAATATGTTTGTACAGGAGATCAAACTGCAAATATTCTGACCAAACCTCTTTCCAGAGTGAAGATTGATCACTTTAGAAAAGGTTTAGGTATGATAGAAAGGTAATTTGCTTTGTAATCTGTATTTTGCATATCAATAACATGTTTAATGTGTAAACTTCTTGTCATGATAGGACATTTTGGATTTTTATCCCCTCGGTTCTTATCTAATAGATGACGATCTCTCAAGATAATGAACACTTGTATGGGGATATTATAAGGTGACGATCTTATAATGTCCAAACCAGTTATCATGTTGGATCTCTGGTGTATCATGGATATGCCATTATTGTGTTGCGATAAAACATTTGTATAAAGTGTTAGTGCACATATCACAACTTGGATAATATGAGAAGTTAATCCTCCTCATATGATTATCCTTAAGTATTGCGTGTTTAGGCAATACTGATATCACGTGCTTAAGTGATATCCTGTCATCACAAGATTGACGTGATGGACATCTGTATCACGTGTTTAGGTGATACTTCATATCATGTGATTAGTATGATTTTCTAGAATGTCTAAATTAAGTAAAGAATGCTAACTATCATTTGAATTGTGATGCTTGATTATATTGTTTACATTCATCTTACCTAGCTAAGATGGAGTGTTAATGCATGATCGGTAAGATAAATGATTGAATGAGAGATAAATGAAGTCTCTCATTCAGTCATTTATCATATCGATAATTATGATAGAAACCTTCAAGCAATTAATCCCTCTTTGATAGCCATTCTACATTTGCATATAAATAACCTATTCAGTTCGATCAAATCCTTAACATTGATAATCATACTATATCATTTGTTTATGTTCATCGATTACTAAACCATGTTCATGCATTCCGATTTGTATTGATTAACATAATTGATAATAATAAATGATTAAATCAAACACCGATTAATATCGGGTTATATGTGCTCCATTATATATCGGGTGACATGATAAAGTTTACCGATAGTTATCAGTTGTTAAGCATACACCAAATAGTTATCGTCTGTTAAGGATAAACACATGTCGATAACTATCGGTTGTTAGGATTATGCAAACACCGATAGTCATCGGGTGTTAAAGTATTTACATATCAATTGACATTAGTAATGAACATGCATTTGTTTGGTATTAACAAAGAGGCATGATCAAGTAATGTCTTGATCGGTCATGACCGATCAAGGCATTGCTTGATCGTACCCCACTTGTTATATACATATATTGAATGGCATTCATGAGATAGGACATAGAAAATAACAAATGCTCCTCTCACCTGCCACAAATAAGAAGATAGTCAGATTCATATATTAATTCAGTAATACATAGAACATGATCATTTTAAATAGAATACAACTTGCATTTTGAATGTAAATTGAACATCATTTACATGGTAGTGTTGGTGTTGAAAATAAGCCACACCTGGACCGTCAATGGACTGGTCCAAGAGGGGCTAGTAGCTCAGTGGTAGAGCACTACAATAGCGTATGGAAGGTCCTAGGTTTGAGTCCTAGCTGGTCCATGTCTCAACATGGTATCAGAGCCAGGTCCAGGCAAGGAGCCCCAAGCACACGAAAGGTGTGGCTTAAGGGGGGTGTTGGTGTTGAAAATAAGCCACACCTGGACCGTCGATGGACTGGTCCAAGAGGGGCCAGTAGCTCAGTGGTAGAGCACTCCAGTAGTGTATGGAAGGTCCTAGGTTCGAGTCCTAGTTGGTCCATGTCTCAACACAATAAACAATTGTTGTTTCTTCAGGCAGTTACATGCACCAAGTAAATCATATAGGTTGGCATATTGTTCACTATTTCACTACTCTTGTTTTCAATGATAAGAAGTAGCTACTATTTCCCATTTCATATTCTAATCATTGTTTTTATTATTATTAATCATTGTTTTATTATTATTATTGTTTAATAAAGTGTTTTGTATTAAACCTAACAACATCTTATACAATCAAATGATATAGGACTGAGTTTGCACATTTACACTCTAATATATATTTTAATCATGTTTTCTCTACCTATATTATTTGACTAAGTGTAAAGCACTCAAGCTAACAATATCCTAAAGAATCAATTGGTATAAGAGTGAATTTATACATTGACACTCTAACATATATTTCAATGATGTTTTTTTTATACTATTTATAATGTTTATCTATTTGTTTAAAAAATGTAGCTCAACATTATATTCACATTAAGGAAACACAAAAGTCACACCAACTTATATTGAGTTAAATTAGTATTATAATGAGTACTTTGTACAATGGCACTACGATCGATATGTCGTAGATATCATATAAGTATTCCCAAACCATAATTCTTACAAAAAAATGTACTGTTTGATATCATATTCGTATGTACACTTTACTCGAGTGCGAACACAAAAGGGACCAATATTCATCATTAGGCTCCTTTCATTTGGCACTACAAAAAAGCATCCTACGTCCAAGTAACCTTATTTGATACCACAAAATAGCAAGGTTCATCTATCTATAAAGTTATTGAACCATATCTATTTCAAGATGGCCTGGTATTTATCTTTTAGAGCTGGGCCAATTTTCACTTTGTAATAGTTGACATATTTGAATTCTCTTAAGAATTCGTAGTATGCCTCTAGGACCTTACATGTTGCATGATACTTTTCTACTATCTCACCAACCATTGCAACTTCATATTCTTGCACATCACATGCATCTTGGATTAGTTGGCTAGCCTCCTTAATAGACTCACGACAATTTGTTAGGATATTATTCAAGAAGATCTCAACATTGCTTTCATAAATGCCCAACAAATCTATAGTTGTTGAATTAGTTGTTGATCCATATACATCATCTGTTGTCGGCTGAGTTATACTATTCTCAGAGGGACTACTTGGAATGGTAATAACCTCTTTAGGGATTCCTAGATTTGCCATAACCTGGAAGTATAGTCCAACAAAAACAATCTAAATAGCCGGCTAGTACTAATAACACTATCATTTTTTATAAATCTACATAATAAATAACAAACACACAAAATTTAATGTTACATTTAAATTTCAAAGAGTTGACCCTTAATTAAATCAAAACCCTTACCTTACCTTAATTGTATTTATTACACTTGATAACCTTTCTTAATAAACATGAGAACAACCACAAAATTGAGTGTATATAAAAAGTTTGAATAATTGAATCCTAAGCCATTCCAAACTCTTAACTAACCTTAATTATCTTTGTTGCATTATAATGAAATTTTCAAGTTTTAAATGATATTTAGAAATGGTTAATTAATCTACCTAAAGGTTTAACTCATTTTAAGATTTGTTTAAATTTACTATTAAACTATTTAAAAATTAATAAAATAAGTAATATTTTTTGAATGATCACATTTTCTTTTATCTTTCAAGTTTGTAACAAAGAAATAAATGTAAATACTAACATCACTAAATTAATATTTCTAAAATTAATTAAGTAACCTTTATATATTTCTCATTTTTTAAATTATTTATAATTTATATTACATAAACGATTATAATTTTTAACAAGTCTTGTCTTTAACATTATAGTCAACAATAAAGTTTATATATAATATTGTATGCAAGATTTAGTGTGATCCAAATAAAAAAATTGAGATCAAAAGCTAACATACCAATGAAACTTTTGAGTGCAAAGATTAACTAAACTCAAGCTAATATAAGCAAGTTAAGTTCCCAAGATGTGTCTCATTGTTCTCTATCTCATAGGATCCCTTACTCCAATGTTTTGCTATCAGATCATTGAGCAAATGACTTAGGAATGACAACTCCAAGAATGAGTGATAAAATGATAATGATCTATACGCAATGCATTCTAGATCTATATGATGTGTTTAAGATATGATACTAAGCTATGATGATGATGAAATTATGGTAAAGATATTAACAAGCTATGCTAACATGATATACTAACATGGATATGCTATATTAAGATGCTCCTAAATGCTTAAAATTCTATTCTAACAAAGAGAGTCAAGATGCTTGATATAATTAGACTATAGTGTAGATGCATAAAAGACTTGGATATGGATTTTGAAGAAAGTGAGTCCCCTTTAAAGAGAAAATAGGGAAATGGATGGTTAAGATTCAATAATCTTAACAAGGGCTAGGATTGAAAGTTACTCAATCCATGTTTACAATTTTCACCAATGAAATGGTGACAATTGTCAACAAGAGGTGGCTTGAGAGGGGATGTAAGAGACATTAAATTACTGAGAAGATGTGAGGGTCACCCTAGCAGGATGTGGCTAGGGTTAAGTTAGGGTTAACTAGTGGATAAAGCTTTTACCCAAAGGGTAAACTCTTGTGCAAGGGTTAATAAAGTAACTAGGGTCAAAATAGTGTGTGCTTGATGAGACCCCTGGGTTGAATGAGGGTTAAGTTAGAAATAAATTCTCTAACCATGGGTTGAGGTTGGATTAACCATTAATTGTTAGGAAGACTTTGAAGGTGTGTAGGGGAAAAAGTGAGACTAAGCAAACAAGCCCTAATCCCACTCTCATGTACACATTGTGGAATACGAAAGAGCCTAGGTAGGTAAAACACTTTGGCTACTTCTTGTGAGGAAGAGAGAGCCAAGGATTACCTCTTAGGGTTTCTATTCCTTTGTTGAAAATGAGGGAAAGAAGTGATGCAAAAGTGTAGATTTGAATGATTTAACCTAGAATACAAGTATGCATAAACAACCCTAATCTGGAAATGCAGAACTGAGAATAATTGATATAATGTTGAAAAGTACAGATTAGGTGCACCTGTGCCAGAAATCTAAGCCAAAATGTTCGGGACCAAAGTGTTGCGCCCCTGTCCTGATTCTGTAGAATGGAAGTTGTACCCGACAGGCTGAAATTTGAGGGTTTTGAATTATTGTTTTGTGAAATTTTGCTGAAAACAAGGCGGACTAGGGCACCATGCCCCTGTCCCAATGGTTTTTGCTGATATCTGAGCCTTGGAACTGTCTCTGTGTGTTTTGTCGGTCCCGAAACTTATAGCGACACTCGGATCCCGAATCTACACCTGTAGCTAAATATAGGGTTTTGGGTGGCTATATGGGGTTTTGCCTTAGTCAAACCCCTATTTTAGTGATTTCCACCTCAACAAATAGCTGATACCTATAGTACAATAACGTGTGCAAGAACCTTGTGTGTGTGCAAGATCCTAGGATGAGAGTAAGCAATCTAGAGCAACCCTAAAGAGTAAACCCTAATTGCTAGTAATTGACAAAGTAAATGCTCTAAATCAATGATGCAAAGTGATCTAAATCATGAATGTAAATCAAATTGATGTAATGAAGCTCATACAAAGACATAGAAATAACTTGAAACCATAACCAACCCCAAGGGAGAGTTACAAGCTAATCTTTAGTTGAGGATCTCCTATTGCTTTCCTATATCTTCAAAAGCCCCCAATTGATGAAATAATGCTTGATGAATGCTTGATAGGTGTTATTGAATTTTGTTGAAGACTCCAAAGATATACTCTTTCGCTACATAGAAGGCTCCTTGTAATCGCTCCAAAAGCTTTCTCCTAGATTCAATTCCTTTTAGATCTGATTCAATCCCTTCAAACGAAGAAAGAGAGCTCTTATGTATAAAACCCTAGATCTTAATTTCATCTTTAGACTGACCTAGAGTTTGAATTTCCCGCCAATTTCTTAGGGTTAGGCATTATAATATCATAGAATTATGCTCTCGAAATTTCGGGAAAAATGTCGGGGACCAGGTGCAAAGTCCACTCAGTCCGACCAACTTTTCACCAAATTTTCAAGGTCGTTATATATGATGATATTAGAGCGAATCCCAAAGTTACAGCTGATTCTGAGATGTTTTGACATGTGAAATCGAGCCTTGAAGATCAAAATAGGACATAAATAGGGTTTATGATTAAATGATTTATTGAAGGAATAAAATGAAAAGGGGCACGCTTAGGGTAAAGGGCCCAACTTTATAATGTGTGAAGTGGTGAAATATGGATTTAGATTTAATTAAATTGATTAATTAAATACTTAAAAGAGATTAGAAATGCAAAATGCTAAACACACTCGAGCGGGTGCTAACCCAAGCGTGGAATTGGACCACCCTGGCAAGGGTATACAATTTACGATGCTACATTTAGCCCCCACTTTAGTGGTCATATGACACTACGTGCATATGCAAGCTAAACTACAGAAAAGTAAACATCATTTTGAAAAAGGATATATCCATAAGTTGTTGGGCGAAGCCTCCAGCGGTATCTGCAGTACACAATTAGGAACTACACCTTACAAAACCACATGTTAGATCACAAAATCACCTAATGCTTACTACGGAAAGTGATGAAATTTGCGAGTAGCTATGTGCCCCCCTATTTCAGCTTGCTTATTAGTGAGGTGAAACAGGGTATCATGTTTACCAAAGCGAATTGTGATGAAGACCTTAATGAAAACATGTTCTCAACAAGGCTCGATTATACTTCCAAGCGCTTTATGGAACAAATGTGGAGCAAGAGAGAAAATTCACAATTCTGACGTCACCGACATTGCGAAAATCGAAGCTCCCTCCTCAAGTTATGATAGATAAAGTGAAAAGAGCGAAATTAGGGTTTTTAATTTAAAATCATAAAAAGAAAAAAGTGCATACCTCATAAATATGAAAGTGACGCTTTCATTTGTCACGTTTTGGCTTTCAACACTATTCACTGTAGAGGAGCCCACACATTAGTCATCATGGCTCGACGTCAACCCGAGCAACCCACGTGGATGGAGATCCTGTGCCAAGTCGTGTTGACCGGGAGATCGCTCGACGAGGTGAGTTGACCGACCATTGACTCGTCATTGACTTTCCTTGTTTTCTTTGTTTTCCGTGTCGATGATGTCAACATCTGATTGTGTACATGCCCCCTATCTGGGCACCATGGTCCCCTAGGGTGCCCTGGTCCTCCTTGGGTGCCCTGGTCCTCCTAGGGGGCTCTTGTCCTAGAGGGGCACCCTGGTTCTTACTCGAACAACTGAGGGTTGCAAGGGATCAAGCGCTGGATGCATAGAATAGATGCAATGATGTTTGTGATTAGATGATGATGATCGATGAGCGATTACTAATGATTTGATGGTTTCGCTTTGCAGATTCTTCCCTACATCCATGAGCACATTGTCGGTCACACCTTCTGGAGTCAGGTTCTGAGGCTTTCACCAGAGGATAGGGAGTTGTTGCATTCAGTAGGTTTATGGTATGTGATGACCATGCCCACCATCAAGTTTCATCTTGCGTTGCTGATGGCACTGATGGAGAGATGGGACATGGATACCTCCACCTTTCTTCTACCTGTCGGGGAAATGACAGTCACACTCGAGAATGTATACTACATACTTCGTCTTCCCATCAAAGGAGAGACATTGAGATACCGAGCAAACCGCACCTCTACCGATTACAGGAGGGAGCGGGTCTACTACATTGGGAGAGAGATACCCAATGAGACGAGGGGTCGCATCATGATTAGTTGGCTCTTACATCCCACCAGTGAGGTTCCGCTAGTGAGAAGATTGATGATTGCTACCATTGCATTAGCCATGTACCCTAATGGGCGGGACACTCACATGCATGGAGGTCTCGCTTATGCAGTTAGAGTTATGGAGAGACATTGGAGGGTATTCTCTAGTGGGCGAAGCATGCTAGCCCACCTCTCTCACAACCTAGGAGAGTACGTGTTTGGACAGGGATGCGACCTGATGACCTACGCACTACTACAAATCTAGATATTCGAGCACATTACATGTACTAGACCTGCTGGAGTACCCATTGATTTGGTTCCAGAGCATTCTAGGGTGTTCGCATATCCTCTCACCCGTGAGTGGTGGTTCAAAGATTTGCTGCATTGGAGAGTGACATTTGACAGATTGACAACAAAGGTTATCAGATGGATACCCTACCTTAGGATGTACATGTAGGCAGGTATACATAGGCAGTTAGTTTGCATGCTGAGTAACCGTCTACTAGTGGGACGGTACAACCACATTATAGTCCCATTCTACTCCGACCGTATTCAATAGTAGTTTGGGTTTGAGCAGTGTGTCCCTAAAGATGTGCCTACCTATATCTGACACTCACGTGTGACTCTTAGGCCAGGAGCCATTTCGAGGCCTACTAGCGACGAGAATGATATCACAAATTCAGATGGGTCCAATCAAGATATCTCGATCGATTATAGAGATGATGTGGGTGCACGTCGACGGTACATCACATGGTGGGGTAGGACATACCCTGGAGCCATCTTTATAGTAGACTTCACTAGAGGGAACCCCAGACCATTGAGACGCATGGGTGACGAGGAGGATCCTAATACATTCGAGGACCCTTGTGAGGAGGACACAGATGATCAAGATGATGATGCAGGAGAGCAAGAGATTGGTGGTGATGGAGATGATCCTGATGTAGGAGAGGGAGATCAGGATGGTGATGATGAGGAGGACGAGTCAGATGTAGTTCCACATCACTCTGGAGATGACACCATTGCCCTAGATCCATTGAGTATTCCATCCCAAGGGGAAAAGGACCCTATAAGGGGTCTCGATTCTAGTCCCCAATGTCCCATGTGCATCGTATAGAGGCATTATGAGCGCGGAGAGCCTAATGGGTCCTAGTCACAGGAGGTCTCTTTCCATGACCCCTATTGGCGAGAGGGAGATCCAGGTAAGGTGTTTTATGATTGTTCAATTCATGCATCTTAATTATTCAAATTTGATGATATAGAATGTTACTGATGAAAATCTCCTTTCTATCTCTGTAGTTGGTGTCCAAGAGTGGCGCTCCCTTATCCAGAACACAGTGACAGGTCTCATCACAACTGCATATAAGCTCAACTCCTCATAGATAGTGCATAGACCACAGGGGAGTGTCAGGTGGCATGAGGACCTATTCACCCCCATTCGGGTTGAGATGGAGGTCTAGAGAGAGAGAGAGAGAGAGAGAGATCTAGCAATGGCTCAAGTAGAGGCAGCCACATATCGCAGGATCATGATGGAGAGGATCATAGGATCTCCTCACAGAGACACTTGCGCTCCACATCACGATACATACCCATGGGCCCACCCCCACGACCAAATTAGGAGGAGACATCTAGTCCTAAGGATAGGACATGTTTGCATTGTGATACTTCTTGATGTACAGGGATATACATGTTATGACATTTATGTTTATGTTTTATCTCAAACATATTATTTTAATTCTTGAAACAATGTATGCATTGCCTTGATTAAAAGTAACATATTTGGTAATGAACATGTATGTCTAATTTAATTTCCATGTGATTGATTTCTCCATGCTTCATGATTAAATTGATACATGCGTGATTAAATTAAGTAGCTAAGTATTTAATTAAATGCTACCTTGATGATGTAGAAGAAAAATGTGTTAAGCTTAAGAACTATATGACTAATGTGATTTAATTAACTCTAATTAAACACAACATGATGTAATCCTACTTGACAAATAAAAAGTTGTATCACATGCTAGCACATATAAAATGTAAAGCCATTACAATTTACATAAATGAATCCAAGACAAACCATAAAGTGAAGAAACGTGCTGGTCAAGAATGAAGTAATGTAGACTAAACAATGCCATATCATTTAATACCACATAATTTAATGAAGATATGCTAACATATTATCCATTTTGAAGAAACAAAAGGCACAATGGAGAGAGAGAATAAACTAGAAAGAGAGAGAAAAGGACACGAAGAAGAAGACTAGGCACAGTATCTATGAAGGTGCATAGCATTTATGGGTTCCTTGAGAGGCATACCTTCCGCATCTGCTATCATGTAAGCACCCGATCCCTAGACTTTGATAACAATGTATGGTCCGAGCCAATTAGGATTGAATTTTCTTTTTTCCTTAGGTAAGGCATTCATGTTGCGATGATTTTCATTGAGTACTAAATCACCTACTAAGAAGGAACATTGAATGACCTTATCATTGTATATTTGTTGTAGAGTTTTATGATACACTTGAATATGCTCAAGAGCATTTATACGTCATTCATCGAGCATCTCAAGTTGTTGGAGCCTCTGTTCTCTATAAGAATCATCATCCACTATACCTTTAAGAGAAACCATTAAAGATGGAATTTCTAACTCCAAAGGCATAATAACATCAGCACCATAAACAAGATTATAAGGAGTACAACCCGAAGCAATAGGCACACTTGTTCGATAAGCTCAAAGAGTGTAGATCAACTGAATATTCCAATCCTTACCATGCTTGTTCACGGTCTTACGAAGGATTTGTTCGATTATTCTATTTGAAGATTCGGCTTGACCGTATGATTGAGGATGGTATGGTGTAGAAAACTTATGTTGAATATGATATTTCTCGAGAAACTTCCTCACATATTTGGTTTTAAATAATGTTCCATTATCTGAAACCAAAGCGGAAGATATTCCGAATTGGGAAATAATGTTATCTAAAATGAATTGACAGATTACTTCAACGATAGTGGACCAAAGAGGAACTGCTTCTACCCACTTCGTAAAGTAATCACTGGTGGTTATGATGAAAGTATATCCTTGAGATGACGGAGAAGATATTTTACCAATGAGATCCAAACCCCATGTAGAAAAGGGCCAAGATTCTACTTGAAATCAAAGTTCTTGGGTGGGACCATGGATCAAATTGCTATGTTGCTGACACATATGACATTTCTTAGTAAACTCAAAGGAATACTTTTCCATAGTTTTCCAATAATATCCCATTCAAAGCAATCTTTGAACTAAAAATCTACCCCCAAAGTTCCCCCCACAAGTACCTAAATGTGCTTCCTCAAGAGAAATGGGGATTTAAACTTTGATAAGACATCGAAGGAGAAGACCATTATAACCCCTCCTATAAAGAACATTAGAAAGGATAATGTATCTAGTGGCCAACTTGCAAATCCTAGCCCTAGTATTCTTGTTCATAGAGTTGGGAAAGGTACCATCACTCAGATATCTCACGATATGCGAGTACTACTCATCAGAATCTATAATGCAACAATATGCCACATCACTAGGATTATCAACAATAGTCAGGCTAGTAGGGTTGTGAATAATGAATTTGAGATCTACCAAGGGGTCCTCTAAAGACACAAGAGACGCTACACATGCCATTGCATCAGCATGTCAATTATATTTTCAAGGAACATGCTCCATGGTATAAGAATCAAACTTTTGCAACAAGGATATAGCTAAATCTCTATATTGTTATAATTTATCATGTTTAGCTTGATAAATACCTGTCGCTTGCCTTATGATTAACTGTGAATCTCCATAGATATGTAGATTGTAGTACCCCTCCTTGATCAAACTCTTTTTGCATGTTTTTGATTGACTCCAGTGGAACATTATTGTATATTGATTCAAATTTTATGCGATGTTATTTCATGCTTTATCTAGCTCTGTGGTGTATGATTTTTATGTAGTATCTCAGTGCTTATGATTAATGTTATTTTATGGATCATTATGATGGACTGACACTCTTACCTTATATGTGCGATGCGTTATTTATATGTTGTGTGTTTGCAACTGTATCGGGATGTGAGGGAATGATTTTCCTTCACTCACTTCGGTGAGACAGGGAACGTCACGATTCTCCTTCATCAGTGTGTGTACTGTGTCTGTATATATATTTGTCTTTAAGCACGCGTGGTTCTTTGGTGCAGGAGATTGCAGGTACTAGTACTGGGTAGGTACGAGGTATCGACTCCACCTAGTTTCACAAGTCTGAGCGTGCCTTATATGTCCAATGGGAGTGGAGGAGATAGTTGTTGGACCCTAACTTGACCCGCAGTTAGACTCGTGTGAGTGTTGTCAATCAGTTGTCTTTCCCGTCTGGCTAGTATGCAACTCATAGTGCTTTGATTTGGTCATTTGTGAGTTGTCATTTAATCATTCTTTGTTTTGCGTGCTTTCATTCATCGGAATGGTTATTTAATTGAATGGATGATGCTATCTTATGTTGGTATAATTAGTTAATTATTATGCTCCGAGATTATTGATTTAATTAAATTAATGATTTGCTAGATTAAATGGTTAAATGAATTATTTCATTGTGTAAAGTTGCATTAATATATTTTGTGGAAGGAAATAAATATTTGCCTAGCCATTTAAATGTTAAATGCTTATGTTGATAGAAAGTATTTTGGAAATAGAAATAAAAGCTTTTCCTTTTACCTTTCCATTTGACTTTTGTATTTTGTTTTTTTTGAAAAAGAATTATTTTTGGAAAAGAGTAAATCTAATTGTTTTTTTTTACTTTTTAAATAATTTAATCTGATTGGTGGAGAAAACTTTGAACCTAGAAAGTTTAGGTTGAAATTATTTTCCCCATATATTCTTGAAAGTTCACGGGAAGAGGAGGCAGAATTTTGGACAGAAATTTGGAAAACCAGTCTGAAAGAGGAGCTAGAATTCAATTTGGTTTGCAAGGACTAGGATACTTCCATCATTTTGCTTGCTAGTTTGCTTCAAAGTTGGATAATCTCTTCTTGTTTGAAATTTAAATTTGCTTATTTCAGTTGCTTCTTGTGTGTTAAAAAAATGCAAATCTCTTTCTAAATTCTTGTGGAATGATTGGAATGGAAGAAAGAGTGCTTGTTGTTGTTGATTTTGTGAAACTCAGTCATATGTTTGCTTATAGGAAAGAAATGGTTCATTTCTCTATTTGTTGTATGTTTTGTTCTTGAAAATCAACTTCTTGATTTACCTCTTCTATTTGGAATAGAATGAATTAGATTTAGTTTGTTGTGTGCTTCCTAGTATCTAATTGCCCAAGATTTGGGGTTTATGTTGGCAAAAAATGGTTATTGCTATTTGCTTGATGCAAGGAATTCTTCCTGTGTATGGAAGTGTACCGTCCTAAAATTGTGACACTTGCAATTTCGACTGCATTTGGGTCTTCACAATGGCGACGCAACGTTGAACCTGAATGGAGACCCCAAAACCTGCTTGTGACACCAAAAACTACATTTTTTGCACCTTGGCCTGATCCCTCCTGGTCCTTCAGGACGAGGGCGCCCAGCGCCCTGGTCCCTGGCCCTATTTTGGGCCCGGTCTCCTTTTGGGCATCGGGTCTTGAAGTTTGAAAATTGGAAAATATTGTTTCTAGGTCGGCCTAAGGTCGGGAAAATCAGTCTCTCAACCCTAATTGACAAGTATATAAACTACATTTCCTCTTCCAGAAAAAGGAGGAAAACATATGTGCGCAAGAGGTGGAAGCGATATTCAAACATTCAAACATTCAAGCATTCAAGCATTCCTTCAAGCAATTGAGCATTCTAAGTCTCCATTCAAGGCTAGGTGTTGCATTCAAGACAAGGATTCAACCATTGAAGAGGAGATCACATACAACATACAACATACTACATACATTACACCTTCGCATGTAAGAATACAAACATTCTTACAACAAGGTATCAGTACTTGTTTACATTACAAACATTTACATTTACAACATTCTCATTTCTTGGTTAATTCCAAAACCGGGGTTTGACCTAAAGGCAAACCCCTAATCCCTAACCCCCCAATCGTCCTCTCTTTTCTGTGTGTAGGTTGCAGGTACGCGGCTGTAATTGAAGATTTGGAATCCTTGTGCAGAGACGAATAGATCCCCCTTCGTTTCGCAGATTTTTCGGAGGACCGTGTGCACTCCGGGCGCCATCGTCTCGTCAAATTTTGCTCAAATTTGCACAACATCATCGTCTCGACATTTTACTGCTAATTCCAGGTCCGCAGCTTCATCCCGTATCCCTATCTCTGTTTATAAGCGAATCTTTCCTACTTTACATGCATTCCTAGTTCAATCATTCTATCTACATTCTTTACAAAAGAGGGTATCCTTGATGTCTTAACCCTTGAAACTCATTTAGAATCCAATCCTGCATTGTGTGGGATTGGATCTTGTGGGTTTCAACCCCTCTTTTGAATGTAAATTCTCTCCTAAGTGAAAACCATCAACCCTAGTGACCTCCCTTCTCTCTCCTTGGAGTTGGGGAGGGGAGAACAACTAGGGTTCGATTTTTCCGCTTTACATTTTGGTGAACCCGACGTGAACATCATAATTCTGATTATTCATGGTTAGATCTGAAAAATTTGCTTCCTTAATTACATTTCCATGTTTGATCTTTTGCAAATTTTAGAGGTTAATTGCACAAAAACCCTAAAATTTTCTTTTTAGTAATTGAGCTTGTGAAATGTTTAATTGTTAATGCTTGTTTCAGATCTACCCTTCTATTGTAAATTGTCAATTCATATTTGTGCTTTAATTTTGAAAATTAAGTGGTTAAATGTCAAAACCCTAATTTTTAAAACCTTCTTGATTCAACCTTTGACTGATAATTTCACTAATCAAAACACCTCCAAATCAGCTGTAACTTTGGATTCCGCAACAAAATCACAATATCTCTCATCCCTGAAAATTTTGAAAAAAGTTGCGAGGACCGTGTGCACTCCGAGCGCCATCGTCCCCAACATTTTTTCCGAAATTTTGGGAGCTAGATCTTACTGTGTTTTTCTGCTAAAATCCAGAATTTTGGCTGATTTTATCAATTCTAACACTTTCAAAATTAAAGTCAAAGTTGGTCTAGTGATTGCTTGGATAAAGGCTTATAATCATTCAAAAATTATTGAAATTGAAATTGGTATCAAAATTGTGTTACTTACTGTCCTAAATCTGAAAAGTGTGTTGGCATTCATTCGAAATTTTAGTGCTTTATTCAAATCTTTACAATTTGTGACTTTTGAAATTAAGTGTTTAATTGCAACAACTTTGATTTCCACTTTCAAATTTGAATTTTGCATGAAATTGAGTCAAATTTTAAATTTCAAAGCCTGCATTGCTTTCAGTATTCCCTCTAAAATCATAAAATTCAAAATTCCAGTTTCCCTCTCTTTTCCAAAATTCAAATTTTGCATTTTTCAACAATCTTGGTAGGGTTCAATTTTGAGATTGCAACTTTAATTTGGCCTATCTACAGATCTTAAAATCACTCAATTTTTTCAGATTAGCTTTAAAATCATCATAACTTTCATCCCTGAAAATTTTGAAAAAAGTTGCGAGGACCGTGTGCACTCCGTTCGCCACCGTCCCTGACATTTTTTCCGAAATTTCGGGAGATTGTCCTGATTGTATTTAACAGCTTAAATCTAGGAGATTGGCTGATTTTATTGAAATTTGCTACCTATAAAATTCAAAATCTTCTCTCTCTCTTTAGTGCATGAGTTTTACAACAATAAGCCCTACTTACACTATTCCCGTTAGACGAAGCCTTAGAATTAAGTCCTTCCAAGGTTTAATTACGAAGGAGATGGAACATAATTTGAATGGCCTTTTTAACGAGGACATGGGTAATTCCTCTAATCCTCTTAATGATGAAGAAGCTCTCCATAAGGTTTCTGTAGAACAACTTTCAAAATTGGATAACCAATTTGATGATTTTCGACAATGGATGTCTCAAGAATACCCCGATAGTCAAGCTCTTTCCTTAATTGAGGGTCTAAAACATATGGTTCAAAGTGATAAGAATGGAATTGATATTTTGCGTGGTATTGCACACATTGTGGATTCGAATGTGATGCCTATGAAGAGTTGTGCTGAAACTTTAGGTTATACACAAACTCCTACTCAAGTTAATCATTCTATTCCTTTGACAACTCCTATTGCTAGTATACCTACTTTTACATCAAACATAATGACTACTTCAATACAAGACATTCCACCTATGATCACCAGTCATGGGGGTAATCCTTCTTCTTCAATCAACCCTCTTCCTTCATTCAATCCAACTTCCTCATTCATTCCTTCAATGAGTGTTCCTATTTCATCTCCACAAATAAACATGACGCAAGGGGGCAATTCATTTAATCATTCCATTCCTCCTTGTAGTGTTCCTCCTTTCCAATCATCTCC
The DNA here is from genome assembly GCF_030272615.1 of Cryptomeria japonica. Taxonomy (NCBI): domain Eukaryota; kingdom Viridiplantae; phylum Streptophyta; class Pinopsida; order Cupressales; family Cupressaceae; genus Cryptomeria; species Cryptomeria japonica. Next base: position 180,973,431 of record NC_081405.1, read on the forward strand.
TATGACTAACTATCATAGTGTCCCACCACCTTACTCTAAATCAATACCTTCTTTCAATAACATAATACCTCCATCACAATCTAACACGTCTAATATGAACTCTTCGACTGAAGCGACCATTAACAATCTTGCACAAACTATCTCTTCTTTACAGCAACAAATTGCCTCTATGAATCAATCTAAGTTTAGTGTGCCCACATTTGATGTTGCGAGTCCACTTTCTCTTGACATTGTTCGAGCTATCCCCCCTAAACATGTTGAAATTCCGCATTTGGAGCTTTATAATGGTAAGGGTGATCCTCTAACACATGTTAAGACCTTTCAAACAATATGTACCGATTTTGCTTATGACCAAAGGTTGCTTGCAAAACTGTTTACTAGAACATTAAGAGATAAAGCCCTACAATGGTATTGCTCGTTGCCTTCCTATTCTATTTCTTCTTTCGAACAACTTGCAAATGCTTTTATTCAACAATTTCAAAACAATATAAGTCCTAAAGTTACTTTTATTGATTTAATGCATTGTAAACAAGGTGTTAAAGAAAAAGTGACTGATTTCATCGGTAGATATAAGCATTTGTATGCTCAAATTTCTTTTCCAGTACCTGACAATGATATTCAACGAATCTTTATATCTAATTTACAAAAAGATATTAGAGAAAAACTTCTGTTTTCTGAGTTTACTTCTTTCCAACAGTTGTGCGCAACTCTTCACAATTATCAACTGACTGTGAATCAAATGGAACAAGCAAATCCTATGGCTCCGAGTGATAAGGGTGATAGTAGTCAACAACCATTTGGGAAGTTTAAACCGAACAGAGAGTCAATTAAATTCAATGAAAACATCATCAACAACAATGTGAATGCAGCATTAGGTGTGCCTCCTATTTCTAAGTTTTTCAAGAAAGAAAGAAAGTTTACTCCTTTGAATGAATCATTGCATAGTATTATGAATAAGTTATTGGAACAAAATGTGCTTACTCTTCCTCCTATAAGGCAAATAGATCCTACAAAGATTAATTCACCCTATTTTGATAGCAAATCTTTTTGTCAATTTCATCGTCAACCTGGGCATGATACTGAAAAATGTTTTGCTCTAAAGGGTAAAATTCAAGATTTGATTGATAATAATACTATCTCTATTTCTAGTGTGAATGATAAAGGCAATACATCTGTAGCTCCTCCTAACCAAAATCTTAAGATTTTTACCGATCCATTACCTTCTCATACCTCTAATGTGATTGATACTAATGATTCCTCTGTCTCACCTGATCATCTTGTGTCTATGACTCCGAATGTGATTAACTTTGTGGAACAGCAGAAAATCCCTAAAGAACTTTCCATCACATTTGATTCTAGTGAAACTATCAGGGCACCTGATGGTCCTTTATATATAGTTGCAAAAGTCAAGAATACACCTTGCCATGGAGTGCTTATTGACCCTTCTTGTATGGTTAATGTCATTACTGAAGAATTTCTTTTTACTTTGCAATTGAATCAAGTGATCTATGATGAAACAAATGTGGTTGTGAAACTATTTGATGCATTTTCTTCTCCTACAATTGGTTCTATTACATTACCTATTGAGGTTCATAACAAATCCCTGGATGTGGACTTTGCTATTATTCCATCGTCCGAACAATTTCATGTGAAGTTAGGCTATCGTTGGCTATCTTCCATGAAAGCTATTGCTTATCCTATTCACAAGTGTTTGAAATTTCCCCATAATGGTGAAGTTGTTACTGTCAATCATAGTCTCTTTAAACTAGCTGAAAGAACTTCTAGCGTTCCTATTGATTATTTTTGGCCTAAACAATTCCAATCTCTTCCACCGCGGAGTGATCATCTTTTCAAATCTTATCAAAAGTGGAAAAAATATATGATCCTATCTCTAAGTGAACCTAGAACACCCAAACTTGATATTCCTATTGTTCTTGAGAAGGAAGTTCTTCCTTTGAAAGATAAAACTAATGTCTTTCCTCAAGAAGATTCCCAACCCATCCCCATGAATGTGACTATGCCTATGACTAATAAACTTCCTAAAGGTAGACCTATACCTCCTCGTCATGATGGACTTGGTCTCCTTCCTAAACCAAATATTCCTCCTTTATATGGAGCAGTTCCTCCTCCTTCCTCTTATGGAGAGAAGAGACCTTCCTCTTCTCCTATTGTTCAACCTAAGAGACCACAACCTAAACACCCAAGTGATAAGGATGAGAACATTCCTCCTCCTCAATCTTCTCAACTTCCTGCTAAGACTAGACGAAATCGTTCTGCACGTGAACGCCGACGAAAGCGTCGTCTTAGAGCTCAGGCAGCTGCTTCTCAAACTTTGCAATCCCCAAAAACACCTTCAGCTAGTATTATTCCATTTTCTCCTCAGCTGAAAATTGAGCCAAAATCTCCTAAACATAAGGTGCATGATGGTCTTGATCCTGTGCGAATTAAAGATCCTATTTTTATAAATATTGATGATGATATAGATGAAAATGTTATTCATGATGAAAATGTTACTCCTGTTCATTCTGATAGTGAATATGAATATGTTGATGTTGATAACCATTTATCTAACGAATTTTCTAAAGCACTTATCCTAGCTCCTAGACAAGAACAACGTGGCTTGGAACATGAACATAGCCCTTGTTTGGATCTTGTGATAGCTCCATCTACTGTGTTGGATGTTCCTCCTCTAGCGTGTTTCCTGCCTTCCCGAAATATTGATCAGCAAGATCGGGGGGTAGATGACGTGCTAGACTAGTAACATTAGCATAGCAGACTCTCTCCTCCTCTCTTGATCTCTTTTGTTACTTCTTCTATGTGTTATTCTCATTCTTCTATTTGTTGTCCTTAGTGTTGTCTTCTTGAGGACGATGCAAAGCATTGAGATCTCTTTTGGACTCTCTCATGTTGACTCAAAAGACACATGTATTCCCTTCTTCTAGGTGACCTTCCTTGATTGGGGAATGAAGAACAATTATGCATACATACATATGATATACATGAATTATCATACAGCATACTGACCCCAAGGAAAGCGAAGTCACCTCATGCTTTGTGTTTTGTGTCTATTATCCTTAGGCTTATCTCACACTTGGGGGCTAAATCCTTGTGATAACGTGCTCCTTTCCCTTCTCATTTTTATATGTATCACTACCTTAAAGAAATCACCCCCGATGAGGCGTGTGCGATCACTTTAACATAGGGGGGCATACATCCCGTTCATATCTCTTCAAGATACTTGAAAGTTTCTTGGCGAACTTAGCTTTGCCTCGAAATTTTTTGGTATTTTCCTTGCATGACTCATAGTGAGGGAACCTTACTACTGACAGTCATGGTTCTCCCTCGTGATCTTCCCTTTTACTTTGTCAATCAAAGTCGTAAGATCCTTAGTCCACTGGGGGCTTGGTGTATCTTGCCTCCTTGACGTGGTGAAAGTCTTTCAATGTTGTTTTCTTGTACTTTACCGGAAGTATGAGCGTACGCTTATACTCCCGCTAAAGTGGGGGCTAAATGTAGCATCCTAAAATAGCGACACTTGCAATTTCGACTACATTTGGGTCTTCACGATGGCGACGCAACGTTGAACTTGAATGGAGACCTCGAAACCTGCTTGTGACACCAAAAACTGCATTTTCTGCACCTTGGGCTGATCCCTCCTGGTCCTTCAGGACTAGGGCGCCCAACACCCTAGTCCTTCAGGATGAGGGCGCCCAGTGCCCTAGTCCCCCAAGACCATGGCGCCCAACGCCCTGGTCCCTGGCCCTATTTTGGGCCCAGTCTCCTTTTGGGCATCGGGTCTTGAAGTTTGCAAATTGGAAAATATTGTTTCTAGGTCGGCCTAAGGTCGGGAAAATCAGTCTCTCAACCCTAATTGACAAGTATATAAACTACATTTCCTCTTCCAGAAAAATGAGGAAAACATATGTGCGCAAGAGGTGGAAGCGATATTCAAACATTCAAACATTCAAGCATTCAAGCATTCCTTCAAGCAATTGAGCATTCTAAGTCTCCATTCAAGGCTAGGTGTTGCATTCAAGACAAGGATTCAACCATTGAAGAGGAGATCACATACAACATACAACATACTACATACATTACACCTTCGCATGTAAGAATACAAACATTCTTACAACAAGGTATCAGTACTTGTTTACATTACAAACATTTACATTTACAGCATTCTCATTTCTTGGTTAATTCCAAAACCGGGGTTTGACATAAAGGCAAACCCCTAATCCCTAACCCCCCAATCATCCTCTCTTTTCTGTGTGTAGGTTGCAGGTACATGGCTGTAATTGAAGATCTGGAATCCTTGTGCAGAGACGAATAGATCCCCCTTCGTTTCGCGGATTTTTCGAAGGACCGTGTGCACTCAGGGCGCCATCGTCCCGTCAACTTTCGCTCAAATTTGCAGAACAACATCGTCTCGACATTTTACTGCTAATTCTAGGTCCGCAGCTTCATCTCGTATCCCTATCTCTGTTTATAAGCGAATCTTTCCTACTTTACATGCATTCCTAGTTCAATCATTCTATCTACATTCTTTACAAAAGAGGGTATCCTTGATGTCTTAACCCTTGAAACTCATTTAGAATCCAATCCTGCATTGTGTGGGATTGGATCTTGTGGGTTTCAACCCCTCTTTTGAATGTAAAGTCTCTCCTAAGTGAAAACCATCAACCCTAGTGACCTCCCTTCTCTCTCCTTGGAGTTGGGGAGGGGAGAACAACTAGGGTTCGATTTTTCCGCTTTACAGGAAGTAAAGAAATTTGATTTTAATCCTTCTCCTATCTGTTGAATTCTTCTATTGCTGCCTAAAATCGTTATCTATTGGGTTCTTGTGTGATTTTATTTCAGCATTTACCTTATTCGTAAATATCCCTTTGAATTTTAGATCTTGGCACTGTGTGTGTGTGTGTGTGTGCCTGTGAAATGATCTAGGAATGAATTATTTTCTTGTTGATCAATTTTTTATGCTATGGAGGCATGCATTTAATTTGAATGTGGACTTTACCTTACCCGTGGCAGGCTAGTTCCACCATGCAGGTCAGTAGTGTCTGCTACCATCTGCTACCCGTAGGTAGCAATACTACTGGTCGGCAATACTGCTACTGGTCAATAGGACTGCTACTGGTCGGTAGCGGCTGCTACCAATGGTAGCAACACTATCAGTCAGTAGGACTGCTACTGATTGGTAGCAGTACTACTGGTCGGTAGCAACACTATCGATCGGTATCCCTGCTACCAGTCGGCAGCAGCACTACTGCGGGTTGGCCTTGGCCCCCGCATGACCCTGTACCCTTCGCGGTACACATTGTTATGTGTCGTGAATTTAGTTTATTAAATGAATTATTTTAAAAGTTGGTTTTATTGTTGAATGGTAATTTCCAAATGATTTTTATTATGTGGTTTAATAAATTTGTTATGGAAATCAAGGCATGAATTAGTAATTCAAATTGGTTAATTTGGATATTTTATGGAAATTAATTAAATGCTTGTTAGGAATTCATGTTTAATTCGTTTGAATGTTTGATGTGGATTTCATTCTTGATGGAATATTGATTTGGAAATTGAATAGATGTGAATGTCGTAAAAGAGTGTTTTATTTAATTTTCAATCAATGATGTTGCAAGTGCTTATGATGGTGATTTTCTCAAAGATTGTTTGAGTGCGGACTTAGTGAATTTAGCTTTCCTTGCAAGAGTTATATTGTGTTATTTCTGGTTTGTGGTTCAGTTGTCCTCTGGTGGCATATTTGGTACCTTTGGCCAAGTGATATATGATGACTTCGTTGCCTTAACCATGTAGTGTCATTGCCTTATGGTTAACCAATAGTCAGTATGTCCTTGTTTTGACCACTTGTTTTTGGATAGTGGTGTTATGGTTGTCTGCTTCGCCATAGGGTCCTCGTAGAGTGACCATGTTTGTTTAGTGTCCTTTAAGAGAGTGGCTTTCAAGTGGGGGTCGCACCCAAAGTCGTTGCCAGGATAACCCATCGAAAGTCAAATAATAAAGTGATAATCCAATTAATTGATTAAGTGTGTAGTTCATAACATTAAATAAGATATTGTACCTCGTGCATAGGTGAGTGCTTGTACGAGGCTCATAATGTAGTGAGAAGGCCTGGAATGGCAAACTGACCACCTTGTCTTCATGAAAGGATGTTAGGGTTCACATGAGACTTAGTTGGAGCTGGAGGTTCGGGAAAGGTTACGAGGGTAACCTAAGATGGGGGTCAGGATCTATGGAGGTCGACCATGGTAACCATCATAAGCTATGCGATGACACTCTCTCTTTAGGTTCACTTGTGTGTTTGTGATGTTGAGTCACCTGGATATTGTGGAGTCATTTTGTGTTGTCATGTAGTTGTATTGTTCTGTCGACGATGTCATGCTTTTGCTTGCTTGAGGGTCCTCTGCTATCTCCTAGCACGGTGGGGTGATTCCATTTTGGGAATTACATGGTCGGGTGGTAGTGCCACTTCCCATCAGATGTTCTTGTTCGTGCCTTCATCTGAGGATTAGCTTCACAGGTGTTTCTGTGGTTCGTGGCTCATGCTCTATCTCATGTTGGAGATTATTGTTATTTGGAGACCTATGTGGTCATTGTATCATGATATTTTGTAACCTTGTATTTGGTTAAGTTGTAACATCATGTGTATATTTAGAAGCCATGTATTGGAAGAGAAATGTAATCCTAACTTTGGGGATATTGTTTTATCAACTTGCTTTATGAGATGTGTAAATGCTATTGAAGAGAAATTATATTGTATCCTTTAAATCTTTCAATGGTGTAATCTGTTATTACATATTGCTTCTTGTGATCGTTGAGTTAATGATGGATTATTGGATTAACTTTAATTGTGGAATTTATCGTTTTGTTTTAATTCTTCGTTGGTAACCCTTAAGGAATTTTGGTGTAAGTCTTTCGCTTGTGTTATCGTGCATGTTGTGTTTTATGCACCTATTATGTTTATACTTTAAAAAAAAAATTGTTTCACCCTTGTTGTGGGTTTTCCTTTGGGGTTCCTAGCGGGGCATTACATAGATGTTTTATATTTAATACCAAGGTTGCTTTAATTCTAGCTTTAAGAGCCTCATATTCAATAATGTTATTGGTACACAAGAAATTGAGATGATATGATAAAGGGATAGGTTTCTTTTTAGGAGAAATTAAGACAACCCTTGCCCCCGATCTTGTACGTCACCTAGAGCCATCAAAATATAACTCCCAAGTCTCATCAACCTTAGTAGAGAGAATGTGTTCATTGGGAAAAGACTTCGGGTTAGGTAAGGAGAAGGGTGAAGGAGCCTCAACTAAGTGGTCGGTTAACGCTTGACCCTTTATTGCCTTCTGCGAGACAAACTTAAGGTCAAACTTGGTCAACATTATAACCCACTTGGCTAAGCGTCCTAAAAGATCAGTTTTGGAGAAAATATTTTTTAGTGGATCAAATTTAATGATAACATGGACTTCAACATTCAAAAGACAATGCCTTAATTTCTAGGTTGCAAAGACCAAAGCTAGGCATTGTCTTTCTATCGTGGAATATTGGACTTCGTAATCAAGCAGAGTGTGACTTATATAGTAAACTAGACATTCTCTACCATCCTTATCATGTTGTGCCCATAGGGCCACAAGAGCATGCAGGGAAGCAACTTTGTATAAAAGAAAGAGTTTAGAAGGATCATCAGGTTGGAGAATAGGAGGATTGGCCAAATATGTTTTTAAGTCTTCAAATGCTTGATGACAATCCTCATTCCATTGAAAGGTGATATTCTTTTTAAGCAATTGAATAAAAGGAAAGGTATGATCCGCAAGTTGAGAAACAAACCTACGAATACCTTGAATCTTTCCTTGAAAACTTTTTAGATGGGAAATATTTTTAGGAGGCGACATGTTGACAATGGCATCTATTTTCTTCGTATCCACCTCAATTCCATGATGTGAAACTATGAATCCTAATAGTTTTCCATTATCCACACCGAAAACAAACTTTTGAGGATTCAAGTGCATGTTGTACTTGTGAATTCTTTCAAAGACTTGACGAAGGATCTTAACATGATCTATTCGAAGTATGGATTTAGCTAAGATATCATCAATGCAATCTTCTAAGATTTTATGCATGTAATCATGGAAGATAAGGGTTATAGCACGTTGATAGGTAGTGCCTGCATTTTTTAATTCAAAAGGCATCATAACCCAACAAAACGTGCCCCAAGGGGTGGTGAAAGCAGTTTTGAATTGATCTTGAGGGTTAATGAAGATTTGATTATATCCTGAGAAACCATCCATAAAAGATAACAAAGCATGGCATGCTACGAAATCCACTATCATATTGATATTTGGAAGAGGGAAATCATCCTTCAAAGGAGCTTTATTAAGATCTCAAAAATCCGTACATGTCCTAATCTTGTTATCAGATTTAGCCACGACCACAATGTTTGAAATCTATGGGGAATAATCGATAGGACAGATGAATCCAACATCCAATAACTTTTCAATCTCAACCTTAACAAGCAATGCTACTTTAGGATTCATCTTTTGAATCTTTTGCTTCACAAGTTTAGCATCAGGAACTAAGACAATGTTATGAGTGACAATCTTAGGGTCAATGTCAGGCATATCATAATATATCTAAGCAAAGATTTTAGGAAATTCATTTAACAATTCAGAATATTGTTTTTGTTCCTCTTCATCAAGACATTTTCCAATCTTAATGACTTTGTCTTTGATACAATGATCCATCCTTATATCAATAGTGTCACTTGTGAGGAGATTACTTTGTTGAGGAGTGTCTTTCAGTTGAGGAAATTCTTTAACTATGTCATTGTTATTTCTTTCTTTCCCAAAGTAGGCTTCTATATTTAAACAACAGGGAAAGCCACGATTATGGTGATAATGAGGAAGGTTGTCATAGACTCCTAGGAATTCAGTTAAGGAATCGTCAGTGGGAAAAACATCCAAAGCAAAGACACTAGAAGAATCGCAGTCAATATATTCTAGATAATTTATTGAGAGAGAAGTATAAATGACATTAACACTAATAAATGGTCTCATATAAGCTTTAGTACGCTCAAAAGGATCATAGCCAAGCCCAAATGTTGTATCACGAAAGTTATTTTCCAAGGGAACTTTTATCCCTTGATCTTGGACACCAGAACCATTACCATTATATCCACGCTTGCATAAGATGTGGAAGCCAGGACCATAAAGGTTAGCCATTTCTGAAATAGAAGGAGGGTTTTCATAAAGTAAAGGATCAAAATCCTCTAAATCAGAAACCAAGGAAGACGAAGTCTGAGAAGCTGCCATAATGTTATTACTCAATGGCTTTGGTAAAGTGGATTGCCTTTTAGGTTCTTCTTCTTCTTTCTTCTTTTCAACCTTGGGTTCTCTTGGGGGAAATTTTGTATTCCCCTGTGAAAGTAGGATTAAAGTCAAGGGATCCCCAATCATCTTTTGCAAGAATCTCTTCAGGAGAGAAGAGATCCTTAGTGGTAGAATCAGGTTGATAAGGCTTTTCTTTAGGAACCTTAGGTTCATTTGAGGAATCATTGGGAGATGAACTAGAGGCAGGAGATAGACTCGAGGAAATAGACATACTAGTAGAAGTAGAAGTTTTGGAAGAATCATCTGTTAGTGAACAGATTTGTCTTTTCTTAAAATTATCAATTTTAAACTCTGTCGCCTTCTTTAAGAGACAAGTGTTCAACTAAACAGTTGGGTAAGTGTTATATAAACCACTTCCCTCTGAATTTTCTATAGGTACAACTCCCTATTTCAATTATTCAAGGAATAATCTAATTAATTTTATTTGAGTAGTAGCTTTTAACCTGAAAGCATGTAAGGCTGCCTGCTTCATTCTTGGATGAGAGGCCAATGTTTCATACATATTTCAGAGAAAAACTATCTTTCCAATCTTTTCAATACAAGAGAAGGAAGTAACTGAATCAAAGTTCATAACACCATTTCCACAATTCCAATAAGAAACGAACAGATCAGAGAAACTGAATTTGTTCTCAAACACAAATCTTTACCTAAAACCAAACACTCAAAGGAAAGAGTACCAGAAAAATAATAATTTTCTGCAATAGAAAGGTCATTACTATTATTTGATTAGATAAGCATATGCAAAGATACGTGTCTACACAGATTCAAAACCCACATATTTTCCTTCTCCCAAAAAATAGTATGATCTTTGTATATATATATTCTTATGCGACAAAGGCATGATAATACATCTATAAATTCTTTTCCATTCCTGATTTAAAAGTCTGATTCCTCCTTCTACAAAACAGAAACTTTACAAGACTAAGGAAAAACAAAAACTAACTCAAAATTCTCGCCAAATCTAACCCCCATTCTATCTATCTTTCCTTAATTTATAGTTTTTAGAACAAGGAAGGTCTCCCTGAAAACTCGACCTCCCCCAAAATAGTTATGAAACCAACAAGATGTATTATGGGATAGATGTCCCGAAGTCTTTGTATAAACATGAGAAATTACATAAATAAAGGAAACCGGGCCTGGATCAATGCATTAAGTTGCTTTCCCATCATCATTATCCTCTCTGCTTTCGCAAGAATCATGGGCGGTTGTGAGCTCTTGGATAATAGATTGGTTCAGAACCTTCATCACATTGAGCTTTGCCTTCACCGCCTCCTTATTCCACCAGTGCTTCAAGATCTTTTTGGCATGTTTCAATAACTGATCATTTCCAATGAAGGTCATGGACTCAATCCTAGCCACCCTTGTTATATCTTCCGGAGTGAAATTACCCTTGTCTTTGATTTTCTCCATGTTTATCCGGAAAGCCCTGATTGCATCCTATGTGTTCAACCCACAAATTCCCAATCGCCAATCATGGTCAGGGTTAACCACCTTGTTATCATTAACTATGCTACACTGGAGATCCTGGAGCTCATAAACAGAGGTCTTAGTGTCGGAGATCACAGACTTGAAGGTAAGCACACGCCACATTATGGTTTTCTTTAGCACAAAGAACTGGCATTCATCCGCTACCAGTTTGATTGAGTGTTCCGTCAGAAACCTGGTAACCCCATATTCTTCTATTTTGGCGAACAAAGGCAAGATGTTTTGCCATTTGTGTTTCTCTTTCTCCCACGGCACAAGTTGATTTTGAACTTTGGTGATAAGACTCTGTATCTCATCACATAACTTCCAGGAGTCGGTGATATACTTCTCCCCGTCCTTGACTATTCCCTCAATCCATTTCTCTATGGCTTCTGCAATACTCTTGGCCTGTTGAACTTGGCTCATTAACTTTTTATTCTCTGGTGAAGTTGAGTCGAATTTCTCTATAGCATGAGATATAGGGAGTGCCCCAAAGCAACCAATGTTGTCGATGAACTGGGCAAGAATATTTATGTGTCGCTTTAGCTCTCTCTTTTCCCGCCCATCCTTCTCCAATCTAGTGAGCATTTTCTTTGCTGATACTTGGAAGAAATGATTGTCTGAGTCTCTACTCATATTTCCCAACTCCACCTTCATGATCTCAAAATCATCGAGGCTAGATTCCTTGTTTTCGTCCTTGGGTTTGTATGAGGCGATTTAGCGACCCATTTTCTAGTTCCTTCATCATTGTCTAGGCGGGCGGCAGTTTTGAACCTTTTTGGCTTGGGTCCCTTCTCTGTGTACTGAACAACCATTTCCTGAATTGGAATAGTCACGGGAAGAAAATTTCGCTTTCTGTTCATTGAAGTTGTCAACCACATAGGAGTTGCACTGGAACTAGTTGTTCCTTTGATCGCTTTGGAAGGTGGTGTCATAGCCACAGTCACCGTATGAGAATCTAGGGCATTAGCGACATCGCTATTCAGGTCTTCAACTTCAAATATTTGGGCATCAAGAATCGTATCTTTCAGCCCTGTATCCTTTGCTCGATCCATCTTTCTTTGAGTAGCATTTCGAGACTGGGTATGTCAAGGAGTACATAAATCCAAAGCTGAATTAGACCTATGTCTAAGCTGGGGCAACTTTTTATCTTTACCTACATGAATAGGCATAGAAGCATTGTTAGAAAGATGCTTTGGTGAATGTAGAGAGACCTCATTACTTCTCGTTGAACTAGACTTAACGCCTAATTTCGTTGCTTTCTTCCTGGCAACCCACGCCGCGGTCCTCTCCAAAACTCCTTTCATCCTTAATTGTATATCATCTTTCTCCTCCTTGTCCCAGTTGATTGGAGGCATTTCAATTTCTGCACGGGCTAAGTATCCTGGTTCGAATAGCTCTAGATAATCCTCTTCGAGCCCTTTAATGTCCAACTTTACCTGTAATGAAACAACTTGTTCTAACACCATCCTCATATTTCCCTTTTTAAAAACCTCGAGCTCATCGCTACAATCTTCCCAGAAGTCTTCTAATTGTGGCATTGGGAGGTATGGCATTAGACCAAAACTTCATGAAAAACCCTTATTATTAAAACCTTTCCTTTCAGGATACAGGGAAAAATTGAAATTCCTGAGATCTGCTCCAATACTCAAAGTGTCGGATATTGAACTATAGGACAACACGCCTAATTCAATGGGGAAATGACCCTCCCATTTTTCCCTGGGTTGTGCCTTTTTTATTACAGAGGTCAGCTGCCTACATATCTCCGCCAGAACAAAGCAATCTGAACAAAAATGAGGGAGCTTGAAGGGCTCCTCTTCAAAGCCGCCTATCCTTATGTAACAGAAGTGTGGAAACTGGATATAGAAACTGCCAAACCTCTTTATCAATGTCTGCGCATCCTCGGAGATTCTTTTGGCTTTCATATTCTTCAATTCGTGGCACAAGTCACCCAGAAAAGCATTGTGCACCCTTCTGAAATCCTGCAAGGCCTTATCCTTTTGCAGCATGGGATAGAACTTATATACATGAACATCCTCCTCAGTGAGCTGTTTTGGTATTCCAACTAACTCCTTAACACACGCTAAACAATACAAGAGGTATGAAGACATAAAGAAGTTCTATTTGAACTGTTTAGCCATACTCAGTTGTTCCCTCATTGAATCGACAATCAATTCAGCCCAATCAAGATACTGCTTCCCTTCTAAAACCAGTTGCACGTAGCAATAAATCCAATCATCAAAGTTGTAAGCTTCAGCAGACCCTCTAGACCAGTGCAACAAAATCATAACATCATGAATGTGCAACAACATGTGATTCTTATTAGGATTCTTGGGTAATCTGGAACCACCTCTTTGAGGAACCTTCAACCAGAATTTTGCTACATTGTTACGATGTCCGATTTTGTCCGCGTTGAACTCAGTGATTAACTGAGCAAGGGAAAAGTTGGAGAACTGGTAATCAGGTATCTTGAAGATGGAGGAAATTACTTCACAATTTATAGCAAGAAGGGTTTCACCATTGTCTCTCCTAATGATCTTAGAGACTAGGTCGTATCTAGCAATACATTCCCGAATCAATTCTGGGCAGGGAATGGCTGGGGGAAAAGCTGCTGCTTCTATGAGACCGCTACTCAAAATCTCCACACCAAAAGATTTGTCAATTCCCTTGAACACGCTCTCTTTTAAAACCTCGAGATTTTCCCCTTTAAGGTTGGTATCGCTAACTATGGGTTCAGTGCATGCAAGGCTAAAAACATTCCCAAACAAATGAAGTGTGGACTTCATAATTCAAAGCAATAAGCCTTAATTGGTTGCAGCGAACCTTTCTATGAGACAGAAAATGCAAGTAAAAACTACTGGAGAGAACAAGAAAAGGACTCACCTTCACAGTTGAACAACCAGACGACAACTAGCAGCAAACAAGACTCTTATCCAGGAAAAACAAAACCGCAGCAGCGAGGAACAAGATGCAGAGCACTAATAATCCTTCATACCTTATAGTGAGGGTAATGATACGAGACCGTTAAATGCAATAATTCCAATTTGTCAGTCTGAGTGTGTTAAGTTTGTGGATTGGACATCGCATGCATGCATTGAATGCATGGCGGTGTTTTTGAAGTAACTGCCAGTTCCTGAAATGATTACTTACTTCGAAAAGCCAAGGATTGACATCACTTAAGACATGGTTCACCTTCCTCATATTTGGCAATGAATGCACCATCAAATCGTTTAATCCGTGGGACCCACCAACTTCGTACACATATGAACATCTTGAACAGACTTCATTAGAGTTCAAGTAGTTCAAGGTGTACGAAGCGCTCAGGGAAAATCTTTGCTGAGAATATTAATTATGCCAAGTTGCTGACCATTTGTGCTATGTTGAACATGTTGAACATGTTTGAACCTCTTGAACTTGGTTCAATGAGTTCAATGCTCGAAGAGAGATGATGTAACACATTACCGAAAAAGAAACCTTTAAAAGAGCTGCTGCAAGACACTTAAAGAAAATGTTAGTATGAAAACCTTCCTGAACACCTAGGAACCTGTGGAACCTAAATGAACCCGTTGAACCCTGTTCAAGATGGTTCAACGTGCTCACAAAGTTCAAGCAATTACTAAAACTCAACATTTTTGATTGAAAGAGGATTTACAAACATACTAAGGGCTTGAACCGAGGTGTTACAAGAAGGATAAGGACTCTGAATGGAATATTTATAGGATGACTCGCTCTTATCATGATTTATAAATGACGCAGTAACATTGGCTCTGACTGGGGATTGTATTTTGTGAAGGAAAATGCAAAGAACTCCTTATCTCTAGTTTTGCATGACCCCAAAAAAAAAAAAAGGGGAAAGGAAAAGGAGACCCACAACTAAACAAACACCTAAGCTACTATATACAAAAACTCTTGACCACAGGACTTATAATTTGTAGAGTTTGAGATCGTGCCCATTGTAGGTATAGGGCATAACTGTTACATCAGAGTAGTTGAGTCTAAAAGTATTTTGTCCCACTACTTCACAAATCTTTAAAGGTCCTTTCCATAATGAATCAAACTTGTCGTGAGCACCCTTTGGCTCTTTCCTTTTATCCCATAACAACACTTCATCTCCTTTTAGGAAACCTCTTGGTCAAGCTCTCATGTCAAAAATCCTCTTCACTTTGCTCTAATGCTCCGTGATTCTATCCACCGGCATCTCCCTCTCTTCTTCCAACTTCATCAGGTACATAACTCTTTTCTCCAAAGCACTCTGAAAGAAAGAGTCTTCCACTACTGTCTGCAGCTTAGATGCTGATAATTCTAGAGGTAAAGAAAGTTTGGCACCGACCCCATACACAAGCTCAAACGGTGCCATTCCAATGGCCCTCTTAGGCGTTGTTCTATCTACCCACAAAGCTTCATATACTTTCTTATGCCAATTTCGAGCATTTTCGTCAACCAACTTTTTCATGATAGCTATCAAGTTCTTGTTGCTGGATTCTGCCAGTCCATTGCCCTGTGGAAAGTAATCAAAGGAATGCGAGAGAGTAATCTGATGCTCATAGAAAAACATAGTTAACTCCTCATAAGATAAATATGATGCGTTATTTGCAACAATCTTTTGGGGAACCCCGAAACGAACTAGGATGTAATCTTTGAGAAAGTTACACACAACCTCTGAGTTTGCCTTTTTAGTGGGGATGGCTTCCACCCACTTGGTAAAGTAATCAATTGCTGTCAAAATGTACATATGACCAGCACTGGAATGAGGGTTTATCGGCCCTATGAAATCAATGCCCCACTGTTTGAAAGGTTCATCTACTATCACAGGCCTTAAAGGCAGGGCCGCTAAATGTGGCTTCCCATAAAAGAGTTGGCATTTCTCACACTCCTTAACATAAATATATGCATCCCTAAACATGCCTAGCCAATAAAAACAATTCCTCAAAATTTTGAAAGCAGTGACGAATGATGAGAAGTGTCCCCCACAGGCTTCACCATGACAAAACTCCAGAAGTTTTTGCTGTTGAGGTTTATCTACACACCTTAAGTATGTTCCATCCAAACCTTTCTTGTACAAAACATCTTGCCAAATTACATACTTAGCGGCCTTTAACTTAAGATTCCTTTGTTCTTTTGCTGACAAATGACTTGGGCAGCTACCATAAGTCAAATAATAGGCCACATCGGAGAACTAGGTATCTTGCAATCCAACAAAAAGAGTTAATGGTAATTCTGCTTCTGTTTCCATCTCATTTTCTGCTATTAACCTACATAAGCCTTGTCCTTTGACTATCTTTGTAGGACAAATGTCTAGATCATATTCCTGGATTTTTGTTACCCAAGTTGCTATTTTATTAAGTTCGACCTCTTGTTGAGTTAAAATGTTTTTCACTGCGAAGTCTGGAACAAAAACCAAGGAGTGAGAATGTAGAATGTAATACCGAAACTGTTTCACAGCTTTAACTACAACAAAAGCGTGTTTCTCCAAAAGAGAATACTTGAGCTCATGCTTCTTGAGTGGAACGCTCATGAAGGCTATAGGTGCTTCCGCCCTAGCTTCATCTATTTGCAATAGTATTCCAGACATTGTGTGTTCTGATGCATAGCAATACAAAATGAAGTCCTTTGTGAAATCCGAGTTAATGAGAGTAGGCGCATTTGCAACTGAACCCTTGATTCTTTCAAAAGTCTCTCTGGCCTCTTCAGTCCAGTTGAAAGGATGTTGTTCGCTCAACAAGCTGATGATGTGTTTGGTAGTTTCTGCAAATTCTAGAATGAATCTCCTTAAGAAATTCACTTGACCAAAGAAAGACCTTACTCCAGTCCAGTTTGAAGGTAAACTGAGACGTTGAATTGCATTAACTCTCTCAGGATCAATCTTGACTCCTTCCTTTGAAACAATATGTCCTAGCAATTTGCCCTCTGTGACACAGAAAACTGTTTTCTTTGGATTCAGGGAGATTCCATGCTCTCGACAATGTTGCAGAACTGCCCTCAGATCCTTGAGATGGTTCTTCCTCTCTTTAGAAGATACCATCAGGTCATCTAGGTAAACAACAATAATTCTATCTTGAAAATCCTTAAAAGAGGAATCCATAGCTCTTTGAAAGGTGGCTCCGACATTTATTAAACCGAAAGGCATATGGTTATATGCGAATGTTCCCCACGGAGTGATGAATGTCGTCTTGTGTTGTTCATGCTTTGCAACGCTAATTTGATTGTAACCAGAAAAACCATCTAACATCGACATCATCTCTAACCCGGATACCGTTTGCAGAATATGATCCATATTGGGTAAAGCGTAGTTGTCCTTAAGACTTGCCTGATTCAAATTACAGAAATCCACACAAATACAAATCTCCCCATTCTTCTTCCTTACGGGCACAATGTTGGCTACCCAGGTAGAGTGATGAATTGGATATATGATTCTGGCCATAAGCATTTTATCAACCTCTCTAAAAATTGCATCCGCTACTATGGGGTTGAAATTTCTCAATTTTTGTCTAAAGGGAGAGACGCCTGGCTTCAATGGAATCTGATGCTGAAAATGCCCATCTCTAAACTCCTTTAGATCATCGTAGGACCAAGCGAATACATCAATGTATTGTCTCAGTAGTGTGCCAAGTATTCATTTTTCCTCCAGAGAACAACACTTGCCAATTGTTACTTCTTTTGGGTTGGACTCATCACCCAAATTTATTTTCTTGCAACTTCCTTTCCCATCATCTTTGGGGACTTTCTTGCCTATGAATGCATCATCTCTGGTGAAAAACCTCTCTAGAGTCACTAGCCCTTTCGGAATTTTGTTGCCTTTGAGCTGAATAAAACTATTTGTGGGATCAACATCCGGGTTTGGACTAAACTCCTTGCAGTTATTTTCAGAACCTTCAAAATATGATTGGGAGAATGACTGAACAGATTCTAGAAAATCTTTGATCTGAGCATCTGCATCAAATACTTGCCAATGATTTACATTATCAGGGACACTAGGCCTATAAATCATTTCAATCCTATATGAATTATCCTTAAAGTCTGGATGTGGTAACAAAAGTGAAGCTGAAATGGCCAACGAATCTGCCCTACTGTTTTGATCCCTCGGTATGGTTTCAATCGAGAAAGCATCAAAGAATTCTAACTCATCCCAAACCCTATTTCTATAATGTCTCAATTTGTAATTCTTAACTGTATAAACATTTCTCACCTGTCTGACAATCAACTCTGCATCACCTTTAACTTTGAGTAACTTGATACCTTTACATCTGGCCTCGTTTAATCCTAATAATAATGCCTCATACTTTGCAGTATTATTAGTATTCTTAAAATCCAACTTGAAAGAAAAAGGGAAAATATTACCATTGGGTGACAGCAAAACTACCCCTTCTCCAGAGCCGGAGTTGGTGCAACTTCCATTGAATTCCATCTGCCACAACCCACCAAGTTCGTCAACTGCTTCTTCAGGTTCCCTTTCGCCAGGTGCAAGGATGAGATAGTTTCCAAACTCGCATTCTTGAAACAAAATCTAGGCTTTAGGGTTATCCGAAGGAAAAATAGTGTACTTATTTTTCGGCTCAGGTTCAAGCTTGATTTTCTATTTTCCAAGAGGAATAATAGCTTCAGACCAGTCCATCTTGATTTCACCTCCAAGGTCCTTACAAAAATTTCTACTCAAGAGCATCCCGTAACTTGCAGGAATGTCAACAACTAGGATAGTCAATTTTACTCTTTTATCTGGGCACGCTGCTAGCACCGCCTGGACGTCTTTTACCTGTCCAATAAGAGGAACCTATTTCCCATCCATCAAAAATCATCTCCCAAATGTTTTCGTGAGAGTTAAACCTAATGACCTAGCAATGGGTGAAGGCATTATGTTGTCTTATGCCCCTGAATCTATTATGCAATTGCTAAACTTTTGACCATTCAGGAGAAGGGATATGTATAAAGGTTTAGGTTTCAGAACCTCAACCTCAAGCCCATTTTTAGCCTCATGAAAAGCACAGGGATCAGCCAAGTTAGCTAATGGGCACGGGACATATGAAGATTTTTCAGTAGCAATCAAATCACTATTCTCCACACATCCGTGCACCAAGGACTCCGAAGAAGAGTCTCCTTTAACATATTTGACCAGCTTATCTAGTTCTTTTGGGTTCAGTTTCAAATACTCAGTAGTGGGAAGTTAAACAATAGAAGCTTTACAAAACTCAATGATGTCAAAGGAGGATGAAGAAGAAGAGCTATTGTTAACTTCATGATTCCTTTGCAAAATCCTAACCTCAGGAGTCTTTGAATGAGAGGAAAAGCTATTATTTGGGAGATCTTTACCTTTGAAATTACCTCCAGAAGGGTTCACAAAAGGAGAAGATTGGGAAGTTCATTGATTTCTTGTTAGGATCGCACATGCAGGACCTTCAAGGGTTGCCAAAATGTTACTACCTCTTTCTGAATTTGACTCATATTCGAAGTAGAATGATCCAGAGTCGCCAGGTACCTCTTGAATTTTCTCTGCTTCAGTGAACTCACCTAGTTCATCCTTTGTGTTTTGCATTTGAACATGTCTTATCATATCGGGACAAGAACCCCCATCGTGATCTGTGGTAAGATGGAATGAACACATGACGCCCTTGTCAGGAGGTGCCTCTATTTGCAATCTTTGTGGAGCAGCGGGCAATTTCAATGATCGTCCATGGTTATACTAATTTAGAGTTTTTCTGCTTATATCCTGATAAGGTTGCGGATAGGAATTTCCAGGCTTTGGTATCTGTCTCTTCAAAGCAATCATATCATTGACAAGTCGTTGAACAACTGGGTTAGTGGAAGAGGTAGATGCCTGAAGTTGACCTTGAGAAGTTTGTATATCTTTTCTCCATTTCCCGGCTGTTATTAGATCATCTTCAAGTTGTATAGCTTCATTTTGTGCAGTCTCAAGATTAGTCGGCCTATTTCTTCTAAGGTGAAAACCTACATCAGGAGGCATGGAATTTATGAAGAAACATTGTTGATTATCAGCAGTTGGCCTTTTGGCTTGAGGAATTTTATGGATAGTCTTATTATACCTGGCTACATAGTCCCTCATTGGCTCATGAATTTCCTTTTTCATTTGTGTGAGCTGAGCCAGTAACAAATGTTCATCATCAGCACTTTTGAACCTTTTCTCAAAAGCGATTTTCATTGTTTGCCAGTCAGTTATGGATCCTGCTTGCAGATGACTGAACCAATCTATTGCCCCCTCAGTAAGAGTTTGAGCAAAAAGCCTAACAGCCACATCTTCATATTGGACTGCCAGAATCCCAGTGGCTACATTAAAAAAATTCAAGTGCTCTTCAACTGAGACTTTTTCATCTCCATTATATTTGGGTAGGACATCCCTCGCCCCTTTTGGAAGCGGATTATAAGCTCCGAGAGCAAGAGGTCCAACAACGGCACCCCATGGTTGGGCCATAACAAACACAGGATAAATGGTTACTAGAGGAGGAGCTTGAACTCCAGTAAGCATTAGTGCTTGCCAATGGCTTGAAAAAGAAGGTATAGGAGTAATTTTGATAGGAGAGGAAGGTCTACTTTTAGCATTTCTTTTGGGAGTAAAGTTTGTGACAAATGGTAACCCCTGCAATTCCTCAAAATAATTGTCAATTATTCCTTCTCTCCTTTGCAATTTGGTATATGGACGAGAATCTAATGTTATCACCCTTAGGGTTCCTAAGCTCTTTTAAGCAAATTTCAATCTCAACGATGTTCTTGAATTATAGAACTGTGTCTTAGACAAACCAACCAATGTGAACTTTTGCTAGTTATAAGTTCAATTTTGTCATGTCCATGGCATGCTGGTCTATTGAATGTTCGTCTTTCCTCTCCCTCGCAGAGTCGCCAAAAGTCTGTTAGTGAACAGATTTGTCTTTTCTTAAAATGGTCAATTTTAAACTCTGTCACCTTCTTTAAGAGACAAGTGTTCAACTAAACAGTTGGGTAAGTGTTATATAAACCACTTCCCTCTGAATTTTCCGTAGGTACAACTCCTTATTTCAGTTATTCAAGGAATAATCTAATTAATTTTATTTGAGTAGTAGCTTTTAACCTGAAAGCATGTAAGGCTGCCTGCTTCATTCTTGGATGAGAGGCCAATGTTTCATACGTATTTTTGAGAAAAACTATCTTTCCAATCTTTTCAATACAAGAGATGGAAGTTGGTGTCATAGCCACAGTCACCGTATGAGAATCCATGGCATTAGCAACATCGCTATCTAGGTCTTCAACTTCAAATATTTGGGCATCAAGAATCGTATCTTTCAGCCCTGTATCCTTTGCTTGATGCATCTTTCTTTGAGCAGCACTTCAGGGCCGGGGTATGTCGAGGAGTACAGATATCCAAAGCTGAATTAGACCTATGTCTAAGCTGGGGTGGCTTTTTATCTTTACCTGCATGAACATGCATAGAAGCATTGTTAGAAAGACGCTTTGGTGAATGTAGAGAGACCTCATTACTTCTTGCTGAACTAGACTTAATGCCTAATTTCATTGTTTTCTTCCTGGCAACCCACGCCGCAGTCCTCTCCAAAACTCCTTTGGTCCTTAACTGTATATCATCTTTCTCCTCCTCATCCCAGTTGATTGGAGGCATTTCCATTTCTGCACGGGCTAAGTATCCTGGTTCGAATAGCTCTAGATAATCCTCTTCAAACCCTTTAATGTCCAGCTTTACCTGTAATGAAACGACTTGTCCTAACACCATCCTCATATTTCCGTTTTTAAAAACCTCAAGCTCATCACTACAATCTTCCCAGAAGTCTTCTAATTACGACATTGGGAGGTATGGCATTAGACCAAGACTTCGGGAAAAACCCTTATTATCAAAACCTTTCCTTTCAGGATACAGGGAAAAATTGAAATTCCTAAGATCTGCTCCAATACTCAAAGTGTCGGATATCAAACTGCAGGACAACACACCCAATTGGATGGGGAAATGACCCTCCCATTTATCCCTGGGTTGTGCCTTTTTATTACAGAGGTCAGCTCCCTACATATCTCCGCCAAAACAAAGCAATCTGAACAAAAACGAGGAAGCTTGAAGGGCTTCTCTTCAAAGTCGCCTATCCTTATGTAACAGAAGTGTGGAAACTGGATATAGAAACTGCCAAACCTCTTTATCAATGTTTGCGCATCCTCAGAGATTCTTTTGGCCTTCATATTCTTCAATTCATGGCACAAGTCACCCAGAAAAGCATTGTGCACCCTTCTGAAATCCTGCAAGGCCTTATCCTTTTGCAGCATGGGATAGAACTCATATATGAGAACATCCTCCTTAGTGAGCTATTTTGATATTCCAACTAACTCCTTAACACACGCCAAACAATACAAGAGGTATGAAGACATAAAGAAGTTCTGTTTGAACTGTTTAGCCATACTCAATTGTTCCCTCATTGAATCAGCAATTAATTCAGCCCAATCAAGATACTGCTTCCCTTCTAAAACCAACTGCACGTAGCAATAAATCCAGTCATCGAAGCTGTAAGCTTTAGCAGACCCTCTAGCCCGGTGCAACAAAAGCATAACATCGTGAATGTGCGACAACATGTGATTCTTATTAGGATTCTTGGGTAATCTAGAACCACCTCTTTGAGGAACCTTCAACCAGAATTTTGCTACATTGTTACGGTGTCCGGTTCTGTCCGCGTTGAACTTGGTGATTGACTGAGCAGGGGAAAAGTTGGAAAACTGGTAATCAGGTATCTTGAAGATGGAGGAAATTACTTCACGATTTATGGCAAGAAGGGTTTCACCATTGTCTCTCCTAATGGTCTTAGTGACTGGGTCGTATCTAGCAATACATTCCCGAATCAATTCTGGGCAGGGAATGGCTGGGGGAAAAACTGCCACTTCTATGAGACCGCTACTCAAAATCTCCACACCAAAAGATTTGTCAATTCCTTTGAACACTGTCTCTTTTAAAACCTCAATATTTTTCCCTTTAAGGTCGGTATTGCTGATTATGGGTTGAGTGCATGCAAGGCTAAAAACATTCCCAAACAAATGCAGTGTGGACTTCATAATTCAAAGCAATAAGCCTTAATTGGTTGCAGCAAACCTTTCTATGAGATAGAAAATGCAAGTAAAAACTACTGGAGAGAACAAGAAAAGGACTCACCTTCACAGTTGAATAACCATACGACAACTAGCAGCAAACAAGACTCCTATCCAGGAAAAACAAAACCGCAGCTGCGAGGAACAAGATGCAGAGCACTAATAATCCTTCATACCTTATAGTGAGGGTAATGATACGGAACCATTAAATGCAATAATTCCAATTTGTTAGTCTGAGTGTGTTAAGTTTGTGGATTGGACATCGCACGCATGCATTGAATGCATGGCGGCATTTTTGAAGTAACTGCAAGTTCCCGAAATGATTACTTACTTCGAAAAGACAAGGATTGACATCACTTGAGAAATGGTTCACCTTCCTCGTATTTGGGAATGAATGCACCATCAAATCGTTTAACCCGTGGGACCCACCAACTTCGTACACATATGAATATCTTCAATAGACTTCATTAGAGTTCAAGTAGTTCAAGGTGTAGGAAGCGCTTAGGGAAAATCTTTGCCGAGAATATTAATTATGCCAAGCTGCTGACCATTTGTGCTATGTTGAACATGTTGAACACGTTTGAACCTCTTGAACTTGGTTCAATGAGTTCAACGCCCGGAGAGAGATGATGTAACACATTACCGAAAAAGAAACCTTTAAAAGAGCCGCTGCAAGACACTTAAAGGAAATGTTAGTATGAAAACCTTCCTAAACACCTAGGAACTTGTGGAACCTAAATGAACATGTTGAACCCGGTTCAAGATAGTTCAACCAATTACTAAAACTCGTCATTTTTTATTGAAAGACGATTTACAAACGTACTAAGGGCTTGAACCGAGGTGTTACAAGAAGGACAAGGACTCTAAATGGAATTTTTATAGGATGACTCGCTCTTGTCATGAGGAATAAATGACACAGTAACATCATCTAAGATAGTTGGGGAAGAACCAGCTGAAGAGGATTTGGATGTTGATGTTTGGAGACAAGCTTGGAGATTAGTATCACCTAGCAAGGTATATGTTTTATTGTTGCAAATGAATTTAACTCACCTATGCAATATAGAGGGGACAACTTGCATGCTATGAATCCAAGGTCTCCCTAATACCAAATTATATGCCAAATTTCCAGGCATGACACGAATAGGTGTGGGAAAAGTAACGGGACCTACCTTAACAGGCAAGGTGATGATACCTAATGAAGATTTAGCAACATTATCGAAGCTTTAGATAGTGAGAGAATCAGGCTTAATGGGAGATGTATCAACATTGATTTTATGCAACAAGTTAATGCTACAAACATTAAGGCCAGAACCATTGTCCACTAGTGTTCATCTTATTGCACTATCGTTTATGATAACCATGATCATTAAAGGATCATATTGATGTTGGACCTCACTAGTGGGCAACTCATCTTGGGTAAACACAATTTGAGCCTTAGGAGATGTGATAGAATCAATCAAGGAAGCCATATTATTGAATGTCGCTGCGGGTGGGACATTCAAAGTTTTCAAGGCATCTTGTAACATTCCATGATCGATTGAAGAAGTTTGAATCAAATCCCAAAGGGATATCTTGGCGGGAGTAGCTTTGAGTTGTTCAATAAGATCATATTCCTTACCAAGAGTGTGTAAAATGTGAGGTACTTGAGGAAGAATAGGTTGAGGATCAGGAAGAGAAGTGGGAATAACCAGAGGAGGATTAGGTTGCCTATTGTTTCTTGTGTTATAAGTGTGGCCAACTACATGATGACTCTCCTTTGTTTTTTGTTTAGCCTAACTATAAGTACTTTTAGTGGGATTTCCTCCTTGCATAGTAATAACAGGTTTGTTAGGAGTACTAAAGGAATCATGACTATATCCACCTTGAACATTGAAAGGGGGTTGATTGGGAAGTTGGGAAGTTGAGGAAGGATAAGCACCTTGAACTACAAAAAGAGACTTTCTATGTTCATTCACATTTATCTTGTTGATTAACCTTTTAGATGTACTATTATTGTTTGAAGATTTAGGCAAAGATATAAAGTCATCAAGGGCATCATCCAACAAAGCATGGTCATATCGATTGAAAGGTTTATCTTTTGATTCAACGGGAGACATATCCTCATAAAGGGAATTGTTGTAGATAACCATGTTGCTAGTGTTGGTGGAGGAGTTGATATGAATGTAACCATGAGAGGAATCATTCAACTTATCTTTCTCATCACCACGAAATGGCATAGTAACAAGGTTGATTAGTTTTTGGCAAAATGAAGGTTGAGAAGGCTTAGGATTCAAAAACTCATCTAGAGCTTCATCTAATTCATCCTTACTAAACTCATAATCAACATAATTGCATACATCATCAAAAGTATGAACATCTTGCAAATAAAAATCTGACATTTTGAAATGGAAATTGAATGAAATTTAAACACACAATGCAAGAAAATAAAGGGAACTCTCACTTTTTTTGGAATTTTATGTTTATAAAGCAAACAAAAGATGTTAAGTCTAGATATAACAATGCAATGTAATGGAAATGAGATTGGATTCATGTTGGGTTCACCAAAATGTGTAGGGGAAAAAGTGAGACTAATCAAACAAGCCCTAATCCCACTCTCATGTACACATTGTGGAATGCAAAAGAGCCTAGAGAGGTAACACACTTTGGCTACTTCTTGTGAGGAAGAGAGAGATACAAGGATTACCTCTTAGGGTTTCTATTCCTTTGCTGCAAATAAGGGGAATAAGTGATGCAAAAGTGCAGATTTGAATGATTTAACCTAGAATAGAAGTATGCATAAACAACCCTAATCTGGAAATGCAGAACTGAGAATAACTGATATAGTGCTAAAAAGTACAAATTAAGAGACAAATCTAGAGGTGTACCTATGCCAAAAATCTAAGCCAAAATGTTCAAGACCAGAGTGCTATGCCCTTGTCCTGATTCTGCAGACTGGAAGTTGTACCTGACAAGTTGGAATCTGAGGGTTCTGAACTGTTGTCTTGTGAATTTTTTTTGAAAATAGGGAGGACCGGGGTGCCACACCCCTATCCTAGGAAGGACCAGGGCACCACGCCCCTGTGCCAGGGGTTTTTGTTGAGATCTGAGCCCTGGAATTGTCTTTGTGCGCTCTATCAGTCCTGAAACTTGCAGCGACGCTCGGATTTAGAATTTGCACGTGTAGCTGAAAATAGGGTTTTGGGTGGCTATATGGGGTTTTGCCTTAGTCAAACCCTGGTGATTTACACCTCAACAAATAGCTGATTTGTATAGTAAAATAGTGTGTGCAAGAACCTTGTGTGTGTGCAAGATCCTAGGATGAGAGTAAACAATCTAGAGCAACCCTAAAGAGTAAACCCTAATTGCTTGTAATTGAAAAAGTAAATGCTCTAAATCAATGATGCAAAGTGATCTAAAGCATGAATTTAAATCAAATTGATGTAATAAAGCTCATACAAAGACATAGAAACAACATGAAACCATACCTAACCCCAAGGGAGAGGTACAAGCCAATCTTCAGTCAGCGATCTCCTATTACTTTCCTATATCTTCAAAAGCCCCCAATTGATGAAATAATGCTTGATGAATGCTTGATAGGTGTTTTTGAATGTTGTTGAAAACTCCAAAGCTTTGCTTTTTTGCTAAATAGAAGGCTCCTTGTAATCGCTCGAAAATCTTTTTTCTAGATTCGATTCCTTTTAGATCTAATTCAATCCCTTCAAATGAAGAAAGAGAGCTCTTATGTATGAAACCCTAGATCTTAATTTCATCTTTAGGCCGACCTAGGATTTGAATTTCCCGCCAATTTCTTGGGGTTAAGTATTATAATATCATAGAATTATGCTCCCGAAATTTCAAGAAAAATGTCAGAGACCATATGCAAAGTGTACCCGGTTTGACCAACTTTTCACCAAATTTTCAGGGTCATTAGATATGATGATATTAGAGCGAATCCCAAAGTTACAGTTGATTCCAAGATGTTGACATGTGAAATCAGGCCTTGAAGATCAAAATAGGACATAATTAGGGTTTATGATGAAATGATTTATTGAAGGAATAAAATGAAAAGGGGCACACTTAGGGTAAAGGGCACAACTTTATAATGTGTGAAGTGATGAAATATGGTTTTAGATTTAATTAAATTGATTAATTAAATACTTAAAAGAGATTAGAAATGCAAAATGCAAAACACACGAAGGCATGTAATTGCAGGTGCTAACCCAAGCATGTAATTGTACCTCCCTTGCAAGGGTGTACATTTTACGACGCTACAGAAGGCTAACTTGTAGAAGTCATAAAGCCTTCAATGCATTTCAAATACTTTGAGGCATTTTTGAGAAGTGACTTCTCTTAAGGAATGCGCAGATGGTTAAGAGATGGTTTAGCCTAATTAGGGTGATTAGAAGAATTGTGAAGGCTCTAGAAGAGGTTTAGTCATGAATTTAGGAGAATGCAAGTGGCAGACATTTAGGATTTTTAATTTTGAAATAAAGTAATTTATTCCCAAAAAGTGGATGCCAACTTGCAATTTGGAAGATGTTTAAATAAATTTGATTTATTTAAATGAAAGGGGATTTTTAATTAAATGTGAATTTAATTAAAAGGGGAAGGGGATTTAATTAAATGAAGTGATTTATTTAATTAAAAGCTAGAAATTAGCTATATGAATTTAATTAAATAAATTGATCAATTTATTTAACCAAATAGATGAAAGTGGGGGGAATTAATTAAATATAATTTAATTAATAGAGGAATGTGGTTTTGATGAATTAAATAAATACTAAATATTTATTTAACTAGATGGTTAGATTTATACGTCTACAAATACAATTTTTTTGTTTCTATTTGACATTTGAAATTCATAAAGTATGTGCAATGTAATAAATGATTATGGGTCTTATTCCTACTACAATCTAATGCATATCTAAACTTATTATAACTGTAAACTATATCCAGCTTACGTCTCAACTACCATATCCAATTGACCAATAATATTTTCTTGTTAACACTATGATCGTGCCATTCTATCAACATTTTCGAGTGAAGTAGGAAAAGGACAAATATGACAAACAGGTTGCCCATAAAGTCACTTACAACTTTCTCACGTATCACACGTATCTTGCTTTCACTGCAACAAGTATCAGATCAAAAAACAATTAGCTTCTTTTATGTTTCAGCTTCAGCCTCCTTCAAACACATCTAATGAATCTTCTTTGAATTTTCCAAGCTATCTTACAATTTAAAGTATATCTCACTTAATACGTGCAGGAGAAGACATTGGGGACATTGCTTGAGTTGTTCCAAGGAAAATCATAATAAGTATTGTTCAACTAAGTGTTGAACATTAAAGCTAACAATATCTTACAGAGGCAAATGGTATAAGAGCAAATATATACATTTACACTCAAACATGTATTTCAATGATCAATGTTTTGTTTGGCTATATTGCATCAACTACTACTATTTATATGCTTTATCTATTTCTTTAAAAAATGATGTAGCTCAACATTATATTCACAGTAGCGATACACAAAAAGGCACACCAAGTAATATTTAGTAAAATTAGTATTATAATGAGTAATTTGTACAATGGCACTACGATCAGTTTGTCGTAGATGTTATATAATTATTCCAAAACCATAAAAAGGAAAATCATAACAAATATGACAAACAGGTTGCCCTTAAAGTCACTTATAACTTTCTCACGTGTCCTGCTTTCACTGCAACAAGTATCAGATCAAAAAACAATTAGCTTCTTTTATGTTTCAGCTTCAGCCTCCTTTAAACATGTCTAACAAGTTTTCTTGAAATTTTCCAAGCTATCTTACAATTTAAAGTATATCTCACTTAATACTTGCAGGAGAAGAAATTGGAGACATTGCTTGAGTTGTTACAAGGAAAATCATAACAAGGATAGAGCCCATGACATTCCTCTTATTCACCATATCTTGTTAAATTATAAATAACATACCGTAAATTTGCAAATCAAGAATTTATAGATCAAAATATGATCTAACTTATAAAACCATTTCTCTTTCCTTTATTATATTAGAAACTTATATATTATAAAACTATTTTCTAATCTTGATTTTAGAAGTTGATATCGATTATGTGCAATTCAAAGATCTTCTTCATTTCTATTCTTAAAAATTATAATCATTATTGTAATATTTATTATATAAATAACATACCGTAAATTTTCAAATCAAGAATTTATAGATAAGAATATGATCTAATTTAGAAAACCATTCGTCTTTCCATTATTATATTAGAAACTTATATATTATAAAACTTTTTTCTAATCTTGATTTTAGAAGTTGATATCGATTATGTGCAATTCAAAGATCTTCTTCATTTCTATTCTTAAAAATTATAATCATTGTTGTAATATTTATTATATTATATCAATGTGTGTTTTTTACATTTAAAAAAAATCTCTTTCCATTATAAATACTATTCACCAAAAAGAAGTAAGTATCTACTTTCTAATTAAATTTTTTTATTTACTTTTTTGAACTCACTTATATAATATTTCATTTTGATTATTAGGTTAATATTATCTTAATTCTCTTAGTTCTTAACACATAATATAAACTAAATTATATGTGTGACATGCAATAAGTAAAATTTGTATATGTATATAAAAGAAGATTAACGTAACTACTAATAATTGAACATGTTAAGAAATCACTATAAAACTTGTATGGACCCACTTTAATATTTTTTAACATCATAGCTTCAAATTATTCTCTTTAAGCTTAAAAGAGAAATTATCACTCATATGACAGGCAAAGCGCTCTCTCTTTTTTTTAATACATAATCTAAAAGCAATTTATTTAAGGCATGTGTGAGTCTAATGCCACTTCCCCCCAATAACTTGTCAATTCCATACACTTTATATGAAGTGTTGCAGGTTAACGAAAATTTAATAAAGGCATACGATTTAAACAAAGATATACGATTTTAGACCTTTAAGCATATTGTTTGCAACCATTTTTAAATTATCGTGAAATCCTAGAAGAACATAATATTGACTTGTTGGGGCTTTTTTCATGCAGCTTATAGCTATGATGATTTAAACATTACTTATATAAAGCAATATTTCTCTTAGAGGAAGACCTAAACTACTCAAAATACATCAGTCATAATCAATCATAAGTATAAAGAAATCTTTTGAAACTTCCCTTTTTGTTTCTTGTAGAGAAATGTTTCGAGTGGTCTTGTGTATTCTGTTATATAGTTCTTAAATGTTGTTCAAGGGTCAAGGGCTTACAAAATAGAGGGACACCATTGTTTTGTCCTTAATAGTGAATAAAATGATCGTGGAAAATGCATAGGGAGCATAATATATTATGACATAAAATTGGACTATGCATAGCAGTGGACTGGGTACATTTAATTATATAAATATTTTCTTCATTGATCTAAAAAGATTAATACAAAACATCAAAAACAAGTTTTACATTAAAATAACCATTGCACTATTTCTATCATGGATTATATATATGCTTTAAAATTTGAGCTTGATTATGGATAGTAAAAACATATAGGCTTCTGCAGTTTAGTAACCTCTCTAATTTTATGGAGATAATCAAATCCCAGAAGAGAAAACACCACTGATCTCAACTCTAATATTTTTAAAAGGAAACATTAGGGTTTCAACAGTTCAACAAGCCCTGTAATTTGTGTGTGTACATTTCAAATTACACTACAAGAAACTCTAAATTTGTGAGATTCACAATGGAAAAATCACAATGATGAATTGATCCATACCCTATTCTTTTTCTTTCGCCTTTTGTCTTTAAAAGCCAAATGGACCTGATGGATCAAAAATTTCAGGCGATTAAATTGCAAAACCTCAAAAAAATTTAAACCATCTAATTTCTCCAACTCACCGATCGAACAATCATCGGATCAAATCACCCAATTCGATTTAAATCAACACCCAAATCTGACATTTGCCCCCCAAAAATGAAAGGGAAGGCTTTCTCTTTAAAACTCTTAAAAATGACACATCAAGCTCTAAAAACGGATCTCACACTAGGAGATTGGATTAGGGAAACACGACTGCAAATAGAGTTTCAACAACTATCAGATATGAAGGATTTCTCTGCCAATGCTGCAGCCCCGTAGCCATAGATTTCCCAGATTGGTCAAGTTTCTGAGCTTCAGAGGCAATGTTTTGGTGATTTGATTCTAGGCCAGGTTGAGCTTCATGAATTAAATTGTTCACTTATTGTACATCAAGGAGAGATTCTTGAGAGTGAGGCACCTGCAAGCAATTGCCAAAGACTCTCCCGTGATGTTCGTTCTTGTTCTAGCTGAGAAAACATCGTTTGACTCGTAAAAGAATGTACCATGTTTTTCACTCCCATTTTATTGACATGAAGACTTTTCGAATTTAATTCAGATCAACCATTTAAGAAAGAAAAAATGTAGCTATAATGTTCAAATATAATAAACCATATCCAAAATGAGAATATTATAAACAATAATATAATATATATAATTTACGTCTGGGTGCAAAAATTAGCAGAAAAGAAGATTCGAGGACATTGCAAGGAAGAAGAGAGGTTGCAAAAGATAATGTAAATAAGGGCACAACTTCTCCATCCACATTTGAAAACATAAAGAAACATTTCGTACACTTCTTCAACATCATGAGGATTGTTTGCAAGATGAAGCAAAAAACTGCTAACAAACACAAATGTGCATGCATCTAGACTTACTCTAATAGGTCTGCAAAGTTCAACATTCTTGGACACGTTGGTTATTTGCCTTGTTTAATTGAATGAATGATGAAATGCTAGCTTTAATAGGATGTGAAGGCATTGGCTTTGCAATCTGCAACAAACATACTGATCCGAATTATGGATTCGGATGACAACACCTGAGTGAGAACCTGCAGTATTGTAAATTCTGTTTACAAGAACCAAAAATCATAGAATTGAAGCAAACCAAAAAGTAATCTATTTCATTCGAAAATCCAACATATAGAAGTTCATGAGATTCCAAGGGTCACAGAGACCTCTTGAGAATCGAAGCCCAACAGTCACATTTGTTTATTACATAATAAAATCTAAAAACTATGAAATTTTCAAAAAACTATATGAAAATTTATCCTAACTTCAACTAGACATAACTTTCTACTCAGGACTCGAAACTACGAGTCGTTGATCTCATTGGAAAGGTCTCCAAGAGATGTAGACCCACATTTGAAAGAGGATAGCTTTTAGCTATGCTCTTTCGCCGGTGGTAGGGGCTAAAAATGCCCTTAAGACCCAGAAATGGAGGTAAATTAAGCTCAAAAGCATTATCACCAACTTGCTTGATGATGGTGTATGGCCCATAATGCAGAGGACGAAGCTTCCTATTGGCACCCTGCAATCATTCCTTCTAGATATGCAACCACACCTTGTCCCCGACTTGAAAATTATGAGGAGTACGATGCTCATCATGTCTCTCCTTATACTTCTTATTGGTGTGTTCCAAAATTTCATGAACTTGTTGTTGTAAATGATGAATTC
Source organism: Cryptomeria japonica (assembly GCF_030272615.1). Lineage (NCBI taxonomy): Eukaryota > Viridiplantae > Streptophyta > Pinopsida > Cupressales > Cupressaceae > Cryptomeria > Cryptomeria japonica. The sequence goes on from NC_081405.1 coordinate 181,005,851, forward strand.
TATCGATGAACTAGGTTGCCTTATCTTCCTCCTTACCAACACATGGAACCAGATTAGGTTGAATAAGTAGCATGGCAATGTCCATGGGTGCAAGTGGATGATAACCAAGACAAACCTCAAATGGGTTGTGGCCAGTTGAACTGTGAATTGCCCTGTTGTAGCTATGCTGAACATATGGAAGACTTTCATCCCATGTGCGGGGATGTTTTGAGTGATACATTCATAGGATGTGTATGATCATCCGGTTCACTACCTCTGTTTGGCCATTTGTTTGAGGGTGGAAAGCAGTAGACTTTATCAATTTTGTTTCCATCTTTTCCCATAGTGTAGACCAGAACTTACTAAGAAACCTGTTGTCTCTATCTGAGATAATGGTATTCGGCAGACCAAAATGAACCCAAATGTATTCAAAGAATAGCTTTGCAGTATCCTCTGCAGAAATGGTTTTTTTACATGCCACTATTACTGCCATTTTTGAGAACTTATCTACCACAACATACACACAATCATGGCCTCTTTTGGTGGTAGGAAGACAAGACATAAAGTCCATAGAAACTGAGTGCCAAGGTTTTTCAGGAACAGGAAGTGGTGAGTACAACCCAAGTTTACAATTGGCAGGCTTAGCAATAGCACATGCAATATAGGCTTGAATATATGAAATAACATCATTATGTAATTTTGGCCAATAGAAATACTTCTGAAGTATAGCAGTAGTCTTACCTATACCAAAGTGACCAACAACCTTACTATAGTGAGCTTCCCATATCAATTTTTTGCGTTCTGCATTGGGCACATAGATTTGGCCAAGGTGACAAAGCATTCCATCCTACAAATAGAAATCATTCGCTTGTTGTTCCTTCACTAATTGATTATAAACATCTGCAAATTCAACATCGTTCTCATACAAACAAACCCAGGCTTCAGTTTGATGACCACATGAGTTCAAAACCATACTTATGGCTGCAATTGGAGGCCTGCTCAAACAGTCTGCTACTTTATTAGTGCTTCCCTTCTTGTGGCAAATATTGAGGTGAAATTGTTGAAGATATGCTGACCATCGTTGATGTCGATCATTTTGCAACTTCCCTTGTGTTTGCAAAAATTGAAGGGGTTTGTGATCTGTGTGGATGACAGTCTCCTTACCCAGAATGTAATGTTTCCACTGCTTACATGCTTGAACAATAGCATACCGTTCCTTGTCGTAAGTAGCATATCGACGCATTGTATCAGAAAATGTCTGACTGTGATATGCAACTAGATGACCATGTTGCATGAGGACTGCCCCTAGAGCATATTCTGATGCATCTGTTTGTATTTCAAATGGTTGTTGTAGGTCAGGAAGAGATAAAACTGGTGCAGAACATAACCTTCATTTTAGCCCCTCGAATGCTTCTTGTTGAGCACTTGTCCATTTAAACTTTGCTTGTGTTCCCCCCCTCAATGACTGATTTAGAGGCCAAGATAGATGGGAAAATCCCAACACAAACCTGCGATAAAAGTTTGCTAACCCAAGGAAACTTCATAACTCTGTGAGATTTCTAGGAGACGGCCAGTCCTTAATCACATGTATCTTCTCTGGATCAACATGGACACCCTCACTGTCAATAACATATCCTAAGTATCTGATACTCTGCATACCAAAGGAGCACTTTTGTTTGTTTGCATAAAGCCCATGTTCTTGCAAGGTTGAGAGAGTTTTTTCCACCTGTTGCAAATGTTCCTCCCAAGTTCTACCGAAGATGAGTATGTCATCCAGATATACCACCATGAAGGAATCAGTGAATGGTCTAAGTATATCATTCATCATTCTCATGAATGTCGCTGGAGCATTTGTTAGACCGAAAGGCATCACTAGCCATTCAAACAATCCCTCTTTAGATTTGAACGTTGTCTTCCACACATCTGCTGATTTCAATTGGTACTTGATGGTACCCTAATTTCAAATCAATTTTGGTAAAGAATCGGGCCCCTCTAAGCTGGTCCAAGAGGTCATCTATCCGGGGAAGTGGATACCTATTTTTGACTGAAATTTTATTCAAGGCCCTATAGTCAATACAAAGTCTCTAGGTTCCATCCTTTTCTTTGCTAGAACAATGGGGCTGCCATAGGGTGATGCGCTTGGACGAATATGTCCTTTCTCAATCAATTCTTATATTTGCCTCTTAATTTCATTGTTCTCTAATACTGACCTACGGTAGACTGGTTCATTAGGTAATGGAGTTCCTAGTATCAAATCAATAGTATGTCTCACTTGGCAGTGTGTAGGTACCCCAGTTGGTAACTTAAACAGATTGTCATATTTCATCAAAATTTGATCCATAGATTTTTTCTGCAGTGTTGTGGTGTTTGTGATGGTGTGGGAATTATAAACAAATTTCCTTTCTTCTTCATAACGAATCATCAATAAAATGAATGTTCCCGTTTTGGCAACTAACCTCTTACATTGCTTGGCACTAATCAAAGAGGTAGTGTATGTAGGGCTTACCTCTGGTATTCGGTATTTGTGCTCACGTAATCTGATGTTCACGCTGCGAGGCCTGGACTCATAAACACCATGTCGCTAATACATATATGGTTGTCCCAACAGAACATCACAAACATCTAAGGGTGCCACATCACAAATTACCTCATCTTTGAAAGGCTTTATGGAGTATGAAAGGCGACATTGTTGGTGCACCTGGATATCTCTTCCTTGACTAACCCATCCCATTGAATAGGGTTGCGAGTGGGTTGTTGTTTTCAGATTCAGTCTCTTCACAGTCTCTGCTGATATTAGGTTCTTTTGACTTCCGCTATTCAACAATAAAGTGTAGAGCTTTTCCTTAGACCCACATTTGTGAATGGAACAATCTCTCCTCATCCTCTTGGGGCAATATCCTTGTAGTAGCTACCATGGCATATGGATTAGCCTCAATGACTTGTTCATGATTTCCTTCTGTGCATGTTTCTGCCACCTTAGATTTTGCCTTGTCTTCATGCGTCTCCATCGTTAAGCTTTTGATGGTTCTGCAATCTCTTGTATTATGTGAGGGACTCTTATGCAATTCACACCACATACTGTTTTCTTGTGCTTCTTCATACTCCATATTTTTTTTGTGGGTGAATTGGGAGAAGGTTCCTTAGAGGTTTGTTTCCATGCAATTTTGCCACCTTCACTCTTCCATCTGTTGTTTGTGAAATTATCTCTCCTTCCTTTTTGTTTGAATTTCTCCTCAATTTTGGTAGCAAATTTATATGCACTAGGTAAAGTCTCTATGTTCAGGAATTCCATTTTGGTTTGGATGTACCTGTGGAGTCCACTCTAATATTTTAAAACTTGGTGCTTCTCAGAATCTCTGATGCCAAGCTTTGCTGTTAAGGCATGAAACATATTAGTATATTCCTGAACAGTTTGGTCCTTCTTCTGTCGAAGCAATTGCCACTGCATATATTTCTGTTCATATGTGTCAATAGGAAAATATTCTTCCTTTATGTGCTCCATGAATTCTCCCCATGTGGGTTTTTGATCAAAAATAAAAGTGCTGCCATTTTCTGTTGCCTTGGATGCTAACTTTGCTTCCCACGAATCTTTCACATGGTTTTCAGCTTTCAGGAGAGCGAAAGTTATCTTCTCTTCATTTGAAAATTGATTGACAGAGAAATATCTTTCCAGTTTTGAAACCCAATCATCAACAGCATATGCATCGATCTTTCCTTGGAATGTGGGTATATCAAAATTCACTTGCACCTTGAATGGTGTATGCCTTGTGAATGGTGGGTTTGCTTGTGACCCACGACTTTCCAACATTTGCTTGAACTGCTCCATCATTTCTTCATGTTTTTTTGCTAGTGCATCTTCAACTAATGTTTTAATGTCATCGTCTGTCTGCAACTTAGCCATCTACGATTGTGTGTGTCTCAAAGGAAGGTAGTTTGAAGGATTCCTTGTTTCCAAGTCCAATCTTTGATATGTTGATTGCGTGTGATATGACATACAGGAGTGAACTTGCTCTGATACCACTGATCCGAATTATGGATCAGATGACAACACATGAGTGAGAACCTGCGGTATTGTAAATTCTGTTTACAAGAACCAGAAATCATAGAATTGAAGCAAGCCAAAAAGTAATCTATTTCATTCGAAAATCCAACATATAGAAGTTCATGAGATTCCAAGGGTCGCAGAGACCTCTTCAGAATCGAAGCCCAACAGTCACATTTGTTTATTACATAATAAAATCTAAAAACTATGAAATTTTCAAAAAAACTATATGAAAATTTATCCTAACTTCAACTAGACATAACTTTCTACTCGGGACTCAAAACTACGAGCTCTTGATCTCGTTGGAAAGGTCTCCAAGAGATGTAGACCCACATTTGAAAGAGGGTAGCTAAAAAAGCTATCCTCTTTGCCGGTGGCAGGGGCTAAAAATGCCCTTAAGACCTTCAAAATTGCAAAATACTAACATATAGATAAACTAAACTAAAAAAAAATATAATTCAAAAATTCTTCTGATCACACACCCATTGAATAGTGGGTAGATAACATACCGAGCCAAACAACAAGGCCATACTCTCTACTAAATTTCCCACCAACTTATTAAATATTACGGTAAGGGATTCCACTAGTCCTGTCAATTCTGATTTATTAGTTGGAGGTGCTAATAGAGTTCTGAGGACGCCAAACGATCAAATCATACCACTTGCTCAGAAAAGTAAGCCGCCTGGCATGTTGTTTTCTATGATTTGATTCAAACTATGGGGTGGGTCTTAGGTGTGGTTAGGGAAACCCTACGCAATCATCGCGTGAAAGGCGGAATGTATAAGTACAAAGATATGGTGCAATTTACCATCCTTTTATTTTGATTTTCTCTGTGTTGTCATCCAAATAAAATGACATAGCTTGAAAACCAATAAATGTAATGGGCAGCAAAGGGGAGAATATCGAGCAATGAGGTTCCACTTTTTTCAACGGTCAGAAAAAAATGCCAGCATGAGACTTGACGTTTCCGGTGGCACTTTGAAGAAGAATAGCCTGTCAGCTAATTAAAAGAATTGTTTTTTTATTTTGTATGATTGTTAGTAAGGCAGGATATTATTGCATTCATTGAATTCAATTTTTAATTAATTCAACCAATCGGCACATAGAATTAAATTTTTTAACCAAAAAATTATAATCTAAATTTAATTTTTATTTTTAATAATTTAATTAAATTAACATTTTTCTTCATTTTTATTGATAAAGTAATTGTAAAAATCATTTTTTGTTGTGATCAAGAGAAACAAATTCTTAAAAACATATTTGAATATAAAATTATGTAAAATAAATAATGTATAACCTTTAATTATTCTTTTTTATTTATATAAGATATCACTATGTCAAAAATGGTGCAGCGCAAAAAAATGCAAAACAAAATTGGGCAGAACACGAACAACGCAGAACAAGTTTCTGCATATCAAAACCAACATTCGACGCATTCCTTTACTCCATGCTGTGAATCAAATTATGAAGATGACGATGGGATAACAATTGATCTAACAAATGAGGTTGAAGAGGACATCATTTTTTAGGAAAATCTAGGAATCATTTGCAGATTTAGTGGGCCAAGATCCGACAAAAAGAAGATTCAAAAATGGATTGAGTAAAAGTGGAAAACACCCTAGATCACAAAATTTCTCCCCAAGGGTTTCTTCACAGTTATATTTGCCACTGAAGAAGAATGAATGAAGATCCTTAATGGTTGAATATGGATTACGGATGGAAAGCCCCTTTACATTAAAAAATGGTGTAGGAACTTCAATCCACTAGAAACAAAACCCTGTGACAAACCAATATGGATTGGGTTAAACAACCTCCCATTGGAATATTGGATTGAGGAAGCATTGGAAAATATTAGAAGAACGCTTGGAACCCTAATTAACATAGATGTGAATATTGCACAAAGCGACTCCTATCTGTATGCAAGGGTTAAGATCGTTTCTATAAGTAAAATTCTAGATAAAATCAAACTTAAAGTCCATGGATCGATTTGGTTTCAATCAATAGAGACAGAAGAGGAGAAATACATATGTTTGAGATGTGGAAGAAGGAATCATCCCACAAACAAGTGCATAATGCCACAAAAGCAAGTCAACATTTGGATCCCCAAAACCAAGATGGAGTCAAGGATCACCATTGAGAAGGTTGTACCAAAGCTAGGAACTCCTAAGAATCGAACAATGCCTCTCCCAAGGAATGAGTCCCCTATTCTACACAATCATCACAATCTGACCATTTTGCCAATAAAGGAAACAAATAATGGATTAGAACAACAAGATAATGATTCACAGCGGTGCGACTCAGATTTGCAAAGTTAGAAAAAGACTAGGAACTTGAGGTGGATGGGGATAATAATAAAATTGGGATAACAAATAGGCGATGCATTAGTCAATCGGTCAGGATATTACTTGGAAAGGGCAAAAGCAATGGAGGCAAGAAATTGAATACACAAAACAAAAGGAAGGATGAGACGACTAAAAAAGGATTTTGTAGTGTTGTTGAGTTCCTCATAAAGGAAAGTACCAAGGGAGTTGAAGGCTCCATTGGGAAACAATGAAGATCTCCACATGGAAGGATGGTGAAATGCCATCTAAAAAAAGTTGCATGTGACATTGTAATGCTTCAAGAGACAAAATGTAATGAGGAAGATGGAGACAAATTTGTAAGATATTACAAAGGATGGTCTAGGATCTTCCAGATTGGTGAAGGTCATACCGGGGGATCTGAGATTCTATGGAAGGATACCACAATCTCTATAACAGTAATCGACAAAAGGAAGAACTGGATTTCTTGTCGAATACAAAGCAAACTGTGCCTGGTTGAATTCTTCCTATGGAACATATATGGGCCGACAAAATTAGTAGATAAAGCAATGGTTTGGGATGAGGTTAGTCAAGATGTAATTAACAATGGCAACGAGAAGTTTAACATAGGCTATGACTTCAAGGCTATCTTAGATCTCACTGAGAAAAATGGAGGCACAAACAAAGTAACAAGAGATATGATCGAGTTCAGGAAATTTGTAAACAAATTAGGCGCGCAAGACTACATTTCTTCCTCGGGATGGTTCACTTGGACCAATCGAAGGCTAGGTTTCACAAACATTACAAAACCTCTGGATAGATTCTTATTTGGTCCACAATGGATTATAGACAACACACCTCTCACTGTGACAACGTTGTCGTGTAGTGTATCTGATCACTTCCCAATGCAATTGGAAATTGGTAATGAAATCAATTGGGGGTGGTTATTTTAAATTTTAGAATATATGGTGGAGAGAAAAATCATTCATTGAAACACTGGAAGCATAGTGTAATGAGAGCAATTTCTTTCAAGGAACGCCCAGTTTTTGCTTTGCCAAGAGAATTGCATTCATTAAAAATAAATTATGAGTATGGAACAAAGGAATCTCCAAAAACATATTCGAAGAAAAGGAAAAATTTGAAAAAGATTTACAATGGTTAAATCAGAATGCATTAAAGGATGGAATGAATCAAGAGGATTACTTAAGGGAAAAAGAATTGAAAAATTATCTCTCAAAAATCTTATGCAGAGAAGAAATCTACTGGAGAGACAAAGCAAGAGAAATTTGGATTAAATATGGGGACAAGAACACAAATTTTTTTCATGCATCAGTCAAAGATAGAAGTGCTCAGAATAAGACAAAAGATATAATTGATGGGAATGGCAACATTTACAAAGACAAAATTAGCATTGGTAGGGCTACTGCTGAATGCTATAAAAATATTTTGAATTCAGATGAGGTGGTGGAGACTCAATGTAGGGAGGAGTTGCTTGAGAAAACTCCAAAATTAATAACCAAGGAGGATAATAACATGCTTATGGCACCATTCACATTGGAGCAAATTGGAGCTACTGTTTTTGGTCTACACTCTGGAAAAGTGTCCGGGCCTAATGGCTTTCCTGCCTGTTTCTATCAAAAATGTTGGGAATCCCTGAAGAAGGGCATATGGTTGGTTGTGGATGAAGTACGATGCAAAGGAAATTTTGTGAAGGAAATCAACAATACTGCATTGGTCATCATCCCAAAGAAGGTTGGAAGCAAAAATTTGGACAATTATGGACCAATCAACAAAGCACTTGCATAGTTACAATGAATGCTCTCGAACCATGAACCTCTCTAATGCATTCCCATATGTCCAAGCATGAATCCACACTTCCCACAATATGCTTCACTCAAGTGGCTCCAAAAATGTTTCAAATGGAATCTCTATGTGATGCACATCCATCTAGGTTCCCCTGGGTACAACACATACATAATAAAATAATAAAATATTATAAATATTATGCAAGGTGCACAACACCTTATCCCAACAATAATGCACTTATACAGGTACATGGTGAATATATTTACTATCACATGATTTCTTATTTTAAAAACTAACATATTAGAATAAAAAATGTACATTATTTCAATCATTTATTCTATAGTATTATGTTTATTATACAAATTTTTCAAAGTCAAAATACTCATTCAATTCCAATCTATGATTGGATTCTACTAAAAATAAGAAAATACAAAATACATAGCATTACAAAATTTAATTAAAGAACACTTGAACTCAAAATTCATTCACTTAAACTCAAAATTCATTTTCATTTTTTTTCTTTTGTATTGGATATTATTGTTTGTTATTACCATTCTTCCTTGCATCGTACCATAGAAACTATGGGAGCTTTAATTTTATAATGGCCTTGACCAACTTCAATCGAACAATTGATGTTGGTGTTGATGGTTTGACATTTGGCATCAATGTCTCCTTCAAACAAGCATCCCTAGAAATTTGTGTTGAAATTTTTTCATGAGGTATGCCTCTTGATAACCCTGTTGATGTGGTTTTATCCATTCCAAAATTATATTCTAAATTTCAATGGTTATAGAAGCACACTCTTATAGGATATTTTATTGGAGGGTCTCCTCTGAAAGCGTGCTTTGAGACTGGGTTGCCAAGCCATGGTCCCACCATTGGATATGTCTTGATGGTGTTCAAAACCTTACCAAAGGATTTTTTCTTTTTCGTTTTACTAAGGTTAACCATGTTTAGGATATTTTTAGAATGAGCCATGGTACGTCAAGTTGTCTTTACTTGTTTTCTACCCATGGTATCCAAAGATTTTTATCTCTGACAACAAGAAACTTTGTGTTCCTATCTAGATAGATTTTTTTTGCCTTTTGTTACCATGTTAGCATTTTCTTTTTGTTATTGTTTCTTCCCTTGGGAAAGTCATTTGTGTGAAGCTAGATTGTTTTACCATGTTTGATTCAGAAAATAAGTTTATGTCAAAGTGTATTAGTCTCATGACCTTAAAGACACAACTGCCATTCAAATAGGAGGTCTTCATCACACCCAGTGTGTGCTCTATCTAAATTGGCCAAATATGTGCTTGTGTTGTCAGTCTTTTGAGCACAAAATTAAGGATTGTTTGCTAGTTGTTCCAAGGGCTAAAACCCCTCCCAAGATTCTAGACCCTCAACATGCTCCTGAAGTTTCTAAGCTGGAAGAGAAATGGACGATTATGACTTGCAAGGGAAAGTTTGCCTCGTTTAGCAATATACCTTATAAACCCCAAGAACCTATTTTTATGCCACTGCCGCACAAGTACCACACCCTTATAAGAAGGGGAAATATAATGCCAATTATGTCACCATTGAGGGTCCTATTCATCCCTCTATTATGAAAACTCCTTGTCTAACTCAAGTTCTTTTGGCTCAACTACATGGTTTGCACCACTCTTGTAGCCTTTTTGGGTGCATGGAGGAAGACAAGATAGTTCCAAAAAAATATCAGAATAGCTTGTCTAGCTTTCAAAAGGCTTTAGAATTCTTGTAGAATAATTTTTGCTCTCTTGAGGACGAGGACAATCTACAAGAATTTCAGTCATGAATTTTCTCTCATTGAATGTATAAGGTCTAGCTAACTTCATGAGGAAGTATTTTGTGTGGGATAGTAAATAGAATTATCCTAATATTGATATGTCATTTCTTCAAAAAATTAAGATTGTTTCTTTCATGTTTTTTGTAGCATGTTGGTTTATTTGGCTAGCTAGCCTAGTTTTTCACCTCCAAACACGAGGCCGGTCATGGAGGGGTTATTGCCCTTCTTATGACATGGTGACATTCTCTTGTCATTGATCATGGGTTGGATAAAATTTAGTGGCTTGTTTAGATCCTCATGTTAATCAATAATCATTCTTTTTGGATCATTCATGTTTATACTCCTAATAATGCTATTGAAAGATCTACCCTTTGGTAGTGGATCGTGGATTCAATGCCTCTTGCCACTTGGGTTTTGTACATGGACTTTAATATGGTTGAGGTGGCTTCTGATAAAGAGGGGTCCTTTCCTTTTCGTTAGGTATTCGGTGAATGTGTGGTGTGGTTCTACATGTGCATTAAATTTAGTCTTTATGACCACTGCCACCCTCAATTTGTTTGACATATGTAGAATAATTTGTGGGCAAGAAATGATAGATTCCTTAATGGCTTGATCATGCCATGACAATGACATATTATTTTTTCTTTTGTGCTTCTTGTCAAGATCTTCTAGTAATGCCTCTCTCTGAGATTACCTTTTAGACCAATTTCTCATTAAATTAACATTGATTGGCAAGTGGGTTAGGAAAAACCTCCTAGAAATCATTTTTTTAAATACTTCTTTGCTAGGTCACAAGCCCACATTGGCCCATATTCATAAGGTTTGGAACTTTGAATGTCTTCCTACTGAAAAATCTAGGTGGATTGCTTGGTGAAATTGTGCTATTCAGTACATGTCTTGCTTCCTTTGTATATATGTCCTCCAACTTGCTATTTTTCTATTGACATTACTATGAGGCCATCACCTTAGATCTCCACTACACCACAAGAGAGCTTATCGCCAAACCTTTCTCCCAAGTTAGCAAGTTTTGGTGACTCAACTTTGTTCTTATAAAGAAAATGTTAACAATCATGTTTCCATAGGAGCTCAGATTAAAGCCAAATTATGTTGGTTCAAAGTGGGTGACCAACCTTTTAAGGAAAAAATTCTATCTCTTGATGCTCATCACTCTTCACCATACATAGAAAATTTGAGGAAGGCTAGATGGTGTCCTGTAAGCTACCAAATATTATTCAAGTATTTTTTCTACTATTATGAAAAAGTCTTCATCGCTTAGGATGCTTCACCAGAGCGAGATGGAGCTCTTCAAGATTGCCTCTAGGCAACTCTCTAAGGTTTAACATGCCTTATGCAAGCAAATGATCTTTGTTCAGGACTTGAAGGAAGAAATCAACTCTATGACATTTGGTAAAGGTTAGTTGTAATGGTTTCCCATATGAATTCTACAACGCCTTATGGCCTTGTGTGGGTTTTGATCTTCATTAGGTCTATCTTGAAGCCTTCCACACAAGTCTTTGGATAAATTGATCAATAAAGGTAATATCAATCAATTTCATACATAAACTAGTTGATCTAAAGGATATTTGTAATCAAAGACCAATCACGTTGCTTAATGTCTCCTACAAGATTATTGTCAAGGCCTTGGCTTTGAAAATTCATCATTTGCTTCCCCAAATTATTTGTCTTGAGCATACTAGTTTTATTAAATCTAGGTTCATTGTGGATAATATCATTTCCATTTGGAAAGGAATTGAATGAGCCTGACACTCAAAGCAACAAGCTCTTTTTATAAAAATATACTTTACCAAGGCTTGCGATCACACAAAGTGGCCCTTCATTCTATTTATGTTGGATGCTCTAGGGTTTGACCCTCACTTTATTCAATCTGTGAATATGCTTTTTGCTAACACCTTTTCATGCATCACCATCAATGGATGCTAGTCTCAAGCACTTGGACTTCACCATTCCACTCACTGAGACTGTCCTCTTGCTCCTTCTCTATATGTCCTTGCTACCAAAGGATTTGATTATTTATTGGCAAACTCTATCTCCTATGGGAGGGTTACAGGAATTGTTTTGCTCGATTCATCTAAATAATTGGTTAATGGGCATTTTTTAAATGATTTTTTCTCACACTCATTGAAGAGTAGCAAAATATGAATGGGAGCCTTAAATGCCTGAACACCTTTTTCCTGGCTTTTGGTTCTACCATTCATTGGCATAAAATGTAGTGTTACTATCAATCCTTCCTTCTTGTGGTTCTATGGCTGGAAGTGGATTGGCCATGGTGATTTTTTCTGGTATTTCTCTTCAATGCCTCAACACATTTTGCCTGGCTTTTGGTTTTGCTATCTAGTGGCATAAAAATGTAGTATGCCCATCAATCCTTCCTTCTTGTGCTACTATTTCTTCTTAGTTATAGTTGGAAGTGGATTAGCCATGGGGAATTTTTTTTGTTTTTGGGGTGTTTCCTTTTCCTTTCAGTCTTCTCTTCTAGACCTTTGGAATGCGGTCCTTGCGAGAATTTAAAAAAAGCCTTCTTATTGGATTACCAAGCTGCTTTTGTTAGCTAATAAATTTCAAGTGTGCTTTAAAATTGTTGCATCCACTCATGTGTATTCTTCTTCTTATTGGACGCCTTCTAAAGCCTCTTACATGAAGCTAGAAAACTTCATGATTTTTTGTGGGCCTCTTCAGAAGACCACATGGGTTTTAATCGTGTTTCTAAGAGTTTTGATGTCTCTTGTGAGACTTCGATGACCTTGGGCTCCTTTCCACTCAATGACAAGGGCTTTCTCTTTTTTTGAAATGGGTTGTGTGTTCTATTTATGGGAATGAGGCCTAATAAATTCTTCTCAGACATTGCATCTCTTATAGTAACTCGACCAATCGACTTGCTTGGAAGGACATTAGTTTTTAAAGCCTTTTAGTAATGAACGTAGACGTTGTTCATATCAAGGACACTTTTGTTGCCAAAAAAAATTGGCATGCCTAGGAAGTCATCAAGCCCTAACTTTGGTGGGATGGATCTAGCTTTTGAGATGGTATTTCTTTTGGTCAACAATCTCTGGTGGTCTCTACTTATTTAGATTCAAGAGGTTCCTGTGGGTCACTTTCCATGGGTTCATGCTTTTAGATATCACAAAAAAGGCATTTGCACTTCCTCTGATTTCTTTTCTAGAGCTATTATGAATCTTCACTCTTGGGAAGATTTGAAAACGCAATTCTGACTTTCTTAGCCAGACATAGAGACTTCGCATTATTATATTAGCTCTTCTTCTGGAGATGATTCATTAAATTGGCATTCACTTTTTGAAATCTTGATAGAAAGATTGGCATTGGTCTCCCAACACAACTTTTCACAATTATAAGCCACGTTTGGAGTGTCGTTGGCTCTATTAGCACCTTCCCATGGTACTTGCTTTGAATTTATGGTGGCATTTGTAGTCACCTTTGTTTGTTTGGCAATGACTAGTTCACAACATTGGTCGATTAATATTGAGCCTAAACTTGCGTATTTCACTTGGTGCATTCTTTTTTAAGGCTTTTTTGTGGGTTCTTTCTTTTGACATATGGGTATTTGGACTATTATTGTCCGTTTTGTGGCCAACCAAAGTGTTTCAAACACCCTCTTTTGGTTTTGTCATTGTGCTCAATATTTGTGGAGTTAGATTCATGACTTTTTTATGGCCCTTTTGGCCAAAATATTTTTCTTGGCAAATGGTTCTTATGGGGGATTGGCCTCACATTCCCTTCAAGATACCAAAATTTGACATGCTTTCAGAGTGGAAATTCTTTTTTCTTTATGGAAAGTTAGAAATGTTTTTTTTTCTCATAACTCTATTGATACTTCTATTTTTCTTTTTAAGTAAAGTTTTAATTTTGGAATAATGTTATGCTCCAAATTCAAGTTTAGGAAAATAAAGTGGTATCGAAGGTGGGTAATGCCCATTGTACTATGGCTAGAGCTCTATACAATTATGCTTCTTGCATATGCTCTTTTCCTCATAGTTGTAGACATGGTCGAAACTTTTTAGCTTAGGGCTCTCAATCTTCTAGATCCCAGTCCATCGCCACTCTGGTGGTAGGAGTGGCTCAACTCAACAATTTTCTAGCTCATCCTTGCATGGAAGCTTTGCCTTTTGTTGACCCTCATGTGAGGTGGGACCGTCTTCTAAATGAGGCAATGATTGACCATCAGTTGGTAGTGGTGGTGGTTGCCTAGACTCCTCAGAGTGGCTTTCTTAGATGGCTTTGGCAATTTCACCTGTGAGTAACGAAGAGAAGAAAAGGAGGAGGGAGAAGCTAATGTTGACAAGGGATGGTCCATTTTTTTACATCACCTTGAATCTTGCTGGTGTATGGGGTAAATCAGATGACCGAGACCCCCTGCACCTCCCATTGGTTTTGTTCTCACCGTTCAAGCAACTTTGTTGTTTTTCTGTTATCTTGCTTTTCGAACATTGCTCGCGTGACTCTTAGGGGTGACCTTGTGTCCTATTTTTTTTATGGACTTGTGTATAAATTTAAATCAATAGAAATGGTGAACATATTCATTAAAAAAAAATATTTTCACACGATAAAGATTTAGAAAAAAAAATCATTCTTTCCCATCAATTTAACATTACAATAACAATTTATATCATTATGTCGAGAGGTATTCCTATACAACCACAAAACATCCATGTACATAAAAAAGAATGCTCAAGCTTAAGTAATTGACATTTTCATGCAATTTGGATCGCTTACATATGGATTGAGTAATCGACAAGAGTGGAAGAAGAAATGCACGACGCTTGACTTTGTGCTCTTATCTTTGGCATCTTGAACGTGTTTTCACAATTCTCTTTGTATTCTTCATGAACTATGGATTTGTTGCATGCATAGAATATTAGTATTATTTTTCATCAATTAGTTTGGTCAACCGTTTGTGTTCTTAGAATGATTTCTTCTCGTTAGACACCAAGTTTCAACTATCGTATGCATTAATAGGATAGCTTTACAAAGTCTTACCACATTTTCTATGTTTCTAAATCTTAAACATAAAAAAACAATGTTTCTAAATTCAAAAAATCAAAATTATATGCTTACACAAATATTTTAAAATAATATATAATTTTTATTTTTCAATTTAGAAAGATCAAAAAGAATTTTTTATATTTTTAAATTTTAATCATAAAAATATAAAGTTCCTAAATTCAAAAAATCAAAGTTATGTACATACAAAAAAGTATAATTTCAGATAAAATATTGTAAAAATTAGAGTGGTATTAAATTATATTTAGACAAAAAGAAAAAAAAATTCTATGTTTCTAAATCTTAAACATAAAAATATAATATTTCTTAATTTCAAAAAATAAAATTACATGCCTACACAAATATTTGAAAAATAGTATATAATTTTTAATTTTTAATTTAGAAAGATCAAAAATAATTTTTATGTTTCTAAATTTTAATCATAAAAAATTGAAGTTATGTTTCTAAATGTGATTTTTCAATTTATATCTTATATATATCTTAGTTGAGTTTGAATTCTTTTATCATGTATTACTTTGACAATATCCCTATTCTACACCTAATTGAACCGTGACCATCTACACCTAATTGAACATTAACCCTAAACTTAATCTTACCATTGTTGAAACATAACCACAACCTAACCCTTAACTTAACTATAACATTTATAATTAAACACTACCTACAACTTGAACCCTAATCTAAGCATGATTGATCCATAATCCTAATGTATTTCTAGCCCAAACTCTAACCCTAATTAACCTCTAAAACTATAAACATACATTTAAACACTACTTACAACTTGAACCCTAATTTAACCATAAATGAACCTTAACCCTAAACTAAACCCTAGCCCTAATTAAATCATAATTCTAATTGAATTTTAGCCAAAACCCTAACCCCAATTAAACTCTAACCCTAATGTAATTGAATCATAACCCTATTTCTAACTCTAATTGAAATCTAGTACTAACCCTAACTATAATTAAACCCTTATCATAATCAAACCATTACATTGACAATATTGCTAATCTACACCTAATTGAGCCCTGACCATTTGCATCTAATTGAACCTTAACCCTAAACTTAATATTATCATTATTGAAATATAACTATAACCTAACTCTTAACTTAACTATAATTTTAATATTAAAAAATACCTACAACTTGAACCCTAATCTAGTCATAATTGAAACCTAACCCTAAACTAATCCCTAACCCTAATTGAACCCTAATTCTGATTGAATTCTAGCCCTAACCCTAAACTAAACTCTAACCCTAATTGAACTATAGTTCTAATTGAATTCTAGCCCAAACCTTAACCCTAATAAGTCAACCCTAACTATAATTAAATCCTAACCTTGACAGTATACCTAATCTACACCTAATTGATCCTTGACCATAGCTATTCTCACCATAATTAAAACTTAACCTTAACCAAACCCTAAACTTAACTATAACCCTAGAATTAAGCCCTAACTATAACATGAACCTTAATCTAACCATAATTAAACCCTAGGCCTAAACCGAACTGTAACCCTAATTACATAATACTAATCTAACCCTTACCCTAACCCTAATTTATCCCAAATCTTGATCCTAATTGAACTCTAATCCTAACCCTAAATGTAGTTAAACTCTTACCATAATCGAAGTCTAATCATAATTCAAGCCTAACTTAAATTAAATATAATCATAACCCTTAATCCTAATGCCTCTAATTCAACCCTAACTATTACTGAACCCTATCTCTAACGTAACATTAACCCTAACCCTAATTATGCTTGAACCATAATGTTAATTAAAGTATAAAATGAACTATATTTTAAGTTTGATTATAAATTAACCCTTTTTGTAAATTAAACAATTAAGGTTGAGATATAGTTAAATTATAATGTTGTTATTCATACTATACCATTCTTTAAAATAAAATAATATGATTATCTTGATCTAACATAGTTAATATGACTATGATATCATTAAATAAAAATTATAATGTATATTAATATTATATTATATAATAATACTACTTTAGCTATTGAAAATAAATATAATATAATTTATTATATATTAGTATAATTATATTTTATAATACAATACTAGATAAATATATATTGACTTCTTTAATGTCTTCTATGTTGTGCCATGATCGCTACTAGTTTTATATATATCACACACTAAGATATATCCTTCTAAGGCGCCTATTGGAATTTAAGGTGAAAAATCACTAGTGTTGCTCTTGCTGCTCAAGTAGCTTTGTTGTTTTTTCTATTATCTTGCTTTCCGGACACTACACGTGTGACTCTAAGGAGTGACCTTGTGTCCTCCTATATTTTTTCGTGGACATATGTATATATTTTTAAATCAATAGAATATGGTGCACACAGGGGAAGTGTACCAATAGTGGTTATAGCTAACTTTGTGCCCCCACAGATCCTAAATAGTACATTGGATTTTGACGATTTTTTTTTATTGTCGTTTTTGTATGCGATTTAACTGCTTATAGCTAAGCATCTGGCTTTTGGGTAGTAATGACGCATACTGTGGGATCAATTATGCGCACAGGGGACAAAAATCACACATTTCAAAGTGTTGCCTGATACTTACTTAAAGATGTTCCAATAATTGTCCACTCAAAATTGTTAGTACTTGTGGATAGATGTCCCAGTAGTTTTACACAAATGTTCGAGCAATGGTGCACAAATTGGTCGATTATGGATAAAGAAAGCTAAAAAGTGATCGATCATTGGTACATGTGAAACTTATTAATGAATTTTTCATTATCATTTTTTTGGCTCCTTTAAAATTAGTAATTGGAAGGTTGGATACACAAAGAGTGATTGGTTAATAGAACGCGATGTGCTCTTCCCCCTATTCATTAAAAAATTTATTTCACATAATGAAAATTAAGGAAAAAATTCATTCCTTCCCATGAATTTTACATTATAATAACAATTTCCATCTTATTAGTTCCCCCTACAATAGGATACTAATGCATTCAATCTTTTAATTAGTTCAACCAATTATTTTGCAGAATTAAAATTTTTGAGTAACATTTCTATAGTTTAGATTTAATTTTTATTTAAAATTAATTAAAAATTGTTATTTTTCTTTCTTCCTATTGATTGATATTGAAAATAGTAGTTGCAAAAATCAAATTTTCTAAAAAAAAAAAAAGTCACATTTTTATACATTCAATTCTATTTAATGTGAGAATATTAAATTTTTGATGATACGATGTACTTTTTTCTCAAGTTTTATTTGTTTATTTTATATTTTTTAATCATATTTCTACATGATGTCAGTACATTAAATAAATAGCTATTATTAATATTAATACGGAATAATTCACAGATTTGCATCCATTCATATGTTTTTTTTCACACATTTTTATCAAAATTATAACATACAGTATATTACGTTACAATATGCTTGTGACGTGCCCTTTCTAGACGTGTGGAGTCTATGGGAGAACTTTTAGAATTTATCAAGTTGCTTATGAAAGATCTTGTCCATAAGCCCATGTGCAAATTTAGAATTAAACTTTCGACTTAAGGAACTTTTTTTCAAGTCTTATGGTCAAATCTTAGGATCAAACCTTTTTAAAGTATATTTTATTTGAAGTGAAAGATGTTTTGCAAAAAGTTGTTTATTAGTCCCGCCTATCTATAGGCGGAAACTAATGTTTTCATCTCTGCCTATTAATTTGCTTTGAAATCCGTGACAACTAATCACATTTAATTATTTTTTGGCTTTTCTCACATTTTCTAATGTTTTGCTATTTAATAGAATTAATAATTAAAATGAAATTAGTTTTTGCTTTTATCATTGATTGTTGCCGTTAATTTTTTTTTTCGAAACTATGATTGATTTCACAATTCTAAAGCATGCACTCCCGTAAACATAGCATTTGCTACAGCCATGGCTTGGAAAGGGCTTCTTTGCTTGTTTTTTTTGGTCTCCCTGAGTTCCGAACCCAACTTTTGCTGGAGCTGCGAATGAATGAATTTACTTTTTTAATAATGTTTTTAATTTATTCAGCGCAGGTTCGAATCCAACGTGTCAGTGGATGTTCGTTACACCGCGTATGTCATTTACGGTCCTGCTTTCTCTCCGCTGACTGACAATTTTCTTTGGCACAGGAATCCAACCAGATTTGTTTAAGTTCTTGCATGGACCATATATATGTACATACGCTGTTTTAGCTTATATAGGGAAATTCTATTTTAAAATGCTCATTTTGCGGTCTTATTTTGGCTACATGAGCTCAAGTGGTTATTTATTTTCATTATATTTAAATTCTAGCAGTCGGAAATTTATTGTAGCAATTCTTTTTTCATTTGTAGATATTTTTTGTTTGGAGGGTTTTGTGTGGAATGTATACTTTTGTGCAATTTTATAAGAAAATAAATTAAGTTGATAGCTTTTTAATTAAGGATGGAGGTTTATTTATTTAATCAAAGTTGGTGAAAGGACAATTATGCCCCTTCATTCTTTATTAGTCCCACCTATCTATAGGCGGAAACTAATGTTTTCATCTCTGCCTATTAATTTGCTTTGAAATCCGTGACAACCAATCACATTTAATTATTTTTTGGCTTTTCTCACATTTTCTAATGTTTTGCTATTTAATAGAATTAATAATTAAAATGAAATTAGTTTTTTCTTTTATCATTGGTTGTTGCCGTTATTTTTTTTTTCGAAACTATGATTAATTTCACAATTCTAAATTTTTTTACCTGTGTTTCTGAAAAGAATTTACACGCTATCTACAACCAGCGGCCTCACCAAGACTATCGATCTGCAAGACCATGATGTGTGTACGTAAAGAGCTTCTCCAAACCCTGGCTCAAGGACTGCCGATAAATACTATTCGATTCGGAGGAGGCAACATCCCTGGTTTAATGAGCTTTATAGGCAAAAACGGAAAACCCATGGGTTGACTGAAAAAACTCATGTTGTTTTGCATTAAATGTGTATAAAATGTTTTTTTTAATTACCTGCAATTTATTCCCGGTTTTACCTGAGCTTTTTTATTATGATTTTATTTGTATTTTTTAATGTAAAAGTTAAAATGTAAATTGTATCAATTTTAATATAGTTTAATTTATTTTGAACTTTTTACTTGAATTATATAGTATTAATTTTTTAAATTTAATTTATTTCAGAATTTAATTGTATTTATGTTCAATTTATATAATATTTTTTTTGTTAATATTGAATTTATTTTTCAATTAATGTTATTATTGTTTTTAATATCAATATTTAATATTCTTGTATAATATTATAAAATAAAATAACATCCTCCCCCATGTTTTACACAAACATCTGCATTTGTACAAATCAATTTTGCCTATTTTTGGCACTAGGCAGGGACTCATGCTGCCTCACAGCTCTTGTTTTTTAAGATTTTTTTTTATTTTTTTAAAGAAAAGATTAAATAAATAAATATGATCATTTATAATTAATTAATTATTTTAATAAAAGAGTGAATATAATATTAATTATTTAAATTTAATAATTTGTTTTTGTAATGTATAAGTGATAGTAAATTTAGTTTAGTAAATTTGATTGGGATTTAAAATTAACGAGAAAAAAATAACTTTCTTTTTGGTATTAGTGTCAAATAAAATAAAATCTTAAATTTTGATGAGATATAGATGCAAATATTTAACTAGCTAATACAAAGTTTTAATAAATTAAGAAACATAGTTAAGTAGTGGAGACACCAACCCTAAACTAGATGAAAAAAAACTAGTGTCCATGAAGTCTAGCAAATGAAACAAACTATCAACTACATCAAAACCAATGGACCAACCAACAAAATGAAGAAAGAGCATCTACCCAACAACAAAAGGAGCAATCTACTAGGGCTCAATGAAAAATGCATAAGCCTCATCCCATTGCCAAACCTTTTAACACTACAATTTATCTCATTGCAAGTTTAAGAAGAAACACCCTTACCAAGAGGGAAGACTACCTCCTCCTCCATAGACATCCTTATTGCAACATTTAGAGAAGGGCATAATTAATCCTTCACAATCGCTTACACAAATTTTTACAAACAAATACGTCTCATCTTCCTCACATGCATCTATCATCCATCACATAGTGATAGAAACCTTGGCCTACTGAATGACATCTTCAAAATTGTCATGATTGAAGGAACCAATGACATTTTATAGCAAGGAGGCACAACTAACCATTTGATTCGCATCAAAATAATTCCTTTGCTTAATGTATGTCTTGGGGCCAACAAAGAATTTTCCAAGGCAGACTGAAACTGACACACAAAGCCCTATCAAGATCATTTGCTAGCTCTCAAATATGAAACATCTAATGCCTAAGATCAAGGTATATAATTTTGAACTCCAAGAATGTCATAATATCTACAATCATCTCATCACTTGAAACCATCCACTTCCTTTTTTGACCTTCCTTCTTGTTCATAAAAATATTCTTAGTCATCTCCATAGAAAAACGAGGCCTCTCGCATTGAGCCCCTAAAGTAAACACCATCTCCCAACTAGAGAACCTGCCACTTAGCAAACTGAATGCAAAAAATGAATGTTTTACTAGCCTTAAACCGAACTATTGCCATTAGATATGAAGTTACCACAAGAGTACATGTCCAATCCCTTTTGTCTTTCACAATATCTAGCAACCATTACAAATATCACTCCTTTCACCTACTATTATTGGGTCACAATGTGGCAATATCTTTGCCAAGAAGTAGAAGCACATAAGGAGGGAAGAACTAATTTTAACATTTATATATTCGATATTCATCCCTATTTAAAAAATGGTATTTTTTTATTTTACTATTTTATTATGTCTAGAGGCATTCTATAATTCTAACAATTTATCTATTTCTCTCTATTGTTATCTCTCCCTTGCCTCTTTCTCTCTACATGTCTATCTCTCCATTTCTATCTCCCTTTGCTTCTCTACTCCCTCTTCCTCTTCATCTCTACTTTCATCTATTCCAAACTAATCACACTTTTGAGAGAACCTGACCTATTGCATCTCTTGTTCTCTTTTCTCTTGTTATTAGAAATGAAAGAAAACAAACCCCTCCCCACACATATATAAACCAGCAACAAATTAATCATAACTCACTTGAAATCACACCTATCATCCTTCATTGAAACGTAATCCTTGAAAAGCTCTTGGAAAACTTTGAACGTATTGTTTCTATGCACGCAGTTCCTACAAAACGAAGACAAAATTTTTAACAAAAGCTTTCAGTCACGGCTAAATTCTTTCAGGAATTCTGAATGTGAAAAATGCTGTCGAAGGCTCTCAATGCTCCTCAAATTTCTTTAACAGGGCTGCAAAATAGAGACCATTTATGCAGCAGAGTAGTGTACCGGCGGTTCGCTAGAAACGCCCGTCCACTGATGTCAACTGTGAAGAGAAAATCCCCCTGTTTGTGCGTTGCAAATGCTGAAAAACTTGAGAATGCTTCGACTTCTACAGCTTCAAAAACCTCATTTCCTGTCATGGTTAGCACTGAGCACTCTGTATACCGTATTTGAAAGCTGGTAGGGTATAGGGTTTAACGTATTTCATTTCTGTATGAGGTGTTATGGGTGTTGTCAAAGTTAATTATTTTTTTTTCTCACTAAAGCATGTCTATGAATGTATAATGCACATTATTCCGTATGGTAATTTGAAAGCTGGGTTTCGGTTGGGAAGGCAAGTTTCGGGGTTTTCTTGCAAAAACTTATTGTGTTCATGTAAGTCTGGTTTCGTTGCCAAATGCTCTGTTTTGAAATCTGTAAGGTTTAAGGTTTAATGCCTTCATTGTGTTAACGTGCAAAATCCTCTTTGTAATGTAACTTGAATTTCATTACTGTATATGTATTTTATCAATTGTTTGAGATTATGATTTATAATATTTTTTCTGTTTCATTGCTGTACTCAGTGTTTAAGTTTTAAGTCTTAATTTGGTCTTTATGCAAAATCCTTTCCCAGCAAGGTTAGTTGCGGATTCAGTACAGTGTTGAGTTCTGAAAGCTGGTAGGTTCTAGGGTTTACGAAATTTTATTTTTTGGTATTTTGCAAAGCCTGTTCCAGCAATGTATATTGCATATTGTGTGTTGTATATTCTATTTGCAAACCTGATATGTCTTCTGGGAATTTCACCAAAACCTGTTCCAACAACGTCAACTGCTTTTGTCGCCGTATGCTTTTTCTTTAAAGCTGTTAGGATATAAGGTTTAAGGCTTTTTATAGAGTAATTGCAAAACTTGCAATAATTGTTACCTCCAATATTATCTCATTTTCACACTACATGCAATAATTGTTACCTGATTATGTTGGCTCACCATTTGCTTTTAGTTCAGATCTCTAATAAATATCTACCTGATTTAGCTATTTGGACCCTTTTTGCCCTCATTATTAATTGTTCGAAACAAACATTTTTGGTTGATGCAAGATTGCTCATCGACCAGGGATGCTCCTGCATCATGTTGGCTCACCATTTGTTTTTAATTCAGATCTCTAATAAATATCTATCTGATTTAGCTATTTGGACCCTTTTTGCCCTCATTATTAATTGTTCAAAACAAACATTTTTGGTTGATGCAAGATTGCTCATCGACCAGGGATGCTCCTGCATCATGTTGGCTCACCATTTGTTTTTAATTCAGATCTCTAATAAATATCTACCTGATTTAGCTATTTGGACCCTTTTTGCCCTCATTATTAATTGTTCATCTAGCCTGAGAGGCAACAAGAAGTAATGCTTATAGCTTGGGCGATCTTAGTTAGTGTCATCACCTTGCAGTCTTTCATGAAACATATTGCTTTTAAGCCTAGTCACCTGGAGATATCAGACTACCGGCACTGGTATGCAGATGCAGGTGCCATTTATATCAGGTATGAGAGTAAGTGAATTAGTTATGGTTATATTTTAGATATGTATAGTCACCAGAAGATGTGGTTATGGGGATTGGGACGGGGATATAGTTCTTGATTCTACACTGTATTTTCCTGGGGATTGGGACGGGGATATTGTTATCCTTTTGAATTACATTTTCTTTAGGGTTGGTGGTTCATATTATTGTCTTCTAATCAAAGGACACTTTTGGAATGGCTGCTGTGATTTTGAGGATCGGAGTAATTGTGTTTCAGCCTATATTTGCTCGGGTTAATTGAAATCTCGAGCATTGATTTTCTGGCAGGTAAATGGCTGTGCTGGAAACATGGGGAGAGCAGTTGCAGAAGCAGCACTCTCTGCTGGTCTTCAGCTTGTTCCTCTGTCTCTCACTAGTCCTCATCTTGGGAATCAAAAGATCCAGATAGGGGATGTAGAAGTTGATGTACGCAGTGCATCAGAAAAAGATGATGTCTATGATTTGATCCTTCAGAACTATCCTCATGTAGTTGTAGTCGACTACACAGTTCCTTCTGCTGTGAATGGTGAGTGACATTCACCTTTTCTATCCCTAAATTGTTTCAAGCACACAGTTCAGCATCATACTATTCTGGCAAGGGAATGTTTTTGCTCAAGTTATATGGCTTATGAGCTATTCTAAATAGTTGTTCTTATGTTTTATGAAAGGTTAATCTTTCCAAGTTCATGTGAAGATAACTGGTAACTAGTTAACTATCAGTAAGATGAAAATTCATAGACATAATTTTTATATATTTGATAAAATATATATGCTAGTGACCTAGTCCAGTTTCTTGCCATAAAATGTGTAGAAAATGCGGAACTTTATTGTAGAATGGGTGTGCCATTTGTAATGGGCACCACTGGAGGAGACCGAGAAAAATTATTGGATGTGGTACGGAAGTCAAATAACTATGCTGTCATTGCGCCACAGATGGGAAAGCAGGTAATTAGTTATTTATTCAGCTATTTCTGAAATGAGTCCCTCTCCCATGCATTTAATCACTTTATTACATTTGCATCCTGGCACAGTCTTCTTGATAATATTTTGCTGCTATTTCTTTAGGTGGTTGCCTTTCAGGCAGCCATGGAGATCATGGCGGAGCAGTTTCCTGAAGCTTTTTCAGGCTACAAACTCGAGGTTATTTATCACTTTACCTACCTCTATAATTGTATTTTCATACTTATTGAATTATTTATAATATAGGATGTTGTACGATAAGAAAATTATTACACTAAATAATAGATTCTTACAATTATTTATTGTGATTAAAAGACTGATCACCTTTTGAGGAAAAATATCTTTTCCGAAAACAATAATTTGTGTCCTAGGTTTTATCACTTTTTGACCTTAAGCATTGTGGTTATTATTTCCTACACCATCTACCACTTCATTTATTAAACAAAGCCTGCACTCTGTTGAATGAAGATCAACCAAGATCAATATTAGATTCTGTGGTGGATTTGTTACAATTTGGGATATATGAACATTTGCATTGTTATTAGCAAAAGTTGAAAAATTGGAGAGCTTTGAGCTTAAATCTGCTCAACAATTTATCGTCCACTTTTGTCAGCAAGTATGATCATTTCTGCAATTAAATACATTTACTCATCGAGGAAAAGATAAAAGATGAATTCAATACTCTAATATTATGGAATCATGCAATTCCAAGTTTTTTTGAAATTAAAAAAATATATTTGGCTATCAAATGAATGAATGAAACTCAATCTAGTGCTTTTCATTTTGATGGAGAGAAAATCAAATTATCTTCTGTGCAGATCACTTAAGTCAGTTTTTAAATGTTTCATGATTCTTTAGAGTTAATAGTTTGTTTTGAAGGGCATTAGAACCCTAAATTGGCCATATCAAATTCAGAGTACAGTATTGTGACTTACTACTCTTGTAAGGCTTTAAACTCCTTGTCCACAAAAATAGGATCAATACACTTACATTTGTTCACTTTAGTATAATTACTTTTTGTTGGATAGAAAGTTGCCAGTATTTGATAATGGTTTCATGTTTTCTTTATTATTTCTCTTTTCAACTTGGGCTGGAGGGGATGACCTGTTAAATGGTGAAATTCAAAATAACAATTATTTCAGCCAAAAGAAAGCAGGATTTGATAGATTGATGAATTTGTGGCAAAAATGCTTTGCATGCTTAGTGTAAAGTACTGTGCACTCTATTGTAGTGGACAAACAGAGAGCACCACATCATTTCAATGTTACCAATTCAATACTCTTTCATGCTCCAACATTTTCAGCCATTTAAAAGTACAAGTAAACACATGCAAGCTTCTAATAAACAAGGAACACATATTAATTTTCCCATTTAACATGTAATACTGTAACCGATGAGGTAAGCAAATGCAAAAGACATCTGCTTGTGGATATATTTAAACTGTGGTCTGCACCTGCCAATGAAAATCCATCAGGGTTAACCAACCTCATTGTTAGTGTGTAGCCTTTGCTCGGTCTAGATTCTATCACTATACCATTTGGGGACTGG
Source organism: Cryptomeria japonica (assembly GCF_030272615.1). Taxonomy (NCBI): domain Eukaryota; kingdom Viridiplantae; phylum Streptophyta; class Pinopsida; order Cupressales; family Cupressaceae; genus Cryptomeria; species Cryptomeria japonica. The sequence continues at coordinate 181,032,190 of NC_081405.1, forward strand.
CAACGCAGAGCTGACATCTCTTTTATGCCTTAAAGTGCTTACACTGGTTTTATTCAAACCAGTACAACAGGCAATAATTCAAACTAATATATTTGCCTAAAACATTCATGGATAACCCTCGTTGGTGCTTGAAATCAAGATTCACTCTCTACCCAGTTGGCTCTTCACAGTCTGATGTGTTAGTATATCAGAATATTCAACCTGCCTGTAATATAAATCAAGATTGAATGAGAGTTCCATGGAGTCAAGTCCTTCCGTGGACATTGTACATCATAATTAAATATACAATTATGTGTCTCCATGTAAAGACAGGGACCCTTTTCACCACCCTAAAGCTTGATAGCGTAACCATTATACCAGGGCTGTAGAGAGGCGTGGGATCTGGGCATGCTTCTGACACTCAAGGGTGCATATGCTATTTATCAGCTATAGAAGATCAAAGGCCTAGTAGGATTAGTGGAATCTCTAGCGCAAGAACCCTCAACTCTACACCTCAAAAAGGAAAGAGTATAATATAGTTTTAAGTTCCGACAAAGTCTCTAGACATGGTATGGCAGCCAAGAAAAGGTGATGCAAAACCTATGGTTGTGGTTCCTATGGCTAAGACCATAGTTGAACTACTCGCCATTAGCAATATCTCGCCAAGGCCTGAAAAAAAACTCAGGAATAACTTGGCCAGTACTTGGCAAAAACTCAGCAACTTAAAAAATTGCTTAAATTTAATTAGAAATGCATTTTTTTTGCAAAATTCAATGGGAAGATGCATCCCATGAGTCGATAAATGAGAACACAAAAGAAACAAGCTGAGTCTAGATATATTTAAATGCAAAGTGAGTACAAAATCTCATCCTTATGAGGAATGCTGATGGCTGGAAGCAAAATAGTAAGTAGTTTTTGTAGAACTAAAAGTAAATAAATCAATACAATTACATCTTCCTCTTCCCAACTCTAGTAAAAACTAAGGGAGAGGTAGAACTAGAGGGTCTAGTCCTAGAAGTCTGTTGTGGGCGTGATTGTGCCTCCTTGCTCGATATGACTGGCTCAAGCTGTGGCTCATCCTCCATCTTAGATGCAGCTCTGTCTCTAGCTGCACTTGGCATTGGCAATGACTCCTCATCCTCCTCAATGTCATCCAGTGTGAAACCAAATCCACCCCCCTCCTCCTCCGTAGCCTACCTCTCCAAATCATTGATGTCATCCTCTATGAACAATGGAGGCCGCTCCTGTGATATCCAGTCATTGTAAGGATCTATATCATCCAAATCAATTGGACCAGCTGGTGCTTCCTCTACCTTCCCGTGATGCATAAAAATGGAACCAAGTAGCTAGACCTAATCCCACTCTCATGTAAACACAGTGGAATACGAAAGAGCCTAGGGAGATAGTTCACTTTGACTACTTCTTGTAGGAAAGAGAGGCTCAAGGAATATCTCTTAGGGTTTCTATTCCTTTGCTGTAAATGAGGAGTAGATGTGTAAGATGCAATGCAACAACCAACTTACTAGGAGATAAGAAACAATGCACACTAAACTGAAAATGCAGATTTGACACAAACTTAAAATGAGAGACGGAAAGAAGAGTTGGGAATGAGTTTAGAGGTGCACCTGCTGCTGAAATTGATGCATAATTGTCAGATCCTAGGGCGTTGGGTGCCCTTGTCCTTTTGCTCACAGAAAGCTGATCTTTAGGATCTGAGGTCCCGAGGGTTTGATATGCAGATCTAGTACTTGAAACTGAAAAACCCTGGGGACTAGGGCGCCATGCCCTGGTCCTATCCCAGGGCGCCAAACCCCTGTCTCTGAAATCTGAGATCTGATTTAGGCCCCTGAGACTGTCTCTGTGTCTTCCGTTGGTCCCGAAATTCATGCGTCTGCCAGATTTCTGCACTTGCAACTTGAAAAAGGGTATCTAGGTGGCTATATAGGGTTTTGCCTTCGTCAAACCTCTTGTTTTGGTGATTTCCACCTCCACAAATAATCGATAATGTAATAAATTGTGTGTGTGAAATATGCTTTGGCAATAAAAAACAAACAGAACTCTACACACTAGATGCAGCAAAGAAATTTTTTATTGATTTTCAGATTTCTGGAAATAAACCGAAAACAGAATAAATAGAACCATAAAGAAATTTATTGTCTGAAGACAGGTTCCACCTTATTACATATTCACAAAAGCACTCACAAAACATAGCATCTGTTGTTAGCTGTTTGTATCCCTGAAATCTTCATGAAGCTTTGAGAACTCAATGACTTCTGGAAGTCTGAAATGAGTTGTAGACTTTCTAAACCCTGAACTTCATGGCTGATTAAACTACTACGACCCTCCACTGATGCTGAATGCTGATCCCACGCAGTTACACTAACATGCAGACTTTGGGTGGCCGTCCAAGCTGCCTTTTCCTTGGGGTTGTTATCCTAGAATTGTGGAGAGAAAGATAAATAAAATGATAATACAAGACAATGAATCGCCTCCCTCTTGCTGGCCGACTTTTAAAGGCAAATAACCCTAAAAAGACTTTCGCCCTAAACTCCTACAAATCAGGCGATGATATTTATGTTTTGCCACTAACAAATATCCAATATTGAATATTCAATGCCCCCCCCTTTCATATGAGTTATGAATAATTAAATGTCAAAAGCGACCCCAATTGATGACTGAACAATATGAATTCACTTAAGTGAAAAGGGCCCCATGTTCTTGTCTCCTTCTAATTCACAAAATGGCTAAGTTTGGGAGACGTACAACTACAGGCAGACTTAGCAAAGTAACTTTTTGAGCTTCAACTGAGAGGGGACATTACAGTGTACAAGAATATTGTGTGTGTGCAAGATCCTAAATGAACAAGAAAGCAAATCTAGAGTTCTACCCTACGCTTTGGAGAGTAAACCCTAAATGATTGTGAGTGTAAATGCAAATGCTTTAAATCACAAATGCCACAATGGATCTAAAGCATGAATGTAAATTTGAAAATGAATGTTATTGAAGCTCATACAAAGACATGAAAATAACATGAAACCATACCAAACCCTAAGGGAGAGGTACAAGCCAATCATCAGTCGGTGATCTATTATTCTTCAATGTCTTCAAAGATCCTAAAGGGTGTTGAAAATGCTTGATGTAGACTTGATGCATGCTTAGTTTGCTATTGTAGACTTCATAAAATCTGCACTTTCGCTGCATAAGAAGCTCCTTCAATCGCTGGATCTTAGATCTTCAAATGAGGAAAGAAAAGGGTTTCTAGAAACCCTAACTTTGTTTTGTGCCATAGGCCGACTTAGAAATGATATTTTTTGATAATCTCTTGGATTTGAATGTTAAAATACTGCCAAAACATGCTCTCGAAATTCGGGGAGAAAAAGTCGGGACCATGTTGGTACCAACATGGTCCGAACAAATGGTCCGACCAACTTTTTTGCCAATTTTTTCGGGGAAGCAAGATATTGTGATTTTAAAGCAAATTCCAGGAGTATGTGGAAATTTGAGATGTCTAGATATACAAAATCAGGGCTTGAAGGTCGAAATAGGACATAATTAGGGTATTTGATTAAATGATTAACTGGGAGAATAAAATAAAAAGGGTCACACTTAGGGTAAAGGGCCCAATTTTATGATGTGTAGAGGGATAAGAGGAGGCTTTAGATTTAATTAAATTAATTAATTAAATGCTTAAAGGGAACTTGAAATGCAAAATGCACACACTAAGGCGGGTGCTAACCTAAGCGTGGAATTATACCACCCAATTAAGGGTGTACAATTTATGACGCTACACTTCCTTATGCGCAACCAAAGATTATATTGCACAAAGACAAGGTCATTGAGGCGTTTTTGAGCTAACTTGCTCCTCTTTTTCGTGTCGATGGCCTCAAACAAGCTCCAATTGCACTCACAACTGGATGAACTACAAGGTTGACATAAGAATCAGAGGGCAATTTTTCTGAGAGTTGGGGTATTTCCACCCCAACTTTGCCACCAAGCATTTGCAAATTAAAATTAGGTTGAGGGTAGCACCCCTCCCCGACGTCTAAGGGTGAGAAAGAGAGGGGTAGAGAGATAGGTCTAGATTTTGGGGGAGAGAGGAGAGAGTGAGATGGTGAGTGGTAGAGAGGGGGATAGAGGAAAAGTGATAGGGAGATAGATAGGTCTAAAATTCGGGGCAGATAAAGTGAGACAGAGAGAGCGAAAGAATGTCGATAGGAGCATACTGATTACTGAAATTTGACTAAGTCTAAAAAATTAAAAGATCTTCTAAAACCTAGGATTTGCATTCTAACTCCTAGAGATCTGAAACCACTCTCAAACATCCTGCCAAAAATGTCATATTTCATGTATATATTCTGATGAAGAGAATGAAACTGACTTGAAAAAACAAAAATAGATTATTTTTTGACATGTTTGGGCCTCTTTTTTTAGTGTTGCCAAAGTTTTTTATAGAAACTCATCGAGTTTTTGTAAAAAACTCGCCAAAAACTCGGCGAGTAAAAGTCGTATTTACTCGCCAGGCAAAAAAACTTGACGAGTTTTAACTACTTGTTGAGTAGTGCATCTATGGCTAAGACAATAGCCAAAATCCTAACCAATAAAATTGGCAGTGTGAGCCACACGTGTGTCTATGGTAATGATCTGTACTTTATGAAATCAGTTGAGAGAACCTAGATCTACTCCTTTCTTTTTGTAGTAAATGGAAAAATTATGCCTACAGGATGAAATGCTAACTTAACTGAAAAACCCATGAGAAAGCAAGCCAGCAAGGAAGAGAGAAAAGGGAAGAGAGCAAGAGATTGTTACCATAATGTGTGCTACCTATTTGAACTATAAACACCTAGGAAATATTCTTCTTGAGCTCACCTCAAACGGATATCAACTTGACAACTCAACAAGCAACCTTCTAACTGTTGTTTCTACATTTTAAGAAGATGCATTATTTAGTGCCATTTGATCATCATGATGTAGATGTAATGGAAAATGAAGACATAGCAAAAACTTGAAAGGAAACACAAACAAGATCCCATTCACAAAGATTAACCTAGAGAAACCCTAAAGGGAAAAATGCATCAAGAGCGAGCATTGTCCTCCTCATATCACTATCTTAGTCAATAAATAGGTTTTAAATCACCAACACATTGGAGCCATACATCATATACAAATCTCCTTCACAATTGGTAAGAAAGCTTGCAACTCCAAACCTTTTTTTCTTCATTTGCAATTTCACAAATTAATGAAAACAAAGGTTCTGACATGAGTCAACCTGCCCAAGTTCATTTTTATGCATTACATCCTACTCCTCTATCCTCTGATGGTGCCAAAATCGAAGAATGAATGCTAAATGAGTTGATACAAGTTCCAAGACCCTTCCCATTCTTTGCCTCCATGGTGATGTTCTGGCATTTTGCTGCTTTTGACAAATGGACTTGTTGTGACATTTTCACACATTGCCCCATTGTAAATGGGGACCCCCACTTTTTTTGCTTTCTAGGTTAGTTGTCTTAGCTTAGTCGTTTGTAGCTGTGATGTCTTTGCTTTTAGCCTTTTTATTTGTAGTTGCTTAGGAGCTGATCAAGTCTCTCTTTTTAAGATGAAGTGAGATACAACACTTCCTTTGCCCTCCAAAGCATCCGACCTGCCTCTCCCAACACTACCAATGGATGCCCAAGTCTGATCACTTCCCTCCCATCTCCTTTCATTACCTCTCCATCATTCATCCCTCTCCACCTCACCTTCCTAATATTTCATCCCTACACCCTTGCTTCCACCTCACCCCATAACCTACTTTTATTCCAACCCTTACACCTCCCAACTTTCATTTACCATACCTTCTAACCCACCTACCTTCCTATCCTCCATCTACATTTCCACCTCACCACCTCACCTACACCTTCTACTTCATACCTTCCATTCCCATCTCCTTCCATTTCCTAACTTGCCTTCCCTAAACCTCTCCTTCCATTCACCCTACCTTCCTCTAACCTTTATCCCCACATCCTACCTTTCTTCTACCTCTCATACCCTCCATTCCCTAACCTATATCTCACACCTCTTAACCTACCCATCCACACCTCATACCCTTTACCCTCTTATTCCCCTAAGCTTACCTATCATAACCCACCTTCCTTTCCTTAGCCTAACCCCCATCCCATCCTAGCTTACCCTTTTACTACTCCTTATACCTCCCGCTCCACTTTACTCTCCTTCCATAACCTAACTCCCTTCATTACCCCTTATACCTCCCACATCCTCCATCTACCTTACCCACGGTATGTCCTACCCATCCCTACATCCCCCACATCCATATCCCTTATGTCTCCCTTTCCCCCAACATCCTCTACTACCCTTTCTCACGTGGCACCTTCCCTTACCACTCTTCACTTACAACCCACAACACCTCCTTTCTCACGTGGCACCTTCCCTTACCACTCTTCACTTTCAACCCACAACACCTCACATTCTTCTCCCTCTTTGCCATGTCATTGCTTGGTCCCCACCAAAGTCTAAGATGAAGGTAAAAGTTTTAAGGCATTTTAAAGAAAAAAGGAGCATCCACCTCACCATTTCTTTTGATCCCTAATATCCCCAGCACATGCCACGATCAAACAAAAGGCAAGGTGTGGCTCTAAGGTGATAGAAAGCTGGCTTTTGAATAAAAAACATGTCATATAAATAAAACACTGGAGATTTAAAATCAGAGCAGAGATAAAGATTTAATCAAGCATTGAGGTTGGAATTCAAGCAATACCAACGAATTTGATCAGCCACCAAGAGCGATATCAACCATATCAAGTTCAATCAAACAGTATTAAGGTGAATTTAATCACCTCTTAGAGTGAATTTCCGAGCAATCTCAGACCTGATTTAGGTTAACTCCTTTTTAGTGCAGGTTCAGATCAGACATATGTAGAGTTTTGAACATTATGATTGCTTTAGGATAATTCATTTCTGGGCTTTTAATTATCAAATTCTGTTTCTATTGTTGTTGAAATCACAGGAGATAGATTGCAGCCCCAAAGACTGGAGGAGTATCTAGGCAAACACAAATCAAGGAGGATTCAAAAGGCATGCTCCAAGTGCCACCACCTTAAGCCAAAATTGGATAATTTCAAATGAGTGAGAGGGTTTCAAATCACCAATTTTGTACAAATGAAGACAAAATCACCGATTTGCAATGTGAGAATTGATACTAAAGAAGATAAGTGATATGTTTGTCAAATCTTGTCTTGTGCAAATGATCCTACAAAAGCCGCCACTCCAAGTTTAGATTTGGCAAGGTGAAAATGGTACAAATGGAGAGCAAAATCCCGATCAGTCTTGGTGAAGAAGGGCAATCTCATATAATTAAACGGATCTTGCCAACCAAGCCCTTAAAGCCGATTCATCTAGGAGCTACAAAACAATCAAAGTTTGATCAGATCTGATCAACTCATACAAATGAAGCATCTACAGCCGATTTTTCCTTAGTGCAAAAAGGAGACCCAAAGTTGAGCAATTCCATCATTTGCTACACGAAGCCATTAAGGCTGATTGGTCTTAATAAGGTGAGGCAAGTGAAATTCAATCTTCCAAATGACTTTAGTACGAGTGAAGCCCAAAAGACCGATTCACTTTGATGGGGTAAGGCAATCAAAGGTTGACCAATTTGATCATCTACTACGAATGACCTTACAAAAGCCGCCAACATCAGATTTGAATTTGACAAAGAGAACTGATACAATGTAAAGGAGTTTCAAAAGCATGGAAGAAGATTCAAAACATTGCAAAGATGAAGGACTTAGGTTCAACAACAAGACAACATCAACGCAAGGTCTACACTACAAGGAGGTGATGAGTAATTAAGGATTCCACAACATGAAGTCAAGAAAGACACCAAGGAATGACAAGATTAAGATCATGAATAAGGGAAGATCAATCATCATCATTACGTTGAGCAAATTGAATAATGTTGAGTATCAAGAGATATTGTTCAAACACCTTGTATTGATCTATCAAGTCTACAAGTGCAAACTGAGGTGGCGTCCTTGTCATCATTCCACCAATCAAGAGGCTCCACATCAACATGTCTAGATGCAATGCATCTGACTCATCCTATGGAGGCACAAACTTTGAGCTACCTACCCTCAGATTTCATTGGTTCACATTCAATATTGAACCTAAGTGTAATTTTCTCATTGGTTAGAAGGAGTTTGTTGTAACAAACCCTAATTAGGGTTTTCATGTTGTAATCTTGGCCATTGATTGTGAATCAATTTGAGCCATTGAATTGTATTGAGAGCACTATAAAAGGCCCAAATCTCTCATTTGTAAAGGGTTTATAGAAGACAACAAGAGTAGAGTAATAGATAATAGTTCATAGATAGCAATCAAGAGTTAGATCATTAGGATAAAAGTTAGATTAGGAGAAGGCAAAAATTGTTGCTAAGACTTTGTTGTAAAAAGCATATGATTTCATTGAAGCTATGGTGAATTTAATGTGTTATTTCAACAAATTGCATGGCCTCTACTTCTCAATTCATTTTCATGATTGTTTAGATGAATGAAAGAACTTTGTGCATGATCAATGGTGAAAGTCATATATCCACACCACTAGCAATTTGCTGATTGTAAGTTTGCCTTGTGTGGTCAACTGGAATCCTTAAATAAGTCTAACTTCAATTGCTATTCATAGTTTGATATGCATTGCCTGGATGGTATCCTTGTTGTTGATAGTGATTTGAACATCATGTACTTACCTTAGAAGATCACACTAAGTTTTATGGAGTTGTTGCCTTGCATGTCAAAGCAAGGCTTAGTCGAGTTTCACCAAAGATTGTCCATCGTTCCTATATTCTTACGATTAGAATAGAGTCCTCGAACCCTATGTCTTTTGCCATTTTATTTTCCAAGCAAAAAGTTAGAATCTAAGTTTCAGCAACATCCAAACGTTCAACATTCAAGCATTCAATGTAAGTCCCCTTGGATTACCAGCAATCACAACAACCAATTGAGCTATCTACATGTTAAGACCTGACTATAAAAACCTTGGAGTCATCTTGGTTGATCATTCAAATTAGCATCCAGTAAGATTTTGATCAAGAGAGGATAGAATACTTTTGGTATTTTATTCTATGTTTGAAGTGTCTAAAAAACACATCAACAAGACTATTGTGCTTTTGCCATAGTAGTTTGCAATAGCTGTGGTGTTCAGTACATTTGCTGCATTTTCTGTACATTCACTATCGTAGATCACATTTTCACCACTTGTACCAAGTGGCAAATTTGTTATTTTTGGTTTTCTACTTGGGGTAGAAATCACAACATGCTAGACAGATTATTGATATTTTTTGGATCACCTCAAACACTCCCTTGACTTGATAATAACCTTGTTTGCATCGTAACATCATGCTTTATGTTGGTTTCTCATCTTCAAGTCCTAATCTCCTTGGCGGAGTGGTTTTTCATGACCCTACTGGTCTAGACTCTAGCATCATTTGAACAGATGTTTGGATTGTACCTTCACCAACTAGGAGGCTTTTGGTCTTCGAAAGCTCAAGGACTAACCAAATGCGGGAATCTCTTCCACACAATATCCTTTGAAACCCATTTTGCTTTGCTTGGGAGTTGTCCTTGTAGCCCAATCAACTGTGAGATGTGTTCTCTATGCCTTGGTCTCCTTAATTTATTGTATTGAACAATGCCATTTTCTAGCACATCTTGTTTTTCTAGAACAATCATGTATGGATGGTTGTACAATATCTGTGATGTCCCCATCTAAACCCATAGACAATGGACAACAACAACAAATATTTGTTAAGTGAGACAGCTGTGATTAAAGACTATAATTTGATTAAAGACCAGTCTAAAGATGGCCAATGACCATTAAGTATGGAACAATGAGCATAGTCTTTGAAGACCACACCATATTTCACAGCAATAACTAAAAGAAACAATAGGCAATTAAAAAAAGAGTAATTATACAAGGGAAAAGTGACCAATATATTTAAGTTTAGAAATAGTAATACAACTGTCCAAAGCCAAAGTAATTACATGGACTCATACATCGATGATCATCAGTGGCAGTGTTTGATAATTAGGTTGTAACACATTTATTAGCATTCGTATTCAAGACAATCAATGACCAGCAAATACATTGAGTAGCAATAATAATTAATAACCACTTGGATATGAGGAAATCACGATTATGCTATGATTAAGGAGATCAACCAAGTATGATATCAAATATCATTACACTAACTACCGGTAAGATATTTTTGCATTTGAAGGTACATCAAGACAGTGATACACAAGAAGAATCAAATAATAAACGAATATGATTATTAGACAAGATCGGCTAAATTCAAGATGTGCGATTAGTGATAGTTATGAAAGATGACAACATGAAAGGACGTGAGATGTGACTTATCGCTTCATCTTGGCTAGATATAAGAAGAATTAATTCCTCCATTAGAAAGGAAGTTTATCCTATTCGGATGGGATTGACCTGGAGGCAACAGATTGGTTGCACATAGAATACGTTCCAGATCAGAGAAGCCAGCACTGTGTTGCAGGTATTTTAAGTAAATCAGGAACAGCATCATCTTCATTCATCGCATGTGTAATACACAGATCAGAAATAGCGTTTCAGGTTATCATTACAGCCGGAGCATACAAGACATTGCATATTACCAGCAATTCCAAGGAAGACATCTCTGCATACTTATAGAGTCATAACTGGAACAACAGATCTTCAATCGGGTCAGCGATTGGAACATATACTATTAATTGTATGTCATATTGAATATCAGAGACAGCCATGGTCCGAATTGTTAAATTTAGAACCAGAAAGATTAAAAACTCAGAAATCAGACTTAAGAATTCTTACAAGAACACAAAGACACAAAACTTATCCTGGGAAAACCCTCCACTTGAGGGTGAAAAACCCAGCCACACTAAAAAATATCTTTATTATCAAAACAAGTCTGATACAAAGCTGATACACTCAGTAAGATACGATTGTTATCAATTTAACAACCAATGAAATAAGTCAAAAATGACTTCTACAATGCATACCACATATATCCTCCTTTACAACATATATATATCTTGCACATTGATCATTCATACAAAGGTTATATAGAAAGGATCGAGCAATACACGGAAGCTATTGAAGAATACCTCCTTCGAACTTAGTCACTACTGAATACCTCCTTCGAACTTAGTCACCAAAATACATAGCATAGATAGAATGCCTGAACACCGTCACAGTCGGAACATAGAGATATATAAAATGAATCGAAGAATTATAACTCTTCACGGAGTGAAGATGAAAGACCATGCTCAAGGTAAAGACGGCAGTTACATGATCGACATCAAGAGAAGAGGACAACGGATGGAATCCAGATCGGATGGTAACGCGGCAGCCAACACACAATACTTCCATGGAATCCAGATCAGATGTAACGGCAGCCAACGCACAATACTTCCACGAATAGATGTGAACAACATATATATATGCGGTGATGGATATTAAAAAAACCAGAATTATCACGAACAATCAGCAATACATATCTCACAAACATTGTATGAAATGATGTCTCACGAAGTTACACACATTAACACTCCCTCTTAACAAGGGAGATATCAATCACTGATATTCAAGTCATGGAATCTCTCAACATGACAATCACGACAAAAATTAATCATGGATTCTCTGAACGTGATAAGCATCATGGATTCACTCAACATGATGTTCACCATGGCTACTCCCATGAGTGAAATAACACAAGCTCTCATCACGGAGTCACTCAACGTGATGTTGTCATGGAGTCTCAACATGACATTCACTATGGCTACTCCCATTAGTGAAAAGAGCCTCAAGGGCTTTCACCTCAAATTTCTTTGTCACAGAGAAAAGTGCATTACAAGGGATTTCACCTCGAACTTCTCCTTCACAGAGAAGAACTCATTAACAACATGTAAAAGATTCATTACAGCTGAGATTCTCTCTGAGCAAGAGCATCATTCTCCACAATACCAAGCTTGTCTCGGAAATAACAAAACTTCACTCTAGGAAGTGGCTTGGTGAGAATATCCACTGTTTGCTCTGCAGTGCAAATGTACTTGAGCTCCACTGTTTTCCTTTGAACCATATCTTTCAAGTAATGATATTTTATTTCCACATGCTTGGATCTATCATGGAAAATATGATTAACTGAAAGCTTTACACAACTTTGGTTATCACAAAGAATCACTGTAGGTTCCAAAGGCTGCCCAAACAAACCTGCAATTTGCGAAGCCACACTGCTTCTCTTGCAGCCACACAAGCTGCATCATATTCCGCTTCAGCTGTACTCTGAGCAACACATGATTGTTTTCTGCTGCACCAGGAAATCATAGCTGATTCTAGATTGAAACAATGTCCTGAAGTGCTTTTCCTGTTAGGAACACATCCTGCCCAATCTGAATTAGAAAAACCCTGCAATTTTAGAGCTTCACTAGAAGTATATTTCAGGCCATATCCCACTGTACCATGTACATATCTCAATATGTGTTTAGCTGCAACAAAATGAATCTGTCTAGGCTCACACATAAACTGACTGAGAGTGTTAACAACATAACATATGTCAGGCCTTGTATTGACTAAATACATCAAAGATCCAATCAATTGTCTATACATAGTAGGATCAACTAAGTCTGAACTAGCTGCAACCTTGTGTAACTTTTTTAGATTTGCTTCCATGGGGGTTGCCATAGACTTGCAATCTAACATACCAAATCTTTTCAAAAGATCAATGGCATACTTCCCTTGACTCAATATGACTTCACTTGGTCTTTGCCACACTTCTAAACCAAGAAAATAATGCATCAAACCAAGATCTTTCATCTCGAATTCAGAAGTTAACTCTTTCTTATATCTAGCAATGAGATCATCCTCTCCAGTAAGAAATAAATCATCAACATATAGAACTAAAATTAAGGCTTTATCATCAATTACCTTGAAATAGCTATTTGGATCTGCATCATTTTTTGAGAAAACCCAAGCTCAACAAATACTGATCAATTCTTTCATACCAAGCACGTGGAGCTTGCTTAAGGCCATACAAGGCCTTTTTCAATCTGAATACATGTGATTCTTTCTCATGGATCACAAATCCATCTGGCTGGTCAATAAAAACTACTTCTTCAATTACACCATTCAAGAATGTTGTCTTTACATCCATCTGATGCAATTTCCACCTTTTAACAGCTGCAATAGCAATAATAGTTCTGATAGAAGTGTAACGTGCTACAGGTGCAAAAGTCTCTTCATAGTCTATGCCTTCCTTTTGTGAAAAACCTCTAGCTACAAATCTAGCATTATATTTTTCTACACTCCCATCAGCTGCATGTTTAATTTTGAACAGCCACTTAGAAAAAACAACAGATTTACCTTTGGGCCGAGGAACGATATCCCACACATCATTTTTGATAATGGATTGATACTCCTCCATCATGGCATCCTTCCACACTTGCTGATTAGAGGCTTCTTCAAAATTAGAAGGCTCGGATGCTATAAAGTGACTCATTAAAGCTACATATCATGCAAACTTATGAGGTCTTTTACTCTCTTTGAAGGTGCCACGAGGGGCTGCATATTTTTCAGCTTCTTTCATAGTGTGCCGAGCCCACAATGGTCTTTTCCTATTAGTTGGATTATTACTGGGATTTGCAGAAGTATCTATAGAATCAATTGGATCAACAGGATCAGCAGAGTCTTCTAAAACTGTATTCTCCCGCTGAATCTTTGAAGGTGAATCCGAATCAGCCATATCTATGTCTTGAGGAGGCTCAAGTCTTCTCTATCAGATTCCATGTTAGACTCTTTGGATTTGTTGCAAGCTACATCTTCATCAAAAGACACATCCCTGCTGATTTCAATTTGCTTTTGACTTGGAATGTAGACTCTGTATGCTTTTGAAGATTCACTATAACCAACAAAGATGCCTTTCTTTCCAGAAGGTTCTAACTTAGTTCTTTTCTCTTTTGGAACATGAATATAGAGAGGACATCCAAAAATCGTGAGGTGACTGATTTCTGGTTTGATACCTGAAAAAGCTTCTTCTGGAGTCATGTTGTCTAGGATTTGATGAGGACTACGATTCTGAATTTATATTGTTGTCTTGCAAGCCTTTACCGATAAAAATGTTTGAAGACTTTGATCATGGATCATAGCCTTCGCTGCCTCAACAATTGTCCCGTTCTTTCTTTCAGCTACACCATTTTGTTGAGGATTATAAGGGACACAAAACTCCCTCTTAATCCCAGCTTCAACACAAAAGTTATGAAATAAATCAGAAACATATTCTCCCCCATCATCAGATCTTAGAACCTTTATCTTCTTGTTGGATAAATTTTCAACAAGTGCTTTAAATTCTTTAATTCTAGACAACACTTCATCAGATTCTTTAGACTTAAGAAAATAAATCCAACACTAACGAGAAAAGTCATCAATGAAGGTAACATAATACCAAAAACCACTAAGGGAAGCAACTGACATAGGGCCACACAAATCAGAGTGAATTAACTCTAGAATATCCTTTGCTCTATTTTCACTACTATGAAAAGTACTCTTAACATTCTTACCTAGAGCACATCCCTTGCAGACACCTTCATGGTTTTGATTCAGCTTTGGAAGACCAACAACTACCTTCTCCATTGAAGACAAAGTTCTAAAATTTAGGTGACCAAATCTTTTATGCCACAACTCACTTGAGCTTGTAGAATCATGAGCTAATGCTTGAATAGGACGGGCTGAAAGCTTGTAAACACTGTCATGACGAACACCAATCTCACGAGCTGACTGAATGTTGGTGTTCTTCTTCCATGCAAGAACTTTTCCATCAACAAAAGCAACATGATAACCCTTGTCTTCTAATGCTGAAATAGAAATCAGATTCCTCTTAATACCAGGAACAAAGAGAACATCGCTCAGAAGAAGATGAATACCAGAATCCAACTAAAAGGAAGTAGAACCAGCACCCTTCACAGAATAACATGCATCATCACCAATGATAACTTGAAGATGAGAATCTTTTTCCTTTAAGTTGGAGAGGTGTTCACACTAACCAGTAATATGGCGGGAGGCTCCACTATCAATAAGCCATATATCACTGTTAGTAGGAATATTATTGGAGAGAGCAGAAATAAATAAGAACCCCTTTGAATTTTCACTAGACTCTCTATGAGGAGAAACATTTTCAACATTTGTTGTTGCAGCTTGTGGTTTGGGTCTAGAAGGACATTCTCTAGCAAAGTGACCAAACTTGTCACATCTGAAGCATTGTACTCTAGAGAGGTCCTTTTTTTTTTGAGATTCAGGAGCTGAATCAGAATTTCTATCTCTGCTTCTTTTGAAGTTTCCTTTCCTTCCTTTTCTTTTAGACGTATGGGCAGCAAGAACAAAATCTTCTTCATGATGAGATTTACGTCCAATTCCTCTTGCCTCCAATCTGCATTCCTCTTGAATGCAATCAACTCTCCAACAATCAAACTTGGGTAACTCATTTCTTCCACTAATACCTTGAATGAAAGATTCCCAAGAGTGAGGAAGGCCATTCATGGCCAGCATAACCAGGTCTTTATTCTCTTTATCCTCAATAGAATCTCCAGTAGCATTGAGTTGATCCTTCAATTCTTTAATCTTCATAAAGAAAGAAATAACAGATTCACCTCTAGCCATTTTGATATGAAGGAGTTGATGTCTCAATGTTAGAGCTCTACTAGTACTGTTGAATTCATACAAGCTTTGAAGGCACTAAAACATATCTTTGGCTGAATCCAACTTGGATATAACAGGTACTAGATGATCCTTAACAGAATCAATTAGAATCTTTTTAGCCATGAGATTATTCTTCATCATCTGAAGGTTCATCTACAACATACTTCACATAGTTAAGAAGATCATTCTCTTCTAGCACAATAAGAATCCTGAATTTCCATGAAGTGAAATTGGCTGCACCATCCAATCTGTCTTCAACTTTGAGTCCATTTACCATGATGGAAAACTTGAAATAAATAGACTAGAATTTCAAATAAAGAAAATTTCAAAACTAAGCAATCTGGTTCTGGATATTTTCTTTAAACCCGATTTTGATACCGTGTTAAATTTAGAACCAGAAAGATAAAAAACTCAGAAATCAGAATTAAGAGTTCTTACAAGAACACAAAGACACAAAACTTGTCCTGGGAAAACCCTCCACCTGAGGGTGAAAAACCCAGCCACACTAAAAAATATCTTTATTATCAAAACAATTCTGATACAAAGCTGAAACACTTGGTAAGATATGATTGTTATCAATTTAACAATCAACGGAATAAGTCAAAAATGACTTCTACAATGCATACCACATATATCCTCCTTTACAACATATATATATCTTGCACATCGATCATTCATACAAAGGTTATATAGAAAGGATCGAGCAATACACGGAAGCTACTGAAGAATACCTCCTTCGAACTTAATCACCAAAATACATAACATAGATAGAATGCCTGAACACCATCACAGTCGGAACATAGAGATATATAAAATGAATCGAAGAATTATAACTCTCCACAGAGTGAAGATGAAAGACCACACTCAAGGGAAAGACGGCAGTTACATGACCGACATCAAGAGAAGAGGACAACGGATGGAATCCAGATCGTACGGTAACGGCAGCCAAAGCACAATACTTCCATGAAGAGATGCGAGCAACATATACATATGCGGTGATGGATATTAAAAAAAAAAAAGAATTGTCACGAACAATCAGCAATACGAATCTCACAGACATTGTATGAAATGATGTCTCACGAAGTTACACACATTAACATGAATTGCCTTAATCATATCAAGGAGGCTACATCATTATTCCCATAAGATCAGTTTTACATACCTGAACGATAATCTTACCATTGTGCATTAAGCAGTGATATATAGAGCAAGTCATCTTGCATACATTTAACTGATTAAATCAGAAATAGCAGTGAGATTGTCTCATATATTACATCCTTTGCATAACATAAACATTATTAGTGGTATCATAGAATAACATCCTTTGCGTCATCTGAGATTTTGAAGAAAGAAGTCTCTTGCAATTGATTGATTTAGTTAATGGTTTCCTAATTGCTATGATTAAGGAGATCGACCAACTATGATATCAAATATCATTACACTAACTACCGGTAAGATAAATTTACATTTGAAGGTACATCAAGACAGCGATACACGAAGAATCAAACAATAAACGAATATGACTATCAGATAAGATTGGCTAGATTCAAGAGGTGCGATTAGTGATAGTTATGACAGATGACAACATGAAAGGACGTGAGATGTGACTTATCGCTTCATCTTGGCTAGATATAAGAAGAATTAATTCCTCCATTAGAAAGGAAGTTTGTTTTTGGGGTATCTCTTTATATCCTATTCAGATTGCTCGGCATGAGGGATTGACCTGGAGGCAACAGATTGGTTGCACATAGAATATGTTCCAGATCAGAGAAGCCACCACTATGTTGCAGGTATTTTAAGTAAATCAGGAACAGCATCATCTTCATTCATTGCATGTGTAATACACAGATCAGAAATAGCGTTTCAGATTATCATTACAGGCCTACCGAAGCACACAAGACAGTGCATATTACAAGCATTTCCAAGGAAGACATGTCTGCGTACTTATAGAGTCATAACTGGAGCAACAGATCATCAATCGGGTCGGTGATTGGAACATATACTATTAATTGTATGTCATATTGAATATCAGAGACATCCATGGTCCAAATCGCCTTAATCATATCAAGGCAGGCTGTGTCACTATTGTCTTAAGATCAGTTTTACATACCTGAATGATAATCTTACCATTGTGCATTAAGCATTGATATATAGAGCAAGTCATCTTGCATACATTTAATTGATTAAATCAGAAATAGCAGTGATATTGTCTCATATATTATGGCCTTTGAATAACATAAACATTATTAGCGGTATCATAGAATAACATCCTTTGCGTCATCTGAGATTTTGAGGAAAGAAGTCTCTTGCAATTGATTGACTTAGTTAATGGTTCCCTAATTCATATAGAATAACAAAAGGGGACATTACAATATCCTTGTTTTCATCCCACATCAAAGGTTCAAACAAATGCTGGTTATTCACATTGGTTACCGAGTAGATCTTGGTACAGCCTAAATGCATTTCTCCTATATGTTCAATTATCTAAAAGAGCCCACATCTGATAGGTTTTAATTTCTTTGTAGGTTCCTTGAAGCTTCTCTTTGCCTAGGTAAATCTATTCCTTATCTCCAGTTTTAAATTGGTGTCCTGCCCCATGCTGATTATGCCAGCATTTGTACCTAGTTTGAGACTCCCCCGGTTTCTCTTTCACGTGGAGGTGAATTTTCCTCACCTTATCAACAAAACCATCAGCCTTATTCACCTCCAAATCTTTGTTTTCTAGCCGTTCTTTGTTTGTCCCAAGCAAACATCCGATGGACTAGGTGACAAATAGCCAAAAAAGCCTCAGATTTAGCCAAATTGGTTTAAGAGTGGACTGCCCTGTTGTAGAGGTGCTGAATGCAAGGCAAATACTCACGTGATCTTTTTGGATGCTTCTGATTACACCACATGCCAGTTGCACTAATGTTCTATTCACCATATTTGTTTGGCCATCCATTTAGAACTTCTCGACTTCTTATCCATTCTTTTTTAAAGAGTGCACTGAAAGTTGCTCAAGAAATGAGCATCTCTATTAGAGATGATGCTTTCTGGAAACTCAAAATGAATCCACACATTATTGAAAATGAGTTCAGCTGCATCTTCAGTTAATGTCTTCTTATATGCCCTTAAGATGCAGATCTTACAGAGATATTCTACTACAATAATGATTTAATCATATTCATGCTTTGTCTTTGGGAGGCCACCTATAAAGTCCACGGAGATGCTTTACCATGGCCTCATAGGCTCGTCCAATGCTTGGCTGCTTATATTACAAAGCTTATAACTCCTAACAAACTTAGAAATATTCACTTGAATGTAGTCAACATACATACTGCTGAAGATTGGTGACCATCTCTGTCACTCGAAAATCTTCTACAACAGGTGATGTATGAGCCTCTCTTATAAGCAAAATGTTAAAAGTGGTGGTAACATGAGTGTTTAACAGCACTATTTTGTTCCATCACCGTATGATCTCTGTTTCAGCATGTCATTCATAGTTTCAATGCATTTACAGTAGTATTATAAAACATGAAAATTACATGAACTGAGATACATTTTTCAACTGATCTTGAGCATAAATCTGAAACACAAATACAGAAAAGTAAATGACACGATATGAAAACGTGACACAGGTGTTTGAGCTAAAGCTCAGGGATAGAACCACCAAAGGGGAAAACCCAGAAGAAATGTTTTATTGCAAGAAATCCTCAGAGATATAGTTACAACATTAAAACTATTGATCTCAGATTTACTTATCTCATATGCTGTTCAAATCTGCCCAGAACTAGGTAAGACACTCTCACGTCTCTATTCACCCTTCTTCTGTTCTTAGGAGAATCAAACATTATGCTCATTACTGTTCAATATGAATCAGTCTTTAGTCTCCATATACACATCCAGCTGTGACAGCGCATGCTGCTGCTGTTCCTCTCACCAAAAAGGTCGAACTTCCTGCTGAAGGATAATGGTTGCTATTGCTACAACCTCCTCCTAAAATTGATGTGAGTAACTCTTCTTCTTGCACTGTAAATAACATGCCATCACCACCTCTACTCTATCATTTTTTCAAATCTTAAACTTGCACTCAGTCTAAACCTATAAATGAATGGTGGAGATTAGAACAAAGGGAAGAAGATGGGTGGTCATCTAATTTCACACAAAAACATCCTGAAAGTCTAAGATAGGCACCTCACGATAAGAAAAAAAAAATGATCATCAGTATTGTTTGATATACTAATGTAAGAGGTGCCCACAACTCCCTTACTAAAAGCCTAGGCATAATGACTTAAAGGAGGGACCACTTTCCACGGTAACATTTAACACAAAAGCCTTCTCTCCTTTGGCACACAAAGCATACCTGCTTTATACTACTCTAATTTAGGTTCATACCTAACTATAATACCAATTTTTGCTGATTCATTATACCTTGCATAAAGCAGCTTTTTTCCATATTCTTCAGCACATACTACATTTGTAAAGTGCTTTAACACAGAAAGTGTGCTTACTGCTGAAATAATTTGTAAAAGAGCATATCAGCTTGTTTGTTGGTTACACCATGCTTCTATTTTATCACGAGATACAATTGTTACATGAACCCCATCCATTTGTAGTGATGGGGTCTTTGTAACTTTGTTTATGCTTGTAGGTATTGCAAATGTTGGGCATGTGCTTGTACCACTGTTTTCCTTCCCATTATGTAATGCTTCCACTTCATAATTGTGGAAACCAATGCATTGAGCTCCTATCATAGGTTCTATTGAAAAGCGCACATTGATCTTCAGATGGGGGGAGGTGAATCAGTATTAGGACAAATTTTAACACTTATTTCAAATCTGTAATTTTAGCTTCAAAACCATCAAGCAAACAACACATGCAAGCACACAAAAATAACGTGGAAAACCCCTAAGTGAAAAACTACGGCAAAATTTTGCTTTTATTAACTTATTACAAACTGTAGGTTACAACCCACATAAGACATTGCTCTTAGAAACTTGAGCTCTAACTCACTAGAAGCACCAACTCCCTCTAAGCACCGACTCAGTATGAGGCACCTGTTGAGACATGGACCAGCTAGGACTCGAACCCAGGACCTTCCATACACTGCTGGAGTGCTCTACCACTGAGCTACTGGCCCCTCTTGGACCAGCCCATCTTCGGTCCGAGTATGGCTTATTTCCAACACCAACAACCCCCTTAAGCAACACCTCTCGTGTGCTTGGGGCTCCTAGCCTGAACCTGGCTTTGATACCATGTTGAGACATGAACCAGCTAGGACTTGAACCTAGGACCTTCCATACGCTGCTGGAGTGCTCTACCACTGAGCTACTGGCCCCTCTTGGACCAATCCATCGTCAGTCCGGGTGTGGCTTATATCCAACACCAACACCCCCCCTTAAGCCACACCTCTAGTATGCTTGGGGCTCCTAGCCTGGACCTGGCTTTGATACCATGTTGAGACATGGACCAGCTAGGACTCGAACCTAGGACCTTCCATACGCTGCTGGAGTGCTCTACCACTGAGCTACTGGCCCCTCTTGGACCAGTCCATCGTTGGTCTGGGTGTGGCTTATTTCCAACACCAACAACCCCCTTAAGCCACACCTCTCGTGTGCTTGGGGCTCCTAGCCTGAACCTGGCTCTGATACCATGTTGAGACATGAACCAGCTAGGACTCGAACCTAGGACCTTCCATACGTTGTTGGAGTGCTCTACCACTGAGCTACTGGCCCCTCTTAGACCAATCCATCGTCGGTCCGGGTGTGGCTTATTTCCAACACCAACAGCACCGACCTCCAATAAACTCAATTTGAAAAACCTCAGTGTACTCTGCTCAATCTTCATAATTCTGTCCTTTCTTCTCTGCTCATCACCCTCTATCTCTTAGTCAAAATCAAAATCTGCATTCAGCTGTACATTCTGTTTTTCTGTTTTTAGAAAATGCTTCACTTAACAACCAAAAACACTTCATGCATTATGCGCCAATGCTTCTTAATATTTTTTTTTTGTTTCATTAATATCCATAAAACTCTTCAAGAATAAAACCTACTAAAAATGGCGCTGTTGTTTGGATTCTCAATAATGGTAGATTTCTAAAATATTTTGAGCTCCCAAATCTGATCATGAAACCTTATAAAATCTGCTTTTAAATGTGCATTAAATCTTTCGTTTTATGTCACATTAAATCTTTCCTTTTGTGACATAAATCAGATTTTTAAAACTTTCTTTTTATGTTACATTAAATCTTTCTTTTTATGACATAAAATAGATTTGGTTTTAATCTATCATATTCTCAAACACACTTTTTCTTGTTTCCTTCTAAAAGTGGCAGCCATCTTTTTGTGATTTGCTTTCTTTTCTTGGCAGCTCATTATATCCTCAAACGTTCTTTTCTCGTTTCCTTCTAAAAGTGGTGGCCAGCTTTATGTAATTTGCTTTCCTTTCTTGGCAGCTGTAAAAACTGATTTATGCATCAAGCTTTGACATCAATGACAATTATCTAACATCTATAATTTAGGTCAACATCTTTAAATAACTCAAAATAATAGCAAATGGGCCTTACCTCCTTGCAACAATACCGCTCCCATAGCATACTCACATCCATCTCAACATCACTGGGTTGTTGGAGATTTGGAAAGAGCTAACACTGATGCATTGCTGAATTTGTGTTTAGAGTCATGAAAAGCACTCTTCTGATTCATACCCCAATGAAAAGTCTTCTTATCCCTTGTCACGACATGCAATGGAGCAACAACATATGAAAAAGATTTTGATGAAATAATGGAGGCATTGGATTGCTCCAGCAAAGCTTCTATAGTCTGTGAAAGCCAATTCAACATAGCTTCAACTTTCAATGGCTACACAAGTTTGCAAATTCACATTTCATTCCATTTAGAAAAACTTTTTTCCCTTAAATATTTGAAGCACCCATTTACAATGGGCAACATGTTCATATTTTTTTGCTAAAAACCAAGATATCACTCAAGTAGACAATGACGCATGAATCTCATTTCGAGCATGTAGAATCTACAAGGGAGCTACGAGTATGAGAAGATTTTCTTGAGGAGAACCAGGATCAGCATCCAGATGACAGAGAAACAAGCAATTTAAGTCATGATGGCCATGCTGATTTGGATGGAGAGGTTTCTCACAAGAGACCTAAATGTTGGGAAAAACTTGTTTATAATGTTCAGATAGATGAGATGATTGAGGGGAGATCATCAAGAGGCAAGAGCAAAAACACAATTAACTTTGCTCTCGTGGCTAAAGATTTAGGAAATTTATGACCCTCAAGTGTTCGAGGAAGCAAAAGGTAAACTTGAATGTTTAAAGGTACATTAGAATCTAATGAAAATTAAGACTTGCGCTGTTTCAGGTTTTCCACCAGGAAAGAAACCCATTGGCTACATATGGGTTTTCAAATTCAAGTACAAAGTTGATGGTACACTTCAAGTACAAAGCATGGTTGGTGGCTAAGGGGTTCTTGTAGAGAGAAGGTACTGACACGAGGGGAGACGTTTGCTCCTCTAACAAAAATGAATGCTATCTGTCTTGTTTTGGCTATGGCAACATGATTTGGTTGGAAAGTCCATCAAATGAATGTTACAAGTGCTTTCCTCAATGGCGAAGAAGTGTACATGACTCAGCCTCAGGGTGTCAAGTTGTAGGAAAGGAGCATCAGCTATGCAGATTGACAAAAGCTCTTTATGGTTAGAAGCAAATACCCAGGGCATGGTACATAAAGATTGACAAGTATTTGGCTCAATAGGGATTCAAAAGAAGTCCTTAAGATCCAAATTTATATGTTAAAAGCATTGGCAATGAGATATTCTATTGGTCATTTATGTAGATGATGTTAGGTCCTGGAGACAACTGAGAGGGGGGGGTGAACCAGTTGTCCAATAAATACAAACAAAAACTAACTTAACCAAACTTAGTGCATAATACCGGTAAACCAAACTTTAATGCCGGTAGACAGTTTAACAGTTAATTGCAATACCGGTAAAGTTTAATGCATGAAACAAAAAGACAATAACATCCACAACACATAACACATATATTTGTGCGTGGAAACCCGGTAAGGGGAAAAAACATGGTGGGAAACCTTACCCACAATCAGATGATACCACTGCAGATAGAATGTGTGTACAAATGGGGTCTGCACATGCAGAAAAGCCAATTGCCTTGAGCTCACTGCTCAATCACAAAATGGGAGTCACACTGACTACAATTGGATGCTTAAATCCACTGATAATGTACTACTCAGAATAGCATCTTTATATGCTGGATTCAGTACCGGTTAAGCTCTGATTTGCCTTTTTCAAACCTTCCTTCAATCTTGAATGATGTTTGTGTGTATAGCTCTGCTTATTTTCGCATATACCTTATTATATTCGTCTTCCACTATCCTTATTACAATCTCACAAATGAGATCTTACATTTATACCAAAACCTAAGACCAGATGAGTAGGTCGGCTCACTAAAAGATATTACAATAAAATCAATTACAAATGAATCAATATGCGATGTATGATGTCGGCTCAATGCATTTACAATAATAATAAATCATCTTCATGACGTGTTGTGTTGATCTGGAATAGATAACGGTCCATAACCTAGACCTATTTGCCCGTAACAACAAATATACAAACCCGATTAGACCAATGAACAAATCACCAAAACCAAGTGTCCAAACAATGTCTTCGACATAACCAAGTAATCTCCAAGTCATTCCAAGTGCCGGTGAACAATATAACCTGCCGGTGAACAATATAACCTGCCGGTGAACAATATAACCTGCCGGTGAACTAGATATCAGTGACTGTGCATAAGTCACCGATCATGTCGGTGAACATAACCAAAGATCTCCAAGTGCTGATAAGTGTTGACATCAATGACAAAACCATATCAACATAACCAAAATACAAACAGATGATATTATCATTATAGGTAGTGAAGCGCATTTGATTAAACAAATCAAATGTAATTTTCGACATGATAGATTTAGTGCTCCTACATTATTGCGTAGGTGTAGAGTTTTGGGAAACAAGTGGTGGTATTTATATTTCTCAGTCTAAATAGGATTGGTGTTTGCTTGACAAGTTTAGAATGATAGGTTGCAAAATTCCATCTACACTTATGGGGAAGGGGATAATTTTTTTAGACAAATCAGACTCAAAGGTAATCAATGAGTCTGCATTTAGGCAACTAGTGGGCAATCTTATCTATCTTACTGCCACTAGACTTGATTTGAGCTATGTTGTAAGTTACATTTCTAGGTTTATGCTAGCACCTTAGGCAGAACGTTGGGTTGTAGTGAAGTGGGTGTTGAGATATGTGAAAGACACTTGACTTGGTAATTATGTATAGCCGAAGCAAAGATCTTAGGCTAGTTGGCTTCATAGATTCAAATTGGGAAGGTTTTGTTGATGACAAGAAATCCACTTCTGGATATGTTTTCAGTCTTGGTATGGGGTGCAGTCCCATGGACCAATAAGAAACAAGTGGTAGTAGCTCTTTCCTTGATAGAAGTAGAGTATCGGGGAATAGTCAAAACAACATGTGAGGTAGTATGGCATCAGAGGATGCTTTTAGACATGTAGATGTCATAAGTAGGGCCTTCACCCCTGTTTTGTGACAATCAAGGGGTGCTAAAGCTTGCCAAAAATCTTGTCACCCGCTAGTGTACCAAACATGTGGAACTTTATTGTCATTTCATATGACAACTTATAAAAGATCGATGATTTTGCAACATTGCCCAATTGAGGACCAAACTGCATGCAGACATTCTTGCCAAATCCTTGAGTCTTGACAAATTTGTAAAATTTCAGGATAAACTTGGTTTCATTAATGATTGACCAGTAAGGGAGGTTATTGAAGTAATATGGTAATATTAGTTTATGATGGTCTATTAAGTCGTTAGGACAGACTTTAGGAATATTCTTTATTCTTTTAGTTGGTCTTTTCTGTTGCTTTCTTAGTTGTCGATCTTATCCTTTACAAATGGATCTTTTGCAACTCTCATTAAGGAGACTTTCTCTTCTTAGTAAATATCAAATATCGTGGTAATCATTTTATGTTTTTACTTTTCATAATAACACCTAGGGTGTGCCCAAGGAGCGTTCCCCTTTTTTAAACATTTTCCAAAATGGCAAGTGGGGAGGGGGAGAGGGGTGGAGGTGGTAGCTAGGGACATCCTATACCCATCCCCTTGTCCCCTTTTAGAGAAAAATCTTAAAAAATGGGGGACTTAATTCATAGGGAACTATAATTTTTATCAAATTTTGTTGACATGTTTGAAATTTCTGTCAAACATTTGGCCAAACAATTTCCCTCTGGTCCTTACAGTTTTTTAGATTTAACTATTTATGTAAAAATAACATTTTAAAAAGGATCTTCTCTTTAACCCATTAGTTGAATATTGTAAGGAGTTTGTTTTTTCTAGAAAACTTGACTTTCTTATAAACCCTTTTTGATTGAGGATGGAACTTGTCCATGGAGAAAACAAGTTTGAATAAAAAGTTTGAATGCCAGGATTTCTACACTTGACAAGTTAAGGTACAATCAATGTTCACCAAGGGCCCATTGCCTCCCTTTTTAAAATGCCTCCTAGGCACATCTCCCATTTCGGTATGCCAAGGGTGTGCCAAGTGATCCTAGGGACGTCATGTCATCCCCCACAGCGAAATAAAATTTAACGTCAAGTAGAAAAAAATCCATTGACATTTCCATTGACATTTTTTGTTCAAACCTAAAAAATCATAACATTTTGTGTTTGATATTGGTTTGATCATGTGTTATGCTCATCTACTAACCATCTCATATCTTACATGAGTGTTGTAACCACTCAGCAGACACACTATCAGGTTCATATATTTTAAAACTGTATACTATCATGGTACACCTATTAGTATCTTACCATTAACCTATGGTGCAATACAAATTCCAACAATTGTACAGTTTAAATTTTTTTTTTTTTCTATGTGCAATTCCTTGGTAATATAATTTACCTCCAATTAACATCACAGTACAAAGTATCGAATGGTAATCTGAAGATTCAGTCTTCATCAGAAGTGAGATTGAAATGATAAGAGGAATGAGATAGTAATATAATCAGTTAATGATTAATTATATGCAAAACCAAGAAATAATTATAAGGTTCGTTTATTTACAATATTCCCTGGGAACATAGGTTCCAAATTCAACCTTGGTTGAGAGTTATCCAAGGGGTACCTCGTAGAAGAATGCTAGTAAAAGCACCAAGAAATGAAAGAGTAAGAATTAATCAGTTAATTTCTTAAATAATTCTGACTTGCTCTCGTGTATTTATTTAATGTCCATGCTCTGAGGCTTCTTTCCTAAGGACAATCTTTATTTTGTAAATTCTAGTTTGATAATAACTCATTGAATACTTATTTATACACATTAATTATATTTCAGTATTATCTAACGTGAAAAATGTTTTGTTGGCCCAGGTTACAGAATCTCACCAGTCAAGTAAGGTAGACACATCAGGCACCGCAAAAGCAATTGTTTCTTGCTTCCAGAGGCTTGGTGTCAGTTATGACCTTGATCAAGTAAGTTATGGTCTTTGTATGCTGTTTTGAGGCATGAATGTTATGCTGTTTCACATTAAAAATGGTATCATTTGGATGCTATTGTTTGCTGGATTAATTTGGTGTATAATGTTATGTCACATAAAATAATTTGATTCTATTAGTTTAGTTGAAGAACAACCTGCTTAATTCAAGATCTCATTTTCCAATTACAGATAAAGAAAGTTAGAGATCGCACAGAACAAATTGAAAAAATGGGAGTTCCAGAGAATTATTTGGGAGGTCATGCATTCCATACATATAGTCTTACATCTCCAGATAACACGTAATTTCTCTTCCAGATGTTTCTTTTCTGAACAATGCTTTTTACCAACATATTTCTTGCTACATCTGTTTACTGTTTATAAGAATTTTCCCATTATGATTTTCTCCACTTGGCCAACATTTGGTCAATGCGTGTACATTTTGGACTATGAGCAGGGTTGCTTTTCAGTTTCAACACAATGTCTGTGGAAGGTCAATATACGCTCAGGGCACTGTTGATGCTGTACTTTTCCTGGCAAAGAAGGTAATAAACTTTTATATGTGGTTGAATTGTCTTTATATATTAGTGTAGTGATTCCTTTGAAGAAGCATTTTTATGAGCTACTGGTGAATTTTATCACAGATTTTCAAAACAACTTAAAGTAATACTTATTTTTCACATACAGGTTAAGAGTAATGCAGAGAAGAGGCTGTACAACATGATTGATGTTCTACGAGAAGGAAATATGCGTTGATAACATTCTATTTCATTTGGCAGAGTTTGGTTCAGATGATTTTTCAGGTTAATCTCAACGCGCAAATATAATTTCAGAAGTTGCCTGATTTGCTAGCAAAGATCATTTCTTTTTCAGACTTGAGGCAATCCCTAGATTGCTTGTCTAGATTCTGTTTTATTGTACCTGCTTCATTTCGAGATGATTCTTCTTGTGGATGATTAAAACGAAGAGAAGGCTGAGCAGTATAAGTTTTGTATGATATAACTTTTCCTTGCCTATTAGGCAATGGATACATAATTCAATATTATAATGAATTTTTTTATTACATCAATCAAGCAAACTTTTCACAACCATCTGTATCTTCAATAAATATTTTTTGTGTGGTCTTATAATTTGTTTGTATCTTGAATATGTATTTCTTTTTGGAAATATTACAACTTTTTAGTGTATACTGTCTTATTGCAGAAGAATATTGCTTATTGCTTATCTTGATCACTAATGCCAACTAAACTGATATGTTTCTACAATTTTTTAGGGATCTATCTTTCTTGTACAAATTTACAAAATCTTTTAGTTATTGCAGGGTAGTGGAGCTATCTAAAACAAAACCTCTGTTTTGATGCATTTTCCCTTGTTGGATACCACTAATTTGAGAGTTTGGAATATTCAGGAATTTTCTATTCCATTCAACTACAGAGATGATGCATGAATTTGTTTAAATATCACCCTATAATCAGAAGTTTAGAAGATATTTACTTGAAGATCGAACATATAGTTTCTTCTTTATGGAAGTGTGAATGGAACCAAATTTTGTTGTAAAAATTGAAATGGGTAACATTCCATAGCTCAGTATTCATGTTATGTTATTTTCCTGAATTCAAAATAGTTGCTGTCTTATGAAACCTTGTGTATTTATGGTTCTGCACAATTTTAATTAATTTGTTTTCGTTTTCAGTAAAAGAAACCTTTACTGCATAGGGAGGTTGCTCTTGTTAGAGGTGGATGCTGGTCCAAAAATGTTAAATGGATATGTATTTGCTAAAGACAATTGCCTTATGCTGCACCAAGTTTCTGGGACAGGGTCAGCAGGGGCTGGGGGAATGCGTTTCTGGACAGGATTTTTGGGAGGCCATTTTTTGGGGGGACATGGTTTGATTATTAAAAAGATAAGATTTGTTTTGAAATATAAGGAACTTTAAAATATTAATGTGATAACGTTGATAAGGCACGCATCATAAATATTATAGAACCAGGGAGATATTCAGATTCTTCCAACGATGTTGGGGATTCATGTGAGAGGACATATTCAGATTGATGGAAGATATTAGAGCCCACAAACGATTTGTGAGGAATATGAATAATATGGTGCGAGTGCTGATTCCTAAGAAGACGGAGTGAATATATGTCAGATTTTAGACCAATCTCCCTTTGTAACACAATCTTCAATATTTTTAAGGATCCTTCCCTCTATCATGGCGGAAGAACAGAATGGGTTCACACTTGGTGGGGATATTGTAGACATCATAATTCTTAATGGAGGTATGTCACTCTGCCAAAGTTAGCAAGGCTAGAGGTATGGCAATTAAACTTGATGTAAGGCTTACGATAGTGTCCTGGGCTTTCCTAATCGAAGTTCTTGATAGATTTGTTTTTTCTAAAGAATGGATTAAATCTATGCAAGCATGTATAACGGTTCTCTTTATGGCTTTTTTGAATCACATAATGGTCTTCGACAAGGAGACCCTCTATCCCCATTTCTGTTTGTGTTAATG
Source organism: Cryptomeria japonica (assembly GCF_030272615.1). Taxonomy (NCBI): domain Eukaryota; kingdom Viridiplantae; phylum Streptophyta; class Pinopsida; order Cupressales; family Cupressaceae; genus Cryptomeria; species Cryptomeria japonica. The sequence goes on from NC_081405.1 coordinate 181,061,981, forward strand.
TCAAAGGCGCTCAGTTGGCTGATTAAAATCACTATGAGTAGAAACTGGAAAGGTGTGGAGATTCATGAGGGCTTGGAACGGGTCTCTCACTCTCAATTTGCTGATGACACCATCCTCTTTGGCGAAGCTTCTATCCGGGAGGCTAAGGTGATCAGGAAAACGTTGGATATGTATGTAGAGGCCTCCGGTCAATCAATGAATATGGACAAATCTGAAATATTCTTTTTTAATACTAGTAAAGGGCTGCAAAGGAGAATAGCGTCGGTTTTGGGATTCAAAGTTGGAACTTCTCCCACCAAATATTTGGGAGTTCCTCTCTTTGAAGGAATTGGTAATAGATATTGGGATAAGCTGGTAGACAAATGCCATAATAAAGCGGGCAGTTGGAAGAACAACTGGTTGTCTCAAGCGGGAAGGATTGTCATGCTGAAAACTGTATAATCCTTAGTACCCATTTTCACAATGTCATGTTTCAAGATTAATAGGGACACGCCCCGGAAGATTGAAAGTATATTTAAGAGGTTCTTGTGGTCAGGATCTAAGGAGTCAAAAAAGACTCCACTGGTTAATTGGGAGACGGTTTGCTTGGATAAAGCAGAAGGGGGAGTGGGTATCAGAAGCTTGACATTGCAGAATTCTGTTTTAGGGACCAAGTTGTCATGGAAAATGTTCAAACAATCTTGAGAAATTGTGGTGTAGAATCACGAGACATAAATATCTCGATGCAGATGAACCTTTGAGAATTCTCACGATGGCCAACTCTCATGGGAGTTCACCAATTTGGAGATTTATATGGGATTGCGGAGATATCATTACAGACCACATATCGTGGAAGGTTGGCAACAGAAGGAAAACAACGTTCTGGCAGGATTCTTGGAACAGTGGGATGGTGTTGGAGGAGATCATTGAGAATAAAAAGGCAATTCCGCTCCTTGAGGATAGTATTGGCAAGGCCGTGGCGAACTACTTCCAAGATAATGCAGTGGTGGGGGGTGTGGTCAAGTGGCAGATCAATGATGCGGGCTTGTTAGGTGCAGCTGACTGCGATAAAATTCTTCCAGAGCTTCATAATAGAAGGATTGTGGTGGGGGAGCATGAATATGAGATTATTTGGTGCACGACTGCCTCTAGGGAGTATAGTGTCAAACTTGGATATGAACTCATGAAGAAAAGATTTGAGGCGAAATGGCCTGCAGGTCTTTGTTGGAATAAAAAGGTCACTCCAAGGTCAGGAGCATTTTTGTGGACTACCTTACATGAGAATATACTGACGGGAGAAAGGCTTAAAAGGATTGGCATCGCGGGACCTAGTGGTTTGTCCTTTATGTGTCAAAGCAGAGGAAAGCGCTAATCATCTGTTGTTCGAATGTTGGTATGCCACTTTGTGTTGAGACTGGCTTTTATCATTGGTCGGTTGGCAGACAATCAAACCTCATAAATTGTTTGATTTCCTCAGCAGATGACTATATCTTGGAAAATCTTCTCTTTGGGGGGGCATTTGGATAGTGGGGCCATCTATGATACTATGGAAAATTTGGAAAGAGAGAAACAACCGCGTATTTAGAGAAAATGCTTGCTCGGTTGATCATATTATTGGGGATATAAGAGAAGTATTTGTGAAGTAGTGATGGCGAAACTTCGGTGCAAAAATGTCCTCTTCATCTCGAAATGGGACGAGTAGATTGAAAAAGCATGGGAACATCTTCATATTCTAGTAGGCTTTGTGCTTGGTACCAAGCAAGCAAGGATGTAAGTAAAATGGTCGAAACTCAGGGAAGGATGGGTGAAGCTCAACTTTGACGGGGCGACTAGAGGTAACCCGGGAGAGTCTGATTTTGGATGTATCATTGGAGATGAAAATGGGCACTGTTTGTGGGCAACATATGGCTACTTGGGAAATTCGACTAATAATAATCTAGAAATGGAAGTGGTGTTTAGGGGGATAAAGCTTTCTATCTCTAAAGGTCTTTTGAGGGTGGAGATTGAAGGAGACTCTCAGGTTTGCATTATTGCAATTGGTAAAGGGCAAGCAGTCAGTTGGAAGAGGAAGCAATGGGTCCAAAATATTAAAAGTAGGCTTGATCATCTTACCGACTATAAGTTGGCTCACATATATAGAGAAGGCAACAAAGCGGCATATGTTTTAGCAAATAGAGGAGCAAATTGTCAAATGGATGAAGTCAATATAGGGGGGGATGATCTGTGGGTAGGTACAATTGCAAGAAGTTGTCAATTCGGAGGGAGGAGATGGTGCGTCACTCCCAAGGAAAGGAATTGGATAAGAGAGAAAATCCCAATATATATACTCCATGGGATTTTCCCAGGGTGATAGAGCAGGTGTGGCTGTAACAAAGGATTTTAAGTAGATTCTTGCAGAGATTTGGTAGTGAAATTTCGAGGTGCGACATTTATTGGGATGGAAGCCGAGGGAAAGACTTTTTTTAAAGGTAGCCCTTGATACTCGTTATGATTCAGGGGAGTGAGTTTAGGAGGGAGGGAAGATGGCTTTCGAGGCTTTTGGCTACCTTTGTGAGGAGGAATCACGGGAGGAGCAATACCGGCGACTTTTTATGATTGGAGAGGATAGAATGCTTAAGGCGTTAGAGATGATCATGGATTCATGTCCGGGTGAGGGTCATCACCACGATGGGACAATGTTTAGTGTTTTCTTTCACGCTATAGTGCAAGCGACAACATCGACATCGACAGAGATTGGCTTCCAGGTGGGAAATGAAATGGTCACTCAAGCGTTTTGGCCTAAGGTCGCTGATTAAATATACAAGATAGGAGTGGGAAATCTTGAGTGTCCATTATCTTTGTTCTTTGGTAGATCCATAGTAGAAGATGAGGATGAGGGATCGCAAGATGAAGAAGATGGAAATTAGAACTGAGGAGGAGAAGTTCTCGACTGCAGTCATATGGGGGATTTTTCAGAGATGCATCCACAGGCCAGAGTTTGGTGAACTTTATAAAGTGATCTACTCAGACAAAACTCCTTTTTCCACTAATTAGGCTAGGAAGTTGCTGCTGCTTGGAAATTGAATAGTTTTCTTATGTAGGAATCTGGTTTAAGTGGGTAGATATAGTTTCAATGTACAGTCTAGAGGAGTAGTATGGGGGATGGATAGTATGAATTGCAGTATGTAATCAGAAAGAACTGCCATTTTGGTTGATGTGTACTAAGGCTGACAGTGTATTCCAATGTATCATTTGATCTATTCTGGATATCAATGTAGGGAGCTATCCTCATAAAGATAACACTTAAAAAAAGAAAAGAAAAAAAGGAACTTTAAAGTATTGATGTGATAACATTGATAAGGCACACATCATTAATATTATAGAACCTTAACACATCATGTTATAATGAGATTTTACACGAGAGACAGACAAAGAAAATAACAAAGTTTAATTGCTCGCATTTTCTTTGTGCATATATATTAGATAAAAAATATAATGCCCAAAGATTTTAAGTTTTAATTACAAAATGACAAAAACACTAAAAAACTGATGTTTCTTAATTAATATTTGGTAACATTAAATCAAAATCAGAGTGTATTTTTCTCATCCAATGGAAGCCAAACCAATCCCCTTTTGCTTGCTTATCAACATCTTTGGCATCTTCAAGATTAACATTCCAATGATCTTATAGTCACAAGGCAGTATGCATGGCCACCATCTTCTTTGTTCATTGAAAGGCAAGGTTGTTCAACTATGCTATACCCTTGCCACGCCATATACAATATTCAACCCTTGCCACACCATATACACTATTCAATAAGATCAGTTTGAATAAATGCAGTTCTATCCATCCTTGCCTTTGGTTTGCTTAAGGTTGGAAAACAAAATACTACTTTATTATACCTAAGCGATAATTTTTACAACAGGGAAAAAATGTAGGGAATTAAATTGTATCGCAAGTGTATGACAAAACTAAAACAGATTCAATAATTTTTGTTTTCAAACTTGAATATTAAGATGAAAATAATCTCTATAATTATTAAACGAGGAAAACCAATGTAATTTTCTTGTCTTTTTGTGTTGAGAAACCTTGAAAATAATTTTCTTATCTACAATTTTGACAACCAAATTAATTTTGAATTCATTTACCTACCTAATTCATTTACCTACCTAATTATTATGACCGATCGATGTATAGGAAATAATGCATTAGTTTTTTGTTTCAATTGGGTCTTCCCATGGATCGATATTTATGAAGGATTGATGTCTATGGTGGCCCATTATTCATAATAAGTGCCTCAAAGGCATAGTCTGTTCTTGATCTATGGAGACTACCTAGGATGATGTGCAACTACATGTGGAGCTTATATGAATATTTTTTTAACCTAGACATCAAGGGCTCAATTCAATAGGTTGAAAAAGGGATCTCGATCCCATATCAAAATTGTTGTCTTGGGTAAGTACAAAAAGATGTGACACAAAAAGGGGATCTTAAGATGCCACGTTTTGTCTGAAATAATCAAAATTTGAACTTCGATGAGAAATTGAACATAGCTACACTCAAAATTTGAACATGTAACAAGAATAAGAGTTGTTATGCTCCAAATCTACTATCTAAAGTACCATTTTGTAAATAATGGTGGAGATGAAGGGTTTCAAAAAGGGGGGCCACACAAAGTGGTCCTATTTTTATCAGAAAAACATACCATAGCATATATTATGGCCATACCTAAAATGTAAACTATTTTTTAGAATTTCAAAAATTGCTCAAGTGAGAAATTAGCTAACAACATGTAGTTTATGTTTGATTATTTGGCTAATTTTTTAATGAATATGATTTTTAACTAATTTTCAAAGTGGACACATCCTAAAAAACGAAAAATTGAGCTTGTTCCCCTTTAAATTTTTTGAATACTAATCTAAAATCAATTTTTTTTTTCAATATGTGTAGAATGGAGTCTAGTTTCTAAAAATGTGTTTTGTTTCAAAATTTGGTGAACGAGTAAAAAACTATACCCAAAATATCACATATTGGTTTTTGACAAAAAATGTGTTAGAAATTAGTGTTCACATAGGTGTAAGGAATATTGCATCCTTACCTTCATTAGGCTTGTATTAAAGGATGTTGATATATGTGTGTTATAAATAAGTGTGATAATATTAAGTTGTTGAGAAACAAGTTAATATTATTATTAGTCACATGGTTCGTTAATAGGTTAGTATAATGATTGTATGAACTTGGTTGTAAGAAGTTGAGTTGTTAAATCAACTCATATATTTAAGAGAGAATTGTTATAGGAAGTTTCCTATAATATAAGAAATGGAATCCTATATATATATATATATATATATATATATATATATATTGAATAAAAAGAAAGAAAGCACATACTATTTTGATTATTCTGGCTTCTCTCTGCTCATATTTCTTACATGGTATCAGAGGGGGTTTACTGAAAAGGGTTGGTGAGATAATTCTCCCACCTGATTATATGGAAATCCTTGTGATTTTAGAGAGTGGATTATTTTTTCAGTTTTTAATGTAGAGGAGAGAGAATAAGTTTTTGAGCAAGAAAAGATAGTCGTTGCAGCCTATTTCCTCGTGCGTTTGGAGGAGTGTAGGATGGTGAAAGGGTGACTGGCGAGATCAAGGGTTCATGTCTCTGCAACATGAGTCGAATTTGCTTTCTTTATAGGGTCACAAAGTTGTTATCCGAAGAGTTAAGACATTATTTTTGTAGCTCATCATTTAATTTGTCTCACTTGCATGTTTTGATTTAAAAAACAACGTTAACTAGGGCATTGAACCTTTACATAGCCAAAAACTATCCAAAAAACAATTAATCACAGCCAACAAGGGTAACCCAAGTACAAAAAAATAAGTGAGCAAGTCCTGAAACACACAAGGTTAGACAATAGAAGAAACCTGTCTAACCACAAACAGACAAGACCCAACTCAAAGCGGGGAAGCACCCAAGCCATATTGAGATGAATGTTATAGTCGACTTCTATGATATTAATGTTGATAATCTGTCTCTCAAGTACCCTACCTTAAAGGATGCACAACGTCTTCTAGTGACATTGTTTATGTTGAGCTGAGGTGAATTAGCTGTTAGTGGAGATGGAAAATATTTTGGCTAGAAAATGGTAGTGTGAGGGTTTGGAGTGTAGAGAGACAAAGGTATGGTCAAGTTGCAACAGACACCAGTGACAGTGGAAGATTCATTGGCATCGAAGTGCCTTTGCTAGGTCTGAAGAGAAGGAGAAAAACAAGGTGCATGAAGGTCGCTTTTGTAGTCCTCGATTGAGTAGAAAAACAGGCCCAAAATGCATGTGTCATGCTGGAAGCTTTACTAGAGAGGATTGTATGATGCCTTTGCGCGTGGTTCCTGAAAAAACAATTCTAGTAAATTGAACGCTCCAAGTAAGGGTAATAGTGGCAAGCAAAGAAATAGTAGTAATATCAATGCTTGTTTGGTGGTTTCTAGATGAAAAACTTGCGGCCTCACTAGGAATTCCTCTATCTGGCCACCTAAAGATCGATCTGGCCATTGACAGTGTCGATGAGGTAGATCCGGAGCTGAACCTAGTAAATGGTCATAACGACAGTCTTCTCCTCAAAAAGTTGGTCAAGGCTGCCTTCTCAAAATTTGTTGTTATGGAGGGTGAAAAGCCTATTTTTATTGAGTGTGAAATGATAGATTGAATAGTAGGTAGAGTAAAACAAAATCAATAGTAAGTTGTAGGGTCCATTTTTATGAGCTATTAATTATAGTCTCATGTCTTTTGCAAAAACAAAAAACCTTCAAATTGGACGACATTGTTGGTGTTACTAGACACTATTTGTAAGAAGTTCACATCAAGGGGGGGATATTTCTTTCCTCACAACTGAAGAATTGAGCCTTAAAGCCAAATTTTCTAATAAAGTAGCAAACTCATTGGAGGTTGGAGGCATAGGAGGCTGGAGGACATTCAACAACCTCTCGTAAGTCACTAGCCACTAGGCTGCAAAATTGTTTGAGTGTCAAAACAACTTGTGCCAAAACGACTAAAGCCAAGATCGGTTTTCAAGTGGCAATGGTAACCGTCTCATATCATTTGTGATCAAAGTGGTAATGATATGTAATGGTGGCTACATACATGGCAACAAAGGCTTAATGTTCAAGCTTTTTATACAATGGTTGGATGTGTATGTCCCCAATCACTATTGTTAATTGTTCATGAATGTATGTGTTTGTCTCCATTTGGAAGATGCTATAAGTGATTGGAAGTGTTTGTCCCCAGTCAAAAGAGTTGGTAATTATGATTGGATGTGTTTGTCCTGAGTCATAATTGTTGTGAGTAGATGTGTGTGTCCTTATTCATAATCTTGATGTTGGATAGATGGGTTAGTCCCTATCCTTGGTTCCATGGGTAGATGCATTTGTCCCTATCCTTGGATGAGGTACAAAAGTGTAGTGAGGCTAGTTCCACTATTACTTGTCAAGAGTATATGTGTATGTCCCTACTCATATCACATGAAGAATTACTAATTGTGGACATCATGTAATGTTGGTCCACTATCCCCATTTGGAGAATGAGGAAAATCATTGATGCTATAAATAGTTATATAGGAGAGCAACTGACTACAAAGATCCTTAGACTATCAGACTTCTTGGAAGTGTGGTTGGTCAGTCCACTATCATTAATGAGTTCTCTAGAAGTGAAAGCGAGATAAGTTCTCGTATGTAGGTAACCATGTGCAACAAGATCAAGATAACAATATATAGACCTAAAAATATGCATTGGAATACAATTCTGTTTCTAGTTAATGTGATGTACTTTATTCCCATGTTCACATTAAGGGGGGTTTTAGAAATTAGTGTTCACATAGGTGTAAGGAATATTGCATAATTAACTTCATTAGGTTTGGCATTAAAGGGTGTTGATATATATGTGTTATAAATAAGTGTCATAATATTAAGTTGTTGAGAAACAACTTAATATCATTAGTCACATGGGTTGTTAATAGGTCAATATAATGGTTGTGTGCGGGGAAACGTGGTGACGAAAATGGATAACTCAAATCTAGAATACCCACACACCAATGAGACTCTTGGTGCAAGTATATGAACTGATTTAATCAATTCAACTTCCCAAGGGGTGTCTCATTGTTCTCTATCTCACAGGATCCCTAAAGTCAATGTTTTGCTCTCAAATCACTGAGCAAAGTGACTTAGGAATGACAACTCCAAGAACGAGTGATGTTTGATTTATATGCATGAATGCATTCTAAGATGTATGATATTGAAACTATGATGATTAAGCTAGCATAAAGATGATGATATGATAAAAGATGAGCAAATTATCCTAGCAAATGATATATTCTTGTAGCATGAATATTCTATGATGTATTTAAAATGCTTATAAATGCTATTATGATGATTTAGCAAAGAGAGACTAAATGTTTAGTAATTTAGGCTATAATGTAGATGCATGAAAACTTGGAGATTATGAAAATGAGGAATGAGAGCTCTATTATAGGGAAAATAAAGCAATGGATGGTCAAGATTGGATAACTTTAACAAGGGCCATAATTGAAAGTTAATCAAGCCATGTTTACAATTATCACCAATGAAATGGTGACAATTGCAACAACAAGAGGTTGCTTGAGAGGATATGTAAGAAACATTAAATGCTTGAGAAGACATGAAGGTTACTCTATGAGGTAAGGGTTAATGTTAGGTTAGGGTTGTCGAATGGATAAAGCTTTTACCCAAGGGGTAAACTCTTGTGCAAGGGTTAATAGGATAACCAAGGTTAAGGCCATGAATGCTTGATGAGACCCTTGGGTTAGATGAGGGTTAAGTTAGAGAGAAAGTCTCTAATCATGCAAGAAGGTTGAGTTAACCATTAATGGTTAGGCAGACTTTGAGGGTTAACTTGTTGAAGACATAAAGCCTTTAATGCATTTCAAAGACTTTAGAGGCTTTGAGAAGTGACTTCTCTTTGCTTAGGAATGTGACAATAATTAGGAGATGAATTAGGCTAAATTGGATGTAATTAGAAGAATATAGAAGGGGTTTAGGAGACAAGTGGGAGATGTAGGAAAATGCAAGTGGATGGAGGAGTATTTTAATTAAAATAAAATTACTTGATTTCAACAAAATAGATGCAACTTGCATAAATACAAGTGAAGGGATTTAATAAATAAATTAGATTTATTTATTTGCAAGGATCAATTTAATTAAATGTAAATTTAATTAAAAAGGGAGAAAGGGGAATTAATTAAATAAAGTGATTTATATAATTAAAGGCTAGAAAAGGTTTAAGTGAATTTAATTAAATAAATTGAGTAATTCATTTAATCAAATAGATGAAAATGAATCTATTTAATTAATAAATAGAATGGGGTTAAAATAAATATTAAATATTTATTTAGCAAAGTGGTCAGATTTATACGTCTACAATGGTTGTACAAACTTGGTTGTAGGTTGAGATGTTAAATCATACCATATATTTAGGAGAGTCGTTATAGGAGGTTTCCTATAATATAGGAAATGGAATCATATATATATATATATATATATATGTTTTTAGAATCATGGATCATTGAGAGGGGGGGGGGGGGTGAATCAGTGATCTACCGGTAATCAAATTAAAAAAAATATTCTTTATCCACCGGTTAGCAATGTATAATAGTAAAGAACATAAGCAAGCAATAAATAAACCACATATCCACAACACCATAATTTTTACGTGGAAACCCAGAAAGAGAAAAACTACGGTGGGGTTGAAACCCACAATATTCATATACTATGGCTAGGAGTACATAAATATTACATAGATGGGGAATGCACTTGCATTCACGGTCACTGCCTAGAGCTCACTGCTTAATTACAATGACCCAAAAGGCTACAACCTTCAGGGAAGTCTCACTGACTTACAATTTAATTACAATGAGGAAATATAGTTAAAGAACTCTGAAATAGAATCTAACAATGCAAGAATGAGTTTCGGTTAAGTACAAGATCTTTGACTATACTCGCTTTACAATATGCTATGTTTTCGTCTTAGTCAACTACTAGATCACCTGGGAATCAAATGTGCACGTGAAACTGCACTCAATTGCACCAAAAAAGATCACCACAATAGTAACACGCCGAAAAACCAATCACTAATTCAATATTATATATCCGGTCATATAAAAAATAATCTCCTCCAAGTCGGCTATCAAAAGTGTAACGTGTAGCTTCAAGGCGACTTCAATCTCTAATAAGACACTGGACCAAAACAATTTTCCAAAATGCTTCACCAATGTCGACCTCATCATTTACACCTCGAACTTAGTCACCAAAATCACTGCAATCACCATAAATCTTTTCGGACCAAAATTGCACTTGAATAATCCCGATTTACCGGTTAACTCATGCTTCTGGATAAGAGGAATAATGACCACTAGATCAAATCTCCAAGAAGAGTTTCCATCAATGACAACCCTAAATCATGAATCAAGCATCGAAAATCACCGGATGAGTGTCAATTGTCAACAATCTCCCCCTTTGGCATTGATGGCAACACTTGTGAAAAATGGCTAATTGTTGAAACCAGTACACCGGATCAATAATGAAATAATTCTAAGGCTCCCTCTTAGATCAACAACCAAAACTGTACGCTCCATACACAATCAACATGTACGTTTTTCACCTTATCTCTCCCCCTTTGACAACAATGCAAAAGATAAGGTGTGAAGCAAAATATATATACACACACCAGATGACTAGATCTAAACATACTTAAGTACATCTGCATATGTAGACTTAAGAAATCCAAAATAGGTATTCCAACCTGCTCGCAATTTCTCCAAAATTAAGACAAAATCGTTCAAAACATAAGCATGGAATTCTATTGCATGCAACTTAGTTGGTGTCTCCTAAGTCATATTCTGAATACAGTCCATCTTATGGTACACCAAGGTGTCCAACCGGGGACCAATTAGTTTCTGGAGTTCACTTACCCTTCTCCGCATCTTGTCCTTGTCCTTCTCCAGATTACTAATCTCTCCCATAAGAGTCATAATTTGACCTTCAACATTTCCAGTCAAGTTTACCGTGGAAACATATGCCTGAGAAATTTGGGCTAACTGACCTCTGCAATTATCTATCTGCTTGTCTATTTCAGTAGTAAAATTTGTCAAAATTAGACAAGACTTGTAAATATTACCGCCTTCCATTAAGGCCTCATCAATTAAATTCAGTTCTTTTTCAAGCTGGGCCTTATCATGTCCAATCATTTGCAAAAATGTTTGTATTTTGGCATCTTTGACTTTCTCCATTACCCATCGGGCTGATGGCGTGGTCAAAGAATCAAACTGAGTAGATATATGATCTACCAAGTACTAAAGCTTATCGAATGAGTTGGTATTAATATAGAGTTGCAATTTCGTTACCACCTATTCTAGAACTTTAACTATTCTATCAATAATCTTCTTCTCTTTGGACTCAAATTGTGCTAACTCCTGAGTAGCTTGATCTTGAAGAGCAACAACAACAATCATTCTCTCAGTCAGAGATATTTGATTAAATGGTTTGTCAAAACTGATGTTAAATTGAGGAAAAGTCCCTTGGCTTTGAATTTTGGAAGTGTCAATTGCCATAAGGATTGTTGTTTTTGTCACTTTTCTTTACCCCTTGTCTTGAATATCTTGCTTCTCCTCTTCCTTTTTCTCTGCCTCATCCTGTCCGATTTTGTCTTTATCCTCTATGGGTGCCTTATGTGCACCGATGTCACCACTTGGTGCACCAACGTCTGTCTCAATTGATTTATCATTTGCCTTATTAAGCTCAACCTCTCCTGAATCCAAAACTTGTTGCTCTGCAACATCCTGTGTGTCCTCCATCTTTTCTTCATCTATCACCAGACGGATCTCTGACTGTGTGGCTTGTGAATCTACTTCTAGAGGGGAAGTCGTTAGTAGCCGGTTCTCAGTGAGAAATTTCTTCCATATCTAAATAGTTTCTTTTCTGATCTCCTCCACTGTTCCAACCATAAGGCTGTTTACTCTATGTTTTCTTGTAAATTCCTTTTTGTTTGCTAGTAAAATCAACCTATCAATTTCTTCGACAGTAATAATGGTGCATTGATTGACCAGTTCTCTTTCTTTTATTTCCTTATCCATTTGACTTGCAAATTTTATTCTAGCATCAAGAGTACTATACAGATCTTTTGTAAGATAGTGTTCTAACTTAATTAAAGTTTTGCTAAATACATCCAAATGTAATACTATAGCTTCCTCAATCTGTCTTTTATCATTATCATCTAAATTCTCATAATATACAGAAATATTCTTCAAGTTCCCATCCTTGATAATTTCATCAATTAATTCTAGAGTAGATAAAGGATGAATCTGAGTAGTTTCTATCTTACCGGATTCTTCATCCATGTCAGGTTTGATTCTCCATCCTCTCTTTGGCTTGCTGGATGGAACGGGTTCAGATTTTACTTTCTTCTCTTTTTGCCCTTTCTTCTCTTCACCGGATTGAGGCTTCTGGATTACCCTTGTAAATTCTACTTTCTTGGGGGTATTTTGGATCTTTGCATCTGACTCCGTCTCAGATGCCACCGAAGATATTGCTACATACTCCCTCTATGGTTTCTGCTTCTTCCTCAAAACACCCTTTCCCTTAGTTGATGAGCTAGAAGGTTCAGTTTGAGCCGGAGGTGTCTTCACCGAAGTGGGAGAAGACCCTGTCACCTTAGGTTTGGCTGGAGATGGAGTAGTCTTAGGTTTTTTGGCTTTTTCTGTAGCATCTCTCACAACCCTTGCAGCCTTGACCCTCTCTCTTGGGTGACCTTCCTCCACCATCTTAGCAACTTTCCTTTTTCTCTCCGGTTTGGTGAATTCAGAGTGAAGTTCCATAGATTTCTCTTTGCATGCGTTGAACCTTTCTTCCTTTGTGTCTACCAGAGCATTTAGTAGGTGTTGTTCATATGCATCAAGTGTTCATACATCAACCTCATAACCCATCGACAAAATCTACACCGTTCGGGGTTCAACTGCCTCCATAAGACATTCATCCTTGTTTACCATAAAACAGATTGTCCCTTCATATTTGCTAACAATCTCCTTATGGATTCTTACCCTCTGCTTCATCTTGTCCTAGAATGTTTTGAAAAACGCCCATAGAGAAGCATTTTGATTATCTCTATTTCCAAGCCTCTCAAGACCTTGTTTGATATGCTGGGCCATCGGTCTGTAAAATGCCCACTGCAATCTACCAGTTCTGGGAATTTGGTTCAAAAAGAAAAGTGCTAAATATATAACCAGCGAACCAAACTTGAAAATGTGCTTTTTGTCCTACTTGATTTTCTTTAGATTAATCATGAGCTCCTAAAAAAGAACACTACACAGATCATAGTGTGCATCTTCCTTAACTGTTTTATAGGCTGCATGAATGGTTGTCCCTGATACTGAATTTAATCGGTTAGACTGATACACCTTATACCCAATGACCATTGCAACAAACTTCACATCATCATCTTTAATTGTGTTAATCTTCATCGATCTCCCATGAAATTGTGCACTGGTTAACTTGGTAATCATAGGGTTTGTAACCTTCCGCAGTCCTGGCTTTTCACCGGTTTGATGCAAGCATGTCACTGCCCTAATTTCCATAGGTGTGATCTTGTATGGTTGATCCAACCAGATAAACTCATGACGAATTCTTCTGAACAGATATCTCATCTATTCCTTTTCATCAAATGACACAAAATTCACGAATTGGGTGAAACCTTTTCTTTGCAATTGCATGAATTTCAGCTTCGGATTACTGATTTTATCCATAATGCTGTTGATATATAAATCCAAGATGTCTTCTGAGCTGATTTCCTTGATTTCACAGTGAATGTACGCTTGTACATCATCAACATGCAGAACTCCACGTGGAATGGAAGAAAATGCACCAATGGGGTCATCCTCCATGGATTTGTATGGATTCTTTTAAAATACATAACGAGTTCTATCCTTAACTTCAACAACAATGGTGTAGCAATAGAGGAAGAAGATTCCATTTCAAATTTTCAGAAGTTTAAGCTCAGATATGCACTAGAAAGATACCTTAACTATCTGTCGGATGCCCTAACCTTCTTGCCAAAATGCTTCTATCTCTCTGATCGCTTGAAAATCTTGATCGCCTTGTTCTGCAGCTCAAAAAAAACTATTCCCAAAGTGAAAAAATGATTCTCGTATTTTCCCTTTTAAGTTCGCAAACCCTAATTTCATTTTGAAATAAATGCACATCAGATATCCAATCGGATGCCCTGTTTAGCTACCGAATGCCAAAATTAGCCATCAAAATTTTGGTTATCAACTGAAATTCAGTTCCTTCCATCTGTAATCCATCGACTATAGATCTCATCAAGGGGTACTGCAAGATTTGCATGAATTTTCCTCCCCCAAAGGCCAAAAGCCCTAGTTGCCGGATGAGGGTTCTGCACCAGATTCAAGTACAAATCCACCATCTACCTTACATTCATCTTTTCTCACTGACATCTTCTCATGCTTCTTCGTGATCTCTTCTACTTTCGATTTTCCCTTCTCATCTGATTTGTTCTTGTCTACCAGAGCACTGTTCTTGCTTCTGCAATACTTTGTAATGTGACCAATTTTGTTACATGCACGACAAACAATATTATTCTGCATAGGTCTAAAGTTCATCTGATTTGGTGGTGTCCTGCATTGATTAGAGATATGTCCAAACATTCCACAAGCATAGCATGTTTTGTTTTAAAAGTTATTCATTACTGCTCTACACATATTTGACTTGTGTCCAAAATTATTGCATATGAAACATTGACCGGTAAAGGAAGGAATATTATTCATGTTGTTCATTCCAATATTCATCCTGCTTCTGCATTGATTTTCCATTTGACCAAACTTATTGAAAGCAAAGCATCTACCATTGAATTTGTGAGCATTAGGTTGTCTTACCAGAGGATTCTTGCTCTTCTTTTGATCAGGTTTTGCATTGCCTTGTCTAGATCCAGAGGATTCACCTTTCTTAAATCCTAGACCTTGCATGTCCTTTCCATGTCTATGACTTTCCAACATCTCATCAAGCCTTGTTGAGCTAGCTTTTAATTATTCTTCGTATTCATTGGCAGTAGCAAGTTCATCCCTTAAGGTAGAAATCTGTCTCTCAAGTTGTTGACCATTATTCCTTGACTGTGTCAACTCAAGCTTCAACTTGTCTTTCTCATAGGTAAACCTAAAGCATTCATCAACTCTTTCCTTCAATGATTGTGACAGATTATCTTCATTCTTCTTCCGATCCTCAATCTCCCAGACTCATCACAATGGATTGCATCTCATTCTTCAAAGTAACATTCTCTCTCTCAAGCTTGTTAACTTCATCAGCTTTATCCTAGTACTCCATGATCAGATATTCTTTCTCCTTTAGCTTGTCCATGAATTCCTTCCTCTTCTCTCTAGAGATGTTAGCTTGATCCTTCAGGTCATTAATGAAATCACCAGCAACATTCAGGTTCTTCTTCAAGGTACAGATCTCATTTCTAGTTGCACACATCAAGTGCCACATTGAGTTGTCTCTGAAAACTAGAATCCATTGAATCAATCTCTTGGATCTTCCTCGAGCGGTTAAACTTGATAAGAGGAACTAGGCTTTGATACCAATTGTTAAAATCAGGGATCACTGAGAGGGGGGGGGGTGAATCAATGATCTGTCGGTAATCAAATTCACAAACTTATTCTTTATCCATCAATTAGCAATGTATAACAATAAAGAACATAAGCAAGCAATAAATAAACCAAAAATTCTTTGCGACAGTTATATTATTTAAATTTGAATTTCTTTCAAAATTTCCAACATGTTACAGAGACAAACTGATGGATCTGTATTGGTGTAGCTCAACATGTGTTGTTGTTCAAAGGTTTGGTAAATAAATGATTCGAGCATTTAGGGAGGTGATAATGCGGGAACTTGGGAATTCAACTTACGAGCTACACCTTTACAAAATTTCAAGGTAGGTTGATGGAGTTCTACCTCATGTGTGGTTGTTTTAAAAGTGAAGCTTTTGAAGAATGGAAAATTCATGGTTCAAGGTGTTTTTTAGTTTGATAGGTTTTACTTTTTAGTGTAGTAATCCTTAAGGGGAGTAATATCCACAACACCCGAATTTTTACGTGAAAACCCGGAAAGGGAAAAACCATGGTGGTGTTGGAACCCACAATATTCATATACTCGGCCAAGAGTACATACATATTATAGAGATGGGGAATGCACTTGCATTCAGGTTCACTGCCTAGAGATCAGTGCTCAATTACAATGACCCAGAAGGCTACAACCTTCAGGGAAGTCTCACTGACTTACAATTTAATTACAATGAGGAAATACGCTTAAAGAACTCTGAAATAGCATCTAACAATGTAAGAATGAGTTATGGTTAAGCACAAGATCTCTGACTGTACTTGCTCTACAATATGCTATGTTTCTGTCTCAGCCAGCTACCAGATCACCTGGGAATCAAATGTGCACGTGAAACTACACTCAATCACACGAAAATGGATCACAACAACAGTAACACATTGAAAAACCAATCACCAATTTAATCTTATATATCTGGTCATATAAAAAATAATCTCCTTCAAGTCGGCTATCAAAAGTGTAACATGTAGCTTCAAGTCGGCTTCAATCTCTGACAAGACATAGCAGCAGACCAAAGCAATTTTCTAAAATGTTTCACCAATGTTGGCCTCATCATTTACACCTCGAACTTAGTCACCGCAATCACCGCAATCACCAAAAATATTTCCGGACCAAAACTGCACTGGAATAATCCCGATTTATTGGTTAACTGGATATCGGTTAACTCATGCTTCCAGATAAGACGAATCATGACCACCAGATTGAATCTCCATGAAGAGTTTCCATCAATGACAACCCTAAATCATGAATCAAGCATCAAAAATCTCTGGATGACTATCAATTGCCAACATATGTAATATGCATTGAATGAAAAAACATAAAGAACGTACTATTTTGATTATTCTCGCTTCTCTCTACCCATATTTCTTAAAGAAAGGACAAACAAAATAAATTAAAGATGTAAACCTTAACATAATCAAGATATGAAAAAAATTATATGGCTAGATAGATTTAGAAGAGAGCTTAATGTCATTGCAGTATTTTTTGAAATTTGCATTGTAACACATGTAAACACGATGGAGAGCATGACCAAAAGTGTGTTAATTTTTTTTACCATTGAAAAAAACACATCTTTGACATGAAATGGTCATCCAACCCAAAGGAAAAGTTAAACCCAAAGGGTTGGAATTTTCCAATGTTGATAATTTGGCGAGCGCTAAATGAAAATGTACAAATTAAAAATGTATTTACATATTTTTAGAATGTTAGAGACAACTTCTCTGCATTCGATCAATCCTCTTTCTTCGTCTCTCCTCTCCGCCACCTTGATTAAGGCTTAGAGTTTAGGGTTTACGATTTATGATGGATAGTTGAGGTTATACCTTGCACTCCCTCTCTATCTCCTTCCTTGTCTATCAATACTTCTCTTTCTCTCTCCTTCTCTTATCTCTCTCACCTCTCTCTCTCTCTCTGTGTCCCATGTGTAGGTCTCTCCCACCCCTCCTCTCCCTCTCTCCATGTGTAGGTATCTCCCTCCCTCCCTCTTTACCTCCCTACCTCTCCCTCCTTGTCTCATTAGCCACCTATCTCCCCCCTCTATCTCTCTCACTTGTATCTCTCCCCCTATGTCTCCAACCCCTCTCTCCCAAGGCGTTAGGTATCTCACCACTATCTCCCTCCCCGCTCTAGTTATTTCTCACCCTCTCCACCTCTCTCTCTAGGTCTCTCCCTTCCTCTCTTCCTCTCTATCTGCCCCTCCCCCTTTACCCCTATATCTATCTCCCTTTCCCACTCTCTCTTATTCTCTCTCCTTCTCTTATCCACTCTCTATTGTTTAGGTCATCATCTCTCCCTCGCACCCTCTCTAGGTTTCTCTCTCCCTCCCTCTTCACATCTCTACCTCTCTATCCATGTCTCATCACCCACCTCTTTATATACCACTCTATTTATCTGATCCCTCTGTCTCCCCATATAGGTCTCTCACGTATCTCTCTCCCCCTCTAGGTATCTCACCTCTTTATTATTGTATCACACAATACGATAATAGATATAAAGGTCACAAGATAGTATTATAGGCTAGAAATATATTCATTCCATATAATGGGGCTATCACCTAGATAAAGATAGTCAAAAAACACTAATTATGAAGATTAGAGAAATAAATTTTAATATACAAGGAAGAGATATTCATCATGGTCATAATAAGTACTTTTATACAAAGAAGTTAGTAATTTCAATAAAGTTTATATTTGCAAAGTACCCCAACTAAGGATAGTCACAAGATCTTCATCCATTCTTAAATGTAAAATATTACCATCACTAGATAATCATTGTTTTATAGCACTATCATAGTCAACTGCGCCACCAAAATATTTAGTCATAAGGCATTTAAATATTGGTCATTTCAATTGAAAAAGTTCATCCCACTATTCCTTTACAATAAAATAGATCATTTGAAACATGTTTAGAGGCTTACATTAGAATGCTATAGGGTAATTAAGAATCCCACATAGACTAAAAAAGCTATCTTAGGGCAACAAAAGTTGTTAAGATGATAAGGATATAAAAATATCAAGTTGTGAATTCCCATGTTACCCATCTTAAAGTGGGAAGTCACCTAAGGTTGGTCCTATTGCAAAAGAGATTATCTCAATAGGATCTTCTATTAGGAAATCAACATACTAAGAAGGTAGTTAGGGACCAATAATTATCTCATTAGTAAAATTTAAGCATCCGTATATCATTCAATATTTTTATGATACTAAACCTCACTAAGAATTATCATTTATATTAATAATAATCATAATAATATATGCCCATTTTGTAAGCAACAAATACTAGAAGGGTGCATTCAAGGACTTAACCATCACATTAAAATGATCAACCATAAGGAAAAGTTATCAAGAGCTTCAATCAATATTCACTAAAACAATAAAGGAAAAAAAATACAATAAAAAAGCTTCAGACTTTGTTATTATAATAAACAAACACATGGCTAGGTACTATTACAACTTTGAGGTCCTCATAAATACATTGCTAAGAGAACAATTTTAAACTTTTTAAGTTACCAACATGCACAAAATATTTATATATATATTGATTTGGGAAGCCTACAAGGGTATACAAAGTATCATAAAAATGTCATACAATGCTATGAGGGCAATGTATTATCTATCAGACTATAAAATATCATTGATATCATATTATCTATGTAGCATGTATAGGAATACAAATTGTCTTCATCTATAAATCAAATGCTATTGTTCAAACATTCAACCTCTTTTTGTTATGATTTAATTGCTATTAACCTTTTAAATCATTTAATTTATTATTTTCCTAGCATCTTTTGTAACTTACCAATATAAGGTTAAATCATCTAACCAAAGGTGGTGAAAGAGATCATGTAAAGGAAAAGTTACTTTAACCATTTGTCTTTTAGGAAAAGAAAAAAATAGCTAGGTTTCTCCTCTTGTAATCTTCTATTTTGAGGTGTTTGGACACTTATTAGGAGCTGTAAAAGAATATATGATGGTTATGACCACCATTATTGATTCTATGACAAAAGTTATGACAAGAAGGCATAGGGAACTATTCGATTGTGTCTCACAAACTGTTCTTCTGAATGTCTCTACAAAAGACACCACTTATAAGCCATGGACCTAAAATTAGGTGAAATCTACCAAACTGAGAGTTTGTCTAATAAGTTGTATTTGAAAAGATGATTTTATTCTCTAAAAATGAAACAGGGCGATTCTATTGCTAAACATATGAATGCATTTAATTTGATTATAAGTTAGATTGCTTCAATAGATGTTAAGATTGAAGACAAAGACAAATGTATTGTATTGATTTTCTCTTTGCTTAATTCTTGTTCAAATATAGTTGTCTCTATTAGGCCCAATATGGAAAGCTAATGTACTGAGAGGGGAGGGGTGAATCAGTACTTCAAATCCTTTCTTCAACAATAACTTTACTGTTATGCATAAACCAAAAACTGCTATAACATAACATAAAGCTAAAACAAATAAATAACAATCATACATGATTCACTCCATAACACATATATTTTGGTTAGGCAGAAACTCTTGGTTAGAGAGAAAAACTACGGTGGGGATGGCACCCACAACTTCACTACTGCAATAATAAAGGTTGCTCGGTTAGAGCTACATGTTTAGCTATTTCTGATAGCTTACCCTGTTAGGAGTATCAAGATCGTTAGATCTACCTTGCTAAAGGATTTTACAACACTTATTCTAAATGTTGCACTTGGTTAAAGGCTTTACAATTTATAGACTTTGTTAGAGTCTTTTACCCTGTTAAAGGTTTCTCTTACAACTCAAAATATTACAATAAAATCTTTACAAATATCTGCAACTTTACATCTAAAATGTTATAGCAGATTCTATGTGCTCAAAATGAGATTACCTTGCTTATAGCATACCTCAGTAAACCATAAAGTAACTTGGTAAACCCTTCTATTTACTCTGTTCCTTGACTATTCTCTGAAATCCTTCTCGGTGACCTCTGTGTCTCTGATAGTCACAATACTCAGTGCTTCCTTATCTATTGCACATGTCTTGCTTCATACACATCTGTCATTTTTTGATCCTTAATTCATGTTGTATAAATAGATCTCTTATGTCGGTGATCTGTTCATGCTTCGATCTTACAAACATGATTCATCGAATGAATAACCATACAAAATATTTCATTGGATAAATGACCTCAAAATAATACAAAATCTTTAAGTGCAATTTCCAATGAGATAATGGTTCTTTATTCCTCGATCTTGTAATACGTTTCCACACGTGCCTAGGTTCAATGAATCTGGTAACACGTTTGAATCGGTGTGTATCAACTCGGTATATCATTTTTGCTGCTCGGTAGACAGGTCGGTGTATACTAGGCTCTGTGACTACTTTCTTCTATAACCGACTGCTCTGTGCTTACTGACTGAATATTTTGGTAGTAGTAACCGACTAGAGTATATAGAATGACTTTGGATATAAAACTAATGGCAAATTAGTAAGTAGTAATAGTCTCCATGTGTAGTGGTGGTGTAGAGCCTAAAATGGACAATGTAGTCCCCTTACTTCTTTCAGAAGAGATGAGGAGAAAAACCATGAATGTTGGCTCCCAACATGCCTTGCATGTTTGAGGAGGGTCTATTGAAAAAGGGCCTAAAGGGCATAAAAATAAGGATAAGTCAAAATAATGTTCTAAGATCCTCAAAAAGAGCAAAGTTAAGTGTTGGAACTAAGGTTAAAGAGAGCATGTGAAGGAGTGTAGAAACAAGAAAAACAATACCGAAGCTCCATGAATATGTCCTCAGATGACGGTGATTCAAATTATTTATTTATTTTAGCTAACTCTATTAGTAATGATGCTTGGATTGTTGATTTAGGTGCTTCCTACCATATGACTCCTCACAAGGAATGGTTTTTTTTGTGTATAAAGGATATGATGTAGGATAAGTTTTTCTTATGGATAACAACGTAGTGAAGATTATTTGCAAAGGAAAGGTAAAGTTGTGTCTCATTGATGTGAGGATTGTTCTTATTGATAATGTTTTACATATTCTAGATCTTGAAAGAAGTTTCCTTTCAATATCCAAGTTAAATAATTCTAGAATGCATATGATATTTTTTAAGTTTGGTTGTGGGTTGGTGAGGAGAAGTTTCATAATTGCTAGAGGACCTCGAATAGGAAATTTTATTAAGCTTCATTAAACTCTTTTTAGTTTAGCTTTTAAAACTAGCACTAAAAATGCAAGTATGTCATGACATCATATTGGAGAAAAACGTCTTAAGAGCATTCTAGACAAGAAACTAGTTGAGAGGATTTTTGATTATTCTGTAAGAGTGATTTTTGCGAGCACTATGCATTTGGTAAAAAAAAATAGATCTTCTTTTCCTAAATGAGTTAATAAAGCTAAGAGAGTTCTATATATTATTCATTCAGATGTATGTGGTCCAGTGGATGTTGTTTTTTTGAATATATCTCGATATTATGTTTCCTTTGTTGATTCTATCTCAAGATATACTTAGATTTATTTTATGCATTTAGAATTTGAAGTTTTCACCAAGTTTATGGAATTTAAGACATTAGTTGAAAACCAATTTGAAGCAGTCACCGGTGAGGAGGGACCTCAAAGAGATCAATCCAGACCGGTTAGCAAGAGTAAACACAATAGAAACACAAGATATGATGGAGGAAATGCAGAACATATTGTTTTATTTCATGAAAATTGATTACAACCAATTGGTAACAACTGGGTTATAACATAACCGGCTCACAGGCCTACTAGAACATCCTCAAATACATAATAGGTCACAATCGAGACCTCGAATCTTAAGATCTATCTTCTATGCTCAGTCCAACTACTTGATTCTTCGATTCATTACATTCTAATGCGCAATTACAATTATATATGATCCAAAGGATCCCGTCGGTCCAAAAATAGATCAAAACTTGAAGAACAAGATCTAACGTGTAAAATCAACAAGGCCAACCTCTGCCAAGAGATTCTGATGCAGGAGCATCCTCGGTTCACAACAATCTTGCATCAACCTAAAACATTTTATTTTCTGTTTGCAGTTTCAGTTTTCCTTTCTGTGTGTCCCAGTTTTGGCTCACTAGATCCGGTGGAGTTGGATTCTACTTGAAGACTTGATCATCTTTGTTGCTTCCAAACCACATCTCATTTGGATCACTTTCTGAGATATCACTACCGGTTTCGATGATAGTTTCTTGTTACCGGTTGTTCCTTTGTTATCGGTTGCCCGAGACCTATTCTAGTGATCTACCAAAACTCATTCCGAAGCTTGTAGAGCCTTGAACATTGATCTCGATGTTTCATGGCGTGTGACTGACCTTCTACATTTCATCCTTTGGATTTTCTGGAGGAATCTCTTGGTGGAGGCTGACCTTGTTTATTTTGCACGTTAGGTCTTGTTCTTCGGGTTTTGATCCTTTTGGGTTGACTGGATCTTTTGGATCGATACATATATTTTTAATCATGCTTTAGAATACAAAAAATGGAAGATCAATTAGAATCAATCAGAGATAGACTGTGCCTAGAAGATATATCTTTCAATTCAAGGTCTCGATGTGACCTATTCTACCAGGCCTGTGTGTTGGTATGTTGTAAGCCAGTTGTTACCGGTTGGATGTAATCAAATTTCATGCAATAAAACTATCTATTCTGCATTGCCTCCATCATGTCTGTGTGTTTTCGTTCTGAATTTTGTTGTCGGGTGGCGAATTGTGGATCCAACTTGCAATGGCAGAGGACTAACAAGAATCAATGACGCGAAGAGGAACTAGGAATGGTGGAGGGCGTGGGAATGAAAACCCTACTGTGATGGAGATGTTGCAAGGAATAGCAGCCCGGTTAGAAGCCATGGAGATAGCTGATATATTGAGCATGTGAGTGAAGATGAAGGAGAAGAATCCCCGATAGAATAAGTGAACCTATCGACAGTTGATCCAGATGAAGAAAGGTTTTTAAGGGTTTTGAGTAGGGCGAACACTAAACCTTATTTTACCCCACCGAAATATGATGGGAAGTTAGATTTAGATGAATTGGATCTTGAAGATGGAGAATTATTTTGATTTTGAAAACACTACAGAAGAGAGGAAGGTGAAATATGTCTGTACACGGTTGAAATGTCATGCTTCTCTTTGGTGGGAGCATTTGCATGTTGATAGACAAAGAAGAGGTAAAGAAAAGATTAAGACATGGGATAGGATGATTCCTAAGTTGAAATCATAGTTTGTCCTGATGAATTATCAAGTGGATTTATTCTGGAAGTTGCAGAATCTGAGGCAAAAGGAATCTAGTGTGAAGGAGTACACAAAAGCATTTTACAAGTTCAACATCAGATCTGAACATGTTGATGATGAAGTTGAACAGATTGAAAGATATTTGAATGGATTGTGGATGTCTATACAAGATGAGCCCAATATGATCAAATTGGGGAGTGTTGAAGAGGCTTACCAATATGCACTAAAGGCTAAAGAGAAATTGAATAAAAGAAATGAGAAGAGAAAGAGAGGTAGAGGTGGAAGGTTTACCAGAGGAATATTTCAAGGAGGAGGAGGATATACCGGAGGAAGAGGAATTGGTATAGATCAAAACAAGGACAAGGAAGTGAGAAATTAAGGTAATTCATACTGAAAGGATGATAGAAATTTCTACCAGAGGGTTACCAGAATGAGAACTTTGGAAGATAAGACAAGAGGACATTTAGAGGAACCTGCTTTAAATATGGAGGAGAAGGACACCATGCATTTGAATGTAAGAAGACAGAGGCTACCAGAAGAGCAACAGTAGTGGAAGAAAACCCCACCAGATCAGACAATAAACTAGAAGATGGAGAACTGTTTATGATGAGGAGAGGTTTGTGTCATACCGGAGGAGATGAAGAACCCTTGCAGAGAAAGAACCTGTTCAAGACCAGAAGTAAGGTATCCGATAAGTGTTGTAAAGTTGTTAGTGATAGTGGTAGTTCAAATAATCTTGTTAGAAGAGATGGTGAATAAGTTGAAATTGGAGAGATTGAAACACCCTAAGCCTTATTAGATAGCATGGATTTAGGATGAACACAAGTTGTTAGTAAGTGAATAGTGTTTGGTAAAATTGAAAATTGGGAATTATCATGATAAAGTTTTGTGTGATGTTATGCCTATGGATATTTGTCATCTTTTATTCAGAAGACCTTGACAGTTTGATAGATAGGAAATACATGATGGGAGGAAGAATACATACACTATTGTGGCCAATGGGATGAAGCAAACCTTGTTACCTTTGGAGGAACCTTTGAAGAGTGAAGTCTGTATGAATACCATAATCTATTTAGTAGATGGAAGGAAATTCATGGATGGACCGAGACATGAGAATGTGTGTTTTGCCTTAATTCCTAAGAAGACTGAGAGACCGGAACTGGAAGGAGAACACCCGACAGAGATAAGAGATTTGCTGATAGAATATGAGGACATCATTTCAGATAATGTACCTGAGGGATTGCCACCGGTTAGAAGTATTAGTTATTGCATGGACTTGGTTCCCGGAGCTAGTTTTCCTAACAAAGCTGCACATCGGTTGACACCGACGGAGAATGAAGAACTAAATAGACAAGTGCAGGAGCTATTGAAGAAAGGTTTGATTAGGGAGAGTCTGAGGCCTTGTGCGGTACCAACAATATTAGCACCTAAGAAGAATGGAGAATGGAGGATTTGTACCGATTCAAGAGCAATAAACAAGATCACAGTGAAATACCAGTTTCTTTTGCCTAGGATGGATGACATAATGGGCTATTTGAGTGGAGAAAAATACTTTGCAAAGATAGATTTGAAGAGTGGATATTATCAGACCAGGATCAAAGAAGGTGATGAGTGGAAGACAACATTTAAGACAAATGAAGGACTATATGAATGGTTGGTGATGCCTTTTGGATTGACTAATGCACCAAGCACTTTCATGAGGTTGATGAATGAGGTATTGAAGAAATTATTGGGTAAGACGAAAGAGGAACATTTGTTGCGGTTAAGACAAGTTTTACAAAGGTTGAGAGAAGAAAAGTTGTTGATCAATATCAAGAAGTGCACTTTCATGAAGGATGAGTTATTCTATTTGGGCTTTGTGATATCTAAGGATGGTTTGAAGATGGACCTTGAGAAAGTGAAAGCCATTGTTGAGTAGCCTACACTAGAAAGCATTGGAGAGGTAAGTATCATTTCATGGATTGGCTAGTTTTTACTAGAAGTTTATCAGAAATTTCAGTTTAGTTTGTAACCCTATGACTAAGACCATGAGGGAAGATTGGAAGGAATTCAAGTGGACCACCAGAGCAAACAAAAGTTTTGAATTGTTGAAACAGAAAGTGAATGAGTAGCCTATGTTGGCTTTATCAGATTTCAATAAGGTATTTCAAGTGGATTGTGATGCAAGTGGAACATCAATAGGAGCAGTTTTGAGTCAAGAAGGGAGAGCAGTAGCCTATTTCAGTAAGAAATTGAATGATGCCTGGAAGAGATATTTAGTGTATGCTTAAGAATTTTATGTCATAATTCAAACTTGAAGAAATGGAGACATTACTTGTTGCCTAAGGAGTTTGTGTTGTATACAGATCATCAAGCTTTGTAGTATTTGAACAGTCAGAGTAAGTTGAATCAGAGTCATATGAGATGGGTAGAATTCTTGCAGAGTTACACCTTTGTGTTGAAGCATAGAAGTGGGAAATCTAACAAAGTTGATGATGCATTGAGTAGGAGAAGGAAGTTGTTGACAGAGATGAGAGTGACATCATTAGGTTTTGAAGATTCAAATACCTTGTATGATGAAGACCCATATTTTGCAGAACCTTGGAAAGCATGTAGAGAACTGGTTATGGTTGATAGCAGAAAATGGTTGGATTATTTCATTCAGGATGGGATGTTATTCAAGGGAGTTTAGCTATGCATGCCTAAGAGTTCCATGAGAGAGAACCTTGTTTCAAATTTAAATGAGAGTCAAGAACCTTTGCTGTTAATGCCGATTGTCTCTCACAGTAATGATGGAATGATCAGTGGGAAGTGTTGTGAAAATGTTGATACAAAGATAGATATATACAAGGGATATGTATCATTTGATTTGTATGCCAGTTATGCTGATTATGTGGCTACCAACTACCAAGTGAATCATACATCTCTCCAGGATAATATTAATGAAAATAATGATGGTGATGACCATCAATCTTTACATGCTGCTGATGTATTTGATGTTGAAATACCAAATACAAAGGGATTATTAAGTGTTGCTGTTAGTGCAAGTGAAAATGTGCCATACGATGAAAATCAAAATTGTTTAGTGCAAACAATAGTTGATCCTCATTTAGATATTGATAATCTTAATTGTGTTGAGGATGAAGTAAATCTATTTTCAGATTTCACTTCAAATTTCACTTCTTCTAATCATGTTGATGATCTTTCTATTTTGAAAGTTATGCACAATGTTAATTTAGAAAGTTTCAAGGGTGCACATGATTGCAATGAAAATATAGCACACATGGATGGACAAATTTCTACGAAATCTCACATGGAACAACAAAGTGCAATGCAAGTCCAAAAGATTGCTGAACTCAAGAAAACTCTTGAGGTTGTGGATAAGAAGGTTCAAATTTTGGAGAGCCTTCGAGCTGTTGATGAAGACCTTCTGCAATATGGTGAAGAGGATTCTTTGGAAAAGGACTGTGAACTGAATGTTTGTATACTTGATGAACAACATGCTGATCTAACAGATGGTTCTATGACAGAAAATTTTAGTGAACATGTTGAAAACTCATCTGATGAAGTAAATGGCAGCAATGTTCATTTTCATTCTTTGGCTAATGACGAGTGTTCTATTGGTGAAGAAGATCAGTTGTGGCAAGATAAGTATGATTATCTTGATTTTCAGAATGATGATCATAGGATAAAATCTTATGAATGTGAAACATGGAACACTGAGGATTGTTCCAGCCAAGTTTCATTTTCTTCTTTGTCTGATGAAGATGATAATGCGGATGGTATCTTTAGCAATTTTACTAATGCTTTATTCAATGCTGATATAGATACGGACCAGCCACTTCAGTGTCATAATGTTCATAAGGGGATTCTTCATTTTGTTTCTAACCCTTTGTATGAAGAAATAACTGATTAGCCAAATGTTGTAAATGATGAACCAATCCATAATACTGATGAAATTCCGAACAACAATAGCATGGGTTGTAAAAATTTATTTCATGACGAAGACAAGAGGCATGGGTTATGTGATGATCATTCAAAACCACAAATGAAAGTGTTTCAGGTGGATGTAATCCTGAAAGACAAAGAGTTAGCTGAGGATTTGCTTCAGCCAGAGGTATGCATTCTTTTCCATGAATGGGATGTTGAGAATGCAGAGGTTGAGTTTGATAAACAAGGATAGTATGGGGTGTGATCAGCATAGTGAAGTGTCACGTCTAGATTGTAACATGTATATTCCTTGTTTGCATCCGTTGATTAGTAATGCCCCTCATTTTATGAATTTAAATGGTAATAAAGCATGTGCTGATAGGAATTGCAATGTTGAAAATGAGTGTTTTATTTTTCAAGTTCAACATGATGATGTTCTTGCAAATGATAGATTTGAGTGGGATAGTGAAGTGTATGGAAGCTTGTGGGAATGCCTTTATGGTGAGTTGTCTCATGGTTTTATTTTTGTTGAAATAGTGTGTGATCACAAAGTTCAAAATCAGACCAAAGGTATGCACACTAGCTATTTCAGTAATGAGACAAAAGAGGTGGATTATAAAAGTTACGCTCAGTTGTTATTGAAAGGTGCCTTTGTTTGGATCATAACATCAGGTGATGAGAATCAAATTTTTGACAGAGGTAAATGTTTGTAAGTGGAGCAGTTATAATCAGCTGTGAGTTTGTTTGTATCTCTTGAATAGTTGCTTTTCTTCAGTTGTGTGGTTTTCAATAAAGTGCCCTGCTATTTGGGTAGAATAGGAAGCCCTATTTTTTGAAATGAAATGAGAAGAGAAAAATGATCCGTCTTTGGGTGGTCTGCTTAACCAAAGATATCTAGATTCTTGTGTTGATCTTGCAATCAACCATCCCTAGTCAGAGCCACTATTGGGACTCATTAAATTTGAGTCAAGTTTTGAGGCCCATTTCAAAATTTTTCTCTGCATGTCAGAAAAGTACCTAAATGAGTTAGTTTGAAGGGCCTAGTTTGTGAGAGGTCAAAATGGAGCCGGTTGATTTTCAGAGGGTAAGGCTCGGGATTCATGTCCCACACCTTTCATTTGGCCTATTCAGTGATGTGCAACTTTCAGAATTCAATTGGATAAGTTTATGAGGTACCCATTTTGAGGGGTGATCTGAAAGTGCATTTTGAGCACAAATGCAGATTTTATTGAGTACCCTACTTTGAGCGATTACATCTTTTGCCATGTTGATCGTCATGGAGAATTTCAAAATGGATTCAATTCTATGAATAAATGTGAGTTATCCTATGAAATTTCAAGTCCTAACAAATCCATTTGCTCAACTTTCATAGCCAAATCCGTTTGCAGTTTGTGTGGTTTGACTAGTCCCTGTTTCGACAGCTAGTCGGAGCCCTATTTTGCATAAGTCTAAAAGTTGCCTCAGTAAGTGTCATGCCAAAATGTTTCTTCTGGGTTAATGCTGGTATAAATGATGAGCTACGTTTCAAATTTCAAGCCTCTATCAATCCGTTTGATTGGTTTTCAAAAGGGTTCATTTAGCCATCATTTTCAATCTTCTGCACCTTTAGTGTTGTATCAGTTAATGTAGCCATTTTTGTGAGCGTGCCATTTGCATCCTGTCAGTGTTGTGATCAAATTGAGAATTCAAAGATTTAGTATGTACTTCAAGGTACCTGTGTTTCAAATTTGAGGGTCTATGGAGGTCGTTTGGTATTTTTGAGAAAGGCATCATGTGTTGCTAGGACATTGACTTCATCAGGTCTGTAGTTTCGACAAAGCCAGTTGGCCATTTTTTGCCAATTAATATATCTTCGCTTGGGAATCATCTTGAGACACCGCTTGGCAGTGTTCATGCTTGTATATCAGAGTACACACCTGTCAGATGGCGAGCTCCAGAAAGGTGATTTGACCGGCTTGAAAAATACGTCTTCGCGATTAAATGCGAAAATGTGGCGTAATTGCTTGAAGGTTGTAAAATGCGGATTAATGATCCTAAAATGATGGCGATCATTTCCAGAGATATGTTTGAGGTCCATGAAGCATCTTAGAGGTCAGTTGTGTGAAAACAAATTTTTTTTTAGTCGGACCCACTTTGGGGCCCGAGCTGGCTCGATTGCAATTCGCCAGTTGAATGGTGAGAGGCGATTTTAGTGTACTTGTCATCTGTGCATGGATGGATGCAAATGTTAGTTTAGAATAATCTTTAAAAAAGGGTAACAACAAAGTCCTCAAAGTATTTTCTGAGTACATCAATTGTGAGGAAGTGTAAGGGAGGCAAAACGGTTCCAAACAAATGTGTTTAGAGCAAAGGACACCTGTGATAATTGCTACCCTTTATGGTACCATGAATTTACTGAATTACATTTTGTGTGCCTGTGCAATGCGTAGAATAGATGTCAACTTAGAATGTGGATCACGCAAGGACACTGCTCTCATTGTGCTGCTACCGGAAGGTTTAGTTTTGGCATATCTTTAAAGGTTTTCTGAATGCCTTTGCCCATCCTAGAGAAAATTCTAGAAGACGATACCCTCAAAGATATCATTATAGCTGTGTTCCTTGTTTGGAGGTTTGAGATGGGCAGCATGGTATAAAGGGGGCCCATGGATTGTATTTCAAACATAATGAATTTTCCCTCTTTTTCTGCATGACATGGTGGGCGAGATGGAATGTGGCGTGAATGATCTTTTGCCAACACCCGCCATTCTCCATTCTCCATGCCCTATGCCTTCTCCCTCCTGTGCATGTTGGAGGAGCATCGAGTTCTCAGGTGGATTGAAAGAAGGAACAAAATTTCTTCCCTCCCCTCTACGTGACCATGGTAGCAGAAGTTCTTTTTTATTTGGGCAAGTGTAACGCAGTTATACCCATCTCCATGCTGGCCATGGTGTTGGAGAACGATACAGAGCTTCAAGTTAATGCAATGTGGCACATGCAGAGCCTAGCCTCCACCCCTGTGCGTGAAACCTGATTGTGTAAAGCATGTGAAAAGGGCGTTGAAGCTCTCAAGCAAAGGGATGGCTATTAGATCTATAGAATGATGCAAATTGTGATATATGACACCTTGATTCAACAGTGCAAGAATGAGGGGGAAGTGGTTGCTGTCGTTGCTCATGAATTGGGGCATTGGAAGCTCAATCATAAAATGTATCCCTTTATAGCAATGTAGGTTCTTACACTTCTACAAATTGGTGGGTATGCTCTTGTTAGGAACTCAAAAGACCTTTTCCTAAGTCTTGGCTTTGAAGCGCATCTTGTTCTTATTGGGCCTCTAATTTTTCAGCATACAATAATGCCTATACATCATCTCGTGAGTTTTGCTCTCAATCTTGTTAATCGTGCTTTTGAGTTCCAGGTAGATGCCTTTGCAAAGTCTCTTGGGTATGGTGCTCCTCTCTGAACAGGACTGATTAAATTGCAGGAGGAGAATTTGTTGGCAATGAACACTAATCCCTAGTATTTTGCATATCATTATTCTCACCCCCCTCTTGTAGAGAGGCTTGTTGCTCTTGATGAGTCTGATAAAAAGGAGAAATAGCACCATTTTGTAAAGTTTGTATTGCATTAGTTTGATTCATCAGTAATTGTAATGCATCCAATATTTGCATATTGGGTGCCCGAGCTTCTTGATACCAATTTTGATGAACTGCAGAAGACTTCATGCACTGCAGATTGAGCAAGGTAATAGTAGTCCTCCATCACATGCCTCTCCTCTCAGCATGGTCTCTCAGCACTTGTGACTTTCAATGTGAAATCAGTGCCAAATATGGAATGATGGATCGTGCCCCCCCCGCCCTTTTTAGACAGTAGATAATGTGTTTCAAGCAAGGTGATTCACAGTATGGTTATTAGCAACAATATCATCAAACAAACATAACAGCCACGTGACTTTGCCATCCCTTCTCCGTGGTGTTGAAAAGAACCATTGAAAAATGTTAGTCAAATGCAAGTGAGCAAAAACACCATTAAAACCCAGGAGGAAAGCTTCAAAATGCAGCAACAGGCAAAACAACATTATCCCACATTGACTGGGAAATGGTCTATTTTAGTGTTTATATCCAAAATCACACACATCTCTAATGTCAAAGCCATTTGGGTTTTTGACGGACGGTGCCTATGGATGCCCAAGGTAGGCCCACACACGGGTGTGGATCCCGAGGTGACGGAGGAGGTGACTGAGCAGCGACCAGGTGGACCCCACGTAGGCATGCTTCCTGAGGCAAACAGACAAATTTTGCAGAGAAGGGCTGGCTTAACCAGTGAGCAGGTTGCAGAGGATCCGATGAAGCGCGTGATTTCAGAGGCCGAAGGTGCTCACGAGTTACACCCTGCGAAATGGTGAAAAGAGGTAAAGATCATGCATGTTTCGGGAGATCAGACGGTTCGCACTGTTTCGGGAAGGAAAGTTGCTCGCCGATTAAGGTCCGTGAAACAGCAAAACGCGAAATGGCAAAAATGCAAGGTTAAAGAATAGGCAGGTTTGATGAAGATCGAGGGCTCATGGGATTTTGTGGAGTGGAGATGCATGCCGGATAAAGGCCGCGAAATGGCGAAAGCCAAGTGGCGCACAAGTGGCAGGTCCAGTCAGCGGTCCAGTAGGCGGGTCTCGGTGAGGTGGTGATGATGTGGCACCTAGGTGGATGAGAAGCAAGCAGACACGTGGTAGAGTGATGAGGTGTCATCCTAGGTGGCACCTAGTGGACCCCATTAACCAATCAGATCCTGCCACGTGGCAAAGCATCAGGACCAAATGGGAGCAAAAATCAAATTTAAAATCAGTAAAAGATATAGTTTCAACTATATTAAAATTCAAAAAATTTAAATGATGTGCACATGTTAAGGATTAATTCGCCCAAGGTCTCAATTTTGGCCAAAATATGAAGTGTTATTTATCGCCAGAAAGCTCTCAGAATGAGGAATCTGGTCAGGTGGTTAATTTTGACAAATGTGGGATATTTCGAGAGTAGTTTCCACGGGAGTGAAATTCAGTTAGAGAGGAGATACTTAGCAATTTCAGTTGCAGATTTGATTTTCTTCCCTCTCCTTCTTATTCCCAATTCTTCTCATTTTGTAGGGTTTCCAGAATTCTGTGAGAAGTGATCCAGTTTTCATGGCTTCCATTTTCTGAATTTCTTGACCCAAACTTGTAAAGTTCTATGGATCTGTTTAGGGTATAGAGGGTACATTGCATGATGACAGATTGTTTTCTAGTTGCAGGTCTTACTCGTGTCATGCATGAGTAATTTCCCACCATATTGTCTTTGTGTATGCATTTCAATATTATGAATTTAATCCTCAAGGAGGATGAAATTTGTCAATTTCAAGGAGGTTGTGTGATTGTTTGTGGGTATCCTTCAAGGAAGATTTTAAATTCTGTAATCAATCATGAATAATGGAATGTGTCCCAGATTTGATCATGTTGTGAATGGATTTGAGTAATGCATTAGTATAATGTATTAATGCAGGGATATTTTGTAAGGAAAACAAATTTGCAGTTGTGATTGACATTTTGTAGTTCTGTGTGTGCGACTCTGTTGCCTAATGAACAAGGCATTGGTCTTTGACAGATTTGGGGATGGTTTCAGATATATATTTTAAAAGATAAATCTATTTCCCTTTATGTTTAGGGGTTAATGTTCTATCCTTCCAAGGCTCTATTTCACCTATTATTTGTCTAAAATCCAGCCCATCTGTACGTGTTACCTAATTTGGTGAGCTTGTGGAATGGTTTGTCTGCTCATTGTTGATGCAGTCTTATGTTTGTGATTGTTGTATTCAATGCATCAAAAAGGGTGTCCCCCCTAGGTCTAGCAGAACCTGAAGTGCAGGAGGATCATTAGGATCCTATGTTATGTTGTCCAAGCCTTGAAGTGTTTCATTGATTGAGATTGGTTATCTCATAGATAGATTTGTAGGTGTTCTTGGGTTATCACTTTTGGTGAACAACAAACCTAATCAAAGAGAAGCATAGTGGAGGTTTACCTAGACATTTTGGTATTGATAAAACAGTTGCATTGGTGACCGAGAAATAATTTTGGCCCCAGATTCATAAGGATGTTAAGAGATATGTGCAAAGTTGTAGAGTTTGTCAAGTTGCAAAATGTAGTAGTCAAAATGTGGGATTGTATAAACCTTTGACAATAACGGTAAGACCTTGGGAGGATATAAGCATGAATTTTGTACTTGGATTGCCTAAGACACCGATAGGGAATGATTCTATATTTGTGGTAGTGGATAAATTTTTAAAGATGGCTCATTTCATACCTTGTGAGAAGACATCAGATGCATTACATGTAGCAGACCTATTTTTCAAGGAAGTGGTGAGATTGCATGGATTACCTAAGAGCATAGTTTCAGACAAAGATACTAAGTTTGTTGGCTATTTTCAGAGAACACTTTGCAAGAAGATGAAGACAAATTTGAAGTTCATTTCTACTTTTCATCCATAGACTGATGGATAGACAAAAGTAGTTAATTGGAGTTTGGTAAACTTGTTGAGATGTTTAGTGGGAGATAAAGCCAGAAGTTGGTATTTGATCCTTGCACAAGAAGAGTTTGCCTATAACAATTTAGTAAATAGAAGTACCCGAAAAACACCTTTTGAGATTGTTACTAGAGTACATCCTAGAGGAATAGAAGAATTGAGAGACATTAGAAGTGAAGATCAGAAGAGTTCAGAAGCAGAAGCTTTTGTAGATCACATGGCAGCATTGCATATTCAAGTTAAACAACATTTGGAAGACATGAATACAAATATAAGGAGAGGGCAGATGAGAAGAGGAGACATAAAGAATTTGAAGTTGGCGATGAAGTGATGGTATACTTGAGAAAAGAGAGATTCCCGGTTGGAACTTATAATAAGTTGCAGATGAAGAAGTTTGGACCCTGTAAGATTTTGAGAAAGTTCAATTCTAGAAATGCATATGAAGTGGAGCTACTGGATAATCTAAGTATTTCACATATATTCAACATTGCAGATCTTCATGAATACCATGAACCAGAATTCAGTGAGGACACTATTGCAGACCTTGAGAAACAATCGCCCTAGAAGGAACCAGATTAGATTGAAGAGATTTTGGACAATAAGATTGGGCGTAGTACCCAGAATAGTTAACACAAAGAATATCTTGTGAAGTGGAAGAGCAGACTAGTTGAAGATTCATCTTGGATTTCTCAGGAAGAGGTAGATCACCTTGGTTTCCCTCCAACCCTAGCAAAGTGAGAGGCTCACTTTTTCATTAACCCCAGATGTCTAATGTCGGAGCATCCCTGGTTCACAACAATCTTGCATCAACCAAAAGCATTTTATTTTCTATTTTGTTTTTTGTTTGCAGTTTCAGTTTTCCTTTTTGTGTGTCCCAGTTTTGGCTCACTGGATCCTGTGGAGTTGGATTCTACTTGAAGACTTTATCACCTTTCTTTCTTCCAAACTGCATCTCATTTGGATCACTTTCCGATAAGATATCGCTACTGGTTTCCATTACAGTTTCTTGTTACCGATTGTTCCTTTGTTATTGGTTGCCTAAGACCTATTCTAGTGATCTACCGAAACCCATTCCGAAGCTTGCAGAGTCTTGAACGTTGATCTCAATGTTTTATGGAGTTTGGCCAACCTTCTACGTTTCATCCTTTGGATTTTCTAGAGGAATATCTTGGCGGAGGCCGACCTTGTTCATTTTGTACGTTAGGTCTTGTTCTTCGGGTTTTGATCCTTTTGGGCCGACTGGATCCTTTGGATTGAATATATATATATATATATATATATATATTTGTAATCATGCTTTAGAATGCAATAAATGGAAGATCAATTAGAATCAATCAGAGATAGACTGTGCCTAGAAGATAGATCTTTCGATTCAAGGTCCTGGTGTGACCTATTCTACTAGGCTTGTGTACCGGTATGTTGTAACCCGGTTGTTACCGGTTGGATGTAATCAAATTTCATGCAATACAACTACCTGTTCTGCATTTCCTCCATCATGTCTGTGTGTTTATTCTTGCTGACTGGTTTGACTTGATCTCCTTGTGGTTCCTCCTCACCGGTGACTGCTTTAGAATCCTCCGGCAAATCAAAAGGATGAAGTGTAGATCACGGGAAAAGGTTGGCCACACACCAAGGAACATTAGAATCAACGCCCAAGGCTCCACAAGCTTCAGAAGGGGTTCTGGTAGATCACCAAAATAAGTCCAGGCAACTGGTAACAAGAAACTGTCAACCAGTAACAGGAAACTATCAGGGAAACCAACAACGATATTTTGCCAGAAAATGATCCAAATGCAATGCGGTCTGGAAATAAGAAAGATGATGAAGTCTTCAAGTAGAATCTAACTCCACATGATCCGGTGAGCCAAAACCGGTACACATAGAAAGAAATGCTGAAACTGCAAACAGAAAGCAAAACACAAAGAAAATGTTTTTGGTTGATGCAAGATTGCTATGAGTCGGGTATGCTCTTGCATCACAATTAGATTAAGATAAAAAATATTGATATCTGACAATGGGGGTGAATACTGCTCTAAGAAATTCGATGAGTTTTGAAAACATGTAAGAATTGTTAGACAAAAGACTATACCTTACACTACCTCATAAAAGGGGGTAGTAGAAAGAATGAATAGTACATTAATGCAAAGAGCTAGGACCATGTTAAGTAGTGCTAAGCTAGATAAATATTTTTGGGAAGAAGCTCTGGTATTGCTTGTTATTTGAATAATAGATCTCCTTGTAAAGGTGTTGTTGATAAAACAACTTGTAAAATGTGGTTGGGTAAAAAGCTTGCAATTTCACTTTTAAGGGTCTTTGGTTGTGAGGCTTTTGTTTATGTGCCTCAAGAGAAGTGATCTAAATTGGATCCAAAAGCTCAAAATTGCATCTTTGTAAGATATGATGATAATGTAAAAGGTTTAATAAGCTTTGGAATCCTCAAACTCATAAAACAATGTTCTCTAGACATATGATTTTTTAGGAAATTTAGCACTAGCTTAGGTGAAGAATAACTAAAGGAAAAGTTAAAAATAGTGCATTTTGAAACTAAGCAGGAAGATACAAATGTGGAAGAACAGAGAGATCTGCAAGAAGATGGAGAAGAAGAAGAGAGTTCAAGTGAAAGTTTTGCAGAATCTATTGTAATAGAAGAAGCTGAAAATAATGAAGAAGAAAATGAGGAAGAACCTCATACTCTACCTTGAGAAGGTCCATAAGACAACAAAATCTAGTTGACAGGTATAACTCGCTAGGTTTCTGTTGTAATTTTTATTTACTTTGTATTGATGATGAAATTAGATCTTATAGGAGGATCTCTCTTCCAAGCAAAGTGAGTCCTGGATGCAAGCCATGTAGGAGGAGATGACAACTTTGGATAGTTGTGACAGATAGGATCTTGTTACGTTATCGAAAGGAAGAAAGCCCATTGGATGCAAGTGGGTAGTCAAGAAGGAGTTTGGTGAATATGGTCGGTTAGAGTGGTATAAGCCATAATGGTGGCCAAAGGCTACTCCCAGAGAGAGGGAGTTGAATTTGGTGAATTATTCTCTCCCGTTGCTAAGATAAATTCTATTAGATTCCTATTATCTATTTCTACTACTTGTGATTTTAAGATAGAGCACATGAATGTTAAATTTCTTTTATTGCATGGGGATATTGAAGAAGATATTTATATGTAACAATCTAATGGTTTTGTCGTGAAAGGAAAATAAAACTTGGTTTTTAGGTTAAAAAAGTCATTGCATGGTTTAAAGTAGTCATCCATGATATGGTAACATAAGTTTGATTCATTTTCATTAGAGTTGGGCTATGTTAGAAGAGAAGAGGAGCATTATGTTTATATTAATGTTTTGATAATAAGTTACTAATTATTGTCTTGTATGTTGATAACATGTTATTTATTGATAACAACAAGGGAATGCTTAGAGATCTCAAAAATTAACTTTTTGACACATTTGACATGAAGGATTTGGGGATCACTAGATATATTCTTAGGATGGAAATCAATAGATATTGAGTTCACAAAAATCTTTGGTTAAGTTAGAGTAAGTATGTTGACACTATTTTGTAGATATTTAAAATGTAGGATTATAAACTAGTAAGTATTCCATTTTTGGTTGAAATTGCATTGAGTTTAGACATGTTTCCTATTTTGATGATGATATTGAAGAGATGTCTAATGTTCCTTATACTAGTGTCACTGCTAGTTTAATATATACAATGTTTTGTATAAGACTAGACATAGTCCAAGCAATGAAAGTCCTAAGCAGGTTTATGTATAACCCAGGTAAAGACCATTGGATTTTGTTAAAAGGGTATTAAAGTACTTGCGAAGTACTTCTGATTATTTTTTGGTTTATCATTGTATTGATGATGTGGATAAATAATTGGACATATATGGTTTTATTGATGCAGATTGGGTAGGTGACTTGACTAGTCAAAGGTCCATTAGTAGCTATGTGTTTACTTTGATTAGAGGTGCAGTAAGTTGGATGAGTAAATGACAACCTATAATTGCATTGTCCACCACTGAAGTAGAGTATATGGCTACTACCACATGCCTCCAAGGAGGCGATTTGATTATAGAGTCTTGGTAATGGTATTGGTTTTAATTACAGGGCACTGAAAAAGTGGATTTGATTGTTAGGGTGTCATATGTTTGGCCAAAAATTGAATGTATCATGCTTGTACTAAACATGTTGATGTTTAGTATCACTTTGTGTGAGAGATCATTGAGAGTGGAAAAGTATTGATTGAAAAAAATGATACTTTGGATATTGTTGTATATTCTCTTATGAAGTCAGTAACCATGAATAAGTTTTCTTGGTGTAGGAAAGCCATGGGCCTTGATCATTGTACTTGATTTATATTATGTATCCCTATGTGTTAATTTGCAATTTATGATGTCAAGTGGGAGAATTTTAGGATTTAGGTGCCATAAACCTTTTAAGTCCTTTAATTTATTATTTTCCTAATGTCTTTTGTAATTTACCCATAAGAGGTTAAAGTATTTAACCAATGGCAATGTAGTAAACCATGCAAAGACAAAGTTACTTTTACCATTTGTCCTCTAGGAAAAGGAGAAAATAGATAGGTGTCCCCTCTTGGAATCTTCTATTTTGAGGTTCTTGGGCACTTGTCAGGACTTGTAAGAGAATATATGATGGTTATGAGAGTCATTATTGATTCTATGACAAACATTTATGAGAGAGATTCCTATATTGGTCCAAGGGAGCCCAAATTAGCTAGATATCATATTATAATTGTAAGAAGCATATGTAAGATGCTATTTGAGGAGGTAGGGATGATTTTTATAGGTGATTTTTCTTCCCATTTTTTGGTGATACTGTAATGGTTTTCATGTTCACAAACTTCTATAAATTACGACCTTTAGCTAGAGTTATTCATTCGGTCTTGTTCAGTTTTCAAGGAAACAGAGTGTTGTCAAATTTTACAGAGGTTTACAGAGAAGTGTGTTTTTGTTGTAATCTTCATTGGATTAGAAATATATTAGCGTCTCTTTTAGTGGTGAATTTTTTTTCCCAAAAGGATTTCTCCACGTAAATCTAGCATTTTCATGTGTTATGGTTTTTTTCTTCTTTTTTGATTTTGCAATCACATTATTAAGAGTTAATCTTTAGTTTTAGATTTGTATTAAGTTTCAATTTAATTTCATAAATTTCAAACTTTCTTCACCTTGTTTTCAACACATTTTTCTCAAATAGAGATCAAACATTGATCCCTTGTCAGTTGGTGTCTGAACTATCAGTATAATCTCCTACACCTCTCACTATTTTTATACTCAACCTATATATACAAATTTTTAATTATATACTATGCCAAATTCTATAAATAAAAAATATATTTCAATTATAAACACACTTACAACATACTAGTAGTCTAGTTCTTCTTGCATATGATACTCGACATCATCAAGAGAGGTCCATCCCCACACAATAATGTTTACATCAATATGTAACATAACGATTACATAATAGATATTAAGAGAACGTTCTTGTGCGATGTCTTCTCCTGCTACCCTTATGGCTCCATCTATCCTTACGACTCTCGCCTCTACTGTGTATGTGGGGCATACTACTTCCCCGATGATCCTGGGTGCAACCTCTGCAGTGGGTGGTGAGGGTTGCTCTTCTTTGGATGCTCTTTATTCTTCCTTGGCTGCAACTATGGCGGCTAGGGTTTTTGGTTTTGGGATTGCGATGACAACTTTGGGAGGTCTTTCTTCTGGTTATAAGAATGCATTCAAGCTACGATATGGAGATAGAGGGTTTATCCCTGTTTCTTGTGCTATTTCAGTGAAGGTGAATAAGGAGATTGAGTTGGATATAGAACATAACGTGCCTGTTTTTTTTGATCATGGTGTTATTTGTCGGTTCGGGGGTTTTTGGCCCAGCCTCTCTGAGCTGCATGATTAGATCTCCCATCATTGGGAGCCTCTTATTTATGGTCCTATTCATATTTACCCTATGGATAAATGATTTTTTATTGTAAAATTTGAGAATGCCGAAGATAGAAAGCAAATCTTTTGTGATAATTATTTTTGTTGGAAGGACAAATTCCCTTTAATGGTTAAACCCTGGCACCCTGATTTCAATCCTTTTTTCTGAAACGTTTAATAAGATTCCAATCTAGGTTAGGCTTCCTTATCTCCCTCTTCATTTGTGGGCTGATTCTCTTTTTGAGAAAGTTTGAATGCTCTTGGGGATTTTCTAATGATTGATGATGATTCGTATAACATTCTTCACTCCACCTTTGCTTGTATTTTGGTTGAGCTAGATGTTTCAAAAGGACTGCTTGATGAGATTGTTATTAAATCTTCTAAGGGAAGTTGGGTTCAAACTTTGGATTATGAAGGGATTCCCTTTAGGTGCCGAAGATGTTTCAAAACGGGTCATATGGTTGAGCGTTGCGGGTTTGAGAAGAAGACTTTGTGGGCCTCATGGTTGAAGGGTACTTCAAATTAACATTACACAGTTCAAAAGAAATGTGAAATTAATCTGGGCTCTCAAGTGGCGATGAAGGATACTGTGATTTCTTCTCAGACTGTTTTGGCTTCCGATGGAGTGGTTGTTGAGGCAGGTCTGTAGTCTCATATCCCTCATGTTGTTTCCTTGAGTGGAGTTGTGCTCTGAGAGCCTACTTTCATTGATTGTATTTTGGCTGTCAATTCTGGTAGCATTCATGTTGACGCTTTGCATGTAGGGCGTAATTGTGCCTTTGAGAAGGGGGGTGCTGATGGTTCTCTTTCTCAGATTATTGGTGGATCTACGTTGGGTTCCTTGGATTGGTTTGATCCGACTGCTAAGGTGGAAGAGGGTTGGATAAATGTTAAGAGAAATAAAACTAAGAGGTCTAAGCCCTCTTTTGACATGACTCTTCGTTTCCATAAGGGAAATACTAAAGGTTAATCTTAAGGGTCCTTGGTTGTGGATAATTGGGCTAGAGTCTTCTTTGGCCCTTTCTTTGGTCTTTGGCTGCTTGCTGGTTTTTGTGCATCTTTTTCTACAGGTTGTGGGGGCCTGCTGGTAAAATCCTCTTTGTTTTTGTTCGGTTCTATCTCTTCCCTATTGGTATTTCATTGAATATGTTTCTATGGGGCTATTTTTTTGTTGTGATCTGTTTTGGCTTAATACCCTGTTAAGTCCAAACTGATCTTTTTTGTAAAAGGGTTTTGGGTCCTTTCAAAACTTTATTTTTCTCT
The DNA here is from genome assembly GCF_030272615.1 of Cryptomeria japonica. Lineage (NCBI taxonomy): Eukaryota > Viridiplantae > Streptophyta > Pinopsida > Cupressales > Cupressaceae > Cryptomeria > Cryptomeria japonica. The sequence continues at coordinate 181,103,517 of NC_081405.1, forward strand.
AATAAAAAATATAACAATTACATAATTATCAATTTTTGGGTAGTATCTAATGATATCAATTGGGATACAACAATCATTATTAAACATATATGTTCATACTCTACTTGTGTTAATGACATTGAAAATGAAATTGTAGCACTAACACCTTGACATCTGAATTTTCTTATATACCAAGAGGTGTGACAATTGAATTCAACTAAATAAATAAAAATAGATTAAACTCAAGAACATAAATATACATAAACAATAACTTTGAATTTTGTAAAATAAATTTTTTAAATGTTTTTAGTGTACCTCAATAAGTCCAGTATCACAACTATCCCTATGGACATGCACACTAGATAGTGATGTAATACCCACCCATTCGACAAAAAATGTGGGTAAGTGCAAGAAGTTGGTTCCACTTTGGTGTGGAAGTGCCGGATTTGAAAAAACATACTAGTTTTATAGAAAATGGGTACCCATTTAAGTTCAGACTCCTAAATCTAAGTTTCTACCTATTTTAAAATGGGTACCGATTTTAATTTTTAAAATGAGAACCCATTTTAGAACTGATACTCATTCCTAATTACATCATATTCCATTTTCTTTTTATAACGAGTACATGCTTCATAAAATTTGAAATTTGAAACCCATGGCTTTGCTTTTGTTTTAAGCTTAGCAAATCCGACCCTTAGTCTTGTACCTGCAAGTACAATGCCATGGAAACAATACGAGAAAATTTGACTTTAGCAACATGGCTAATGACTTTTCTTTTAGAATTTGTCACAAAATTAAAATCAATTATAGATGACAATGTCTAGTTTTGAAATATGTTTGTTTATTTTATTTTAATAACTGGACTTGTTTTTTATTTATTAATTAAATTATGAGGAGATTAGTCCATAAACTTGAAATGTTAGGTATTCTAGTATTTTCTAATAATTTTTTATTTTTGAAAGTTTTTTCAAAAAAATTATATGTTATCAATCTAGACATCATTCTTTACACAATGAAAAAATAATCATTTTACAATTAGTTTAAATCAAATTATGCTTGCTATACATAAGGCATTTTTCAGAAATAGAAATTAGGACCAATAAAACATTAATTAAAGAATATATTTGAAAAAAAAGAAAATATTCCCATGAAAATTTACTATAGTGTACATCTTCACCTTAAAGGAATTAAAAAATACTTTATTTAGCTCAAATTATGCTTTCCGTACATATGCATGCTATGGTCTTAAAAAAATGTTTTTTGTACAAGCCTATACAAAATTAATTTGTATCATTTGGATAATAGAATAAAATTACATATTTGAAGAGTAAACTAAAAATTCTATATTTCATATTACTAGGCTTTTTAAATATTCTATGTGTAGTGCTTCAATTTTTCAGTCCAATTGTGACAAACTTTAATTGTTAGGAAAAGTACATCCACTTTTTGGTCAAAAAGTGGACCCAACTTCTTGCACTTAGAATTGTATTTTGAAATATTAAATATCATTTTGAATATAACATATAATTTTATTTTCATATATTATAAAATTTGTACCAAAGTTGGAATAGATGTAATTGTACAACTTGCTAGTGCAATGGTCAATGCCATACCATTCTATGATATTACACTCTAAAATGCATAATGCATGCATAATTTTAAAAAAAATTTATAATTAAAAATTAATTTATATTTACAAAATTTAAGTATAAAATATAAAATATTATAATTTCATATGAAAATAATTGTATGTGATTAGGAAAAAAATAATTTAGCAACTCAAATTCATCACCATATTATTTACACCACCTCGATTACCCTCTTTACTCCCAATACATCTACGATGACAATGAGTACACTAATCGGAGGTGGCTTCCTTTGTACTTTTTGCATCACTATCTCTTTTGGTGCATATATTATAACAATTCAAGCATAGATGAGAGCCAGGAGAACTAGAACTAGATGACCGAGGTATTGAATCATCTATTGAAGTAGAAGGATAGGATAGTTGTGTGTCTTGAGCTCTATAAGTGTGTTTGTGAGGCTAAAAATTGCATGAAAAGTGTGCATCTCTATAGTATTCTTGATGACTAATGGAATCATCATATGATAAATATATTTATGTGCTAGTGGTCTTTGTTGAGGTTTCCTACTCATCGAGCTCCTAATCTATATTGAGTAGAGCCTCCACCTCTACCCCAAAACTCCATCATATTAAAATAAATAAAAATTTCATGAAGAACAAACTCACAATAATTTTTTCTAAGAAAATATAATGGAACCTCATGGGTTATTACATAGCTTTTGGTGAAAGATCACTCACCATCTATCCCATAAATAATTTATTTATCTAATTATGATTGGACAAATATATTGAAAATGTCTTTGAATTCACAAGGGGTGCATTGACCCTAGGATCCAAGAAAAGAGCACATTTTTGTTCTTTTGTCATGTCTTTCTTTTTCATTTCATCATAACATTATTTTGTTGCATAATTTCATGAGATGAATCTTTTATGACTTTTTTCTTTGATTTATTTGACTTCTCACTATGCCAAAAAATTTCATCATTCCTTCCAATAATGAAGTGAATGATCTATGGTGTGGGGTTTATGTTCAAGACTTCAATTTTGAAACGAATTCTACAATTTGAAGTTTATTTTGTTCCAAATACTTTACCATGTCCTCTTGGCTTTTTCCAAGGTTTTTTAGAAGTGTTGGAGGAGAATCAAGTATTGAAGGGTTGTCCTCAATCATTTCATCATCTAAGTTTGGCACTCGATTAAGGTTTATATATGATCTGATATAAAGAATTTAAAAATAAAATTCATGAATTTTATTTTTTCAAATGCAAAACAAATTTGATTCTAATACATTGAAATTTGATAGTTACTTTTTCTTCTACAATGTGACATTATGAAGGTCCTTGTTAAATTTATAAATTACAATTACGTTTTGGAGAGCAGAGGATAAGGAGGGCTAGCTATGAGTTCAGGTTGCAATTTGCAAACATGGATCCATGGTTATCTTATGTTTACATAATGCAAGCACATTTATTCAAATAAAAATGCAAGCACATTATGAAAGACACACAATGCACTCACATTATGACATGGTAATAGGTCTCATAGTTTTAGGTTCATCATAACTAATAGACAATACAAAAATAAAATGGGTATGAAATGGGGGGATCTTTTAATTTGTTTGTTTTGCTGAATTAATATTCTAAAGAGGCGAGCGATTTTAAGATTCTCTATTTCCTTATTAGAATCACCTTCAACAAACAATCCTTTTTGAACCTTTGATTCATTCTTAGATACAAATATCTCAGACATTGGATCAAATTACATGCTACCTTTATTCTTCCTCTCTAGGTTGCTCAATAGGAGAAGACTCAATCTATTTGAATATACCAAACTACTTATATACCATGTCTTCTTTGTCTCAAGATTCTAAATGTTGTATCCTTTCTTGTATTCACCATAGTTGATGAAGATACGTTCTTAGCTTTGAATTCCAACTTTGACCTCTTCTCCTTTAGCACATGCACACATTGATCACAATTGATGACTTTGAGATACTAGAAAGATGTTTTCTTTTTAATTGATATATCCTCTGGGGTTTTATCAATAAGTGCTGACATATGAGATGTTTTGATCATTTAGATAAAAAGTAGTATTGATTGCTTCTACCCAAAATTTCCTATCTATGATTTTAACACCATTGAGTATGCTCCTAGTATTTTCTATTAATGTTTTGTTCACTATTTCTACACAACTCCATTCTATTGAAGGGTGTGTATAATTTTTCTATCTAGCTATAGTATTTTCTATTAATGTTTTGTTCACTATTTCTACACAACTCCATTCTATTGAAGGGTGTGTATAATTTTTCTATCTAGCTATACCATTATTTTGATAGAACCTTTCCAACTTTGCAAAGTAAAAATTTCCATGAGACCTCTAAACTCTCTAAATTCACTATAACTTCTATCACAAAAAGGCGCTCATGTTTCTCTAGAGAATTAATAATTAAATGATGCAAAATACAAAAAAATGCTAACGAAGACATAATAATAATAATTTGAAAAACATCATTATGAGTCAAGTCCAAAATTCCATCGAATCTTATAAAACTCAAATAAGCTTTAACACAATTTTATTTCCCACATATAATATTCATAAAAATCAAAATTCAAAGGACAATATTCAAGTCCTTCAATTAAATCTTTAGACCTTAAGACCTTCTCTCATTGTTTTAACCAATGTGATCAAATCTTTTATACCACAACTTTCATCCAATTGAATTTTTTCTTAAATGATTTTAAAACTTGAAGTATTTCTTGAACAACACCTTAAAATTTGAACTTGCAATTAATTACCTGCACACTACTTAATTACTACAACTTGCTCATAACAACATCTATGTGGACATCAAGTTACACCTTTAATCTTATAATAAATTAAAAATTAAAAATATATTATGTTTTTTATTTCTAATTAAAATATATTCTGATGCCATCATCAAATATGATATACCATTTAGAAAAATAAGATACAGGCAGTTAGCTACTAATACCCTTCCTCTAATAGCTTGCTCTTAGAAAAATATCTCCCTTTTTAATCAGCTGAAGAGAAATCCAAAGATACTTTTGGCGTTAAGTCTGCAACCGCCATGCATTTTTCATGATATAAAAATCTGACCATTAAAGGGAAGTTTTCTTCGATCTAAAATCTCTGTAAAACTTTGAAGTATTACTTACATATGAAAATGCACTTTTCACATTGCAAAAAAGTCTATGCCCATACCAGTTTTTTTAATAGAAGACAACTTTTAGTAATGTCGTAACGCCTGAAAGCAAGTATCTAGCTTTATTGGCAAATTTCAAGTTTCAATGTACTCGGCCATGTCGTACAAAATGTACAGTACGTTCTTAAAAGGCATAATTCTTTCCAAAGCAGCAAAGGTATTTAAAAAATCCTAAACATCCAGAGATAACTTAAGAAAATATTAAGATAATCTTGTCGATTTGATTTTAGTAATGTATCCTGTCGGGCTGATTTATAATGGTCTCTCCTTGCTCTTTTGAGTCAGTCAGTAAGACTGATTACACATAAGTCTCATGATATACTATATTAATTTTATTCCCAGTCTTCTGTGCGAAATGATTCAGACCCATTTTTAAAATGACAATTATTGATCTATTGTAGGATTCCAATAAAGCCATGGTGCTAAATACAGGCTGTCATGAAATCTTTGCGTATCTGTATGTCACTGGATCTCCCAACAAGACAGTCTGTCATGAAAGGTGCTGATTAACAGTGAGAGAAGACAATCAAATCATAGATTTTCTTAGTATTGTAGTAGTCGGCAATTTAGCAGAGCTGTCGAGGAATCATATTCGTCACAGATATAGATAAACCATGGTTTTTTTTTTAATGTATTCTCTTCAACATGCCTGGAAATCCTATAAATATGTTCATACGTTGTCATCTATAGGTAGTATGTGCAGTCATTCAAAGCTTTCAGTCTGAATTCTGATCAGTTTGGTATTTGCATCTTCTGCTAATTTCAAGAACAGCTAATGGCTACTGCATTTCATAATATGAAAGGCCGTCTTAATGTTGAATGCAAGAGCAGGAGCAGGAGTGGGAGGAGAATTCTACCCAAAAGAGGGCAGGTGAAAGTGGCTATTGCAGTCTCTGCAATTCATACCATTGTTTCTGTACTCTCACTTATCAAGTCCTCCAAGATAGAGGATTATTCTTATCAGTGTAAAAAGAAATGAGTCTTTTTTTTTTTTTTGTGAAATTGTTTGCTGGAGGAAATTTTCATTGTACACCTTGTAGTCAGTGTACTACTTTACGAACTGTAGTTATAAAGAGCGATATTTTTGTCATGGAAGTTTCTTGAAATCCACAATTTAGATTTTATTTCATGATTATTGTTTTTTACACTTCTTTTATTCTGATGATGGATCATGGAGTGTGATCTGAAATGTTAATGCAAGTAAATGTTAGTAATTGAATCTAGAAGCACAACACATTTTACTGCCATTATGGACTGCAAAAATCTTGTGTCTGATTAGAAACACAATGTTAACGCTTTTATTTTATGTCTAAATCATATTTTTTAATCAATTAATGAAAGGCTTTATAAGATCCATTCTAAATAAATAAAATCTACAATCTATATCATATTTTATGATTGTAAGTATTAATTCATGAATATAGCTAGCAATATATTTTGTTGCTTTTATTCATCTAAATCATATATTTTTATTATTATCTTATTTCATGATACAAGCCATAAATAAAATCTACATTATTATACAACCAACATACAATCCGCAAATAAAATCTACAACCTATATCTTCTTTCAGGATTTTAAGAGGTAATTCATGAATAACTATTATCACTTTTATTCATCTAAATCATATTTTTTCATCAATTAATTGGGATATTTTATAGGGCCAAGCCTAAACAAATAAATATAATTACATTTGGGGGATTAGAAGCCGTAGATACACATTAAGTTTAAATGCCATGAAAAGTCTCCATCACTTTGGGGTAGTGTACAAACACTAAAAACCCAATGAATGACAAGAATATGAAGCATCTATAAATAAGAAATTAAAAGAAAAACTAAATACAACATGCCAAATTTCATACCACTTGGTATTGTGGTTGCAAGCATTAGAAATTTAGATAAATTTCAATCAATATCATTACCTAGTAAATATAGAGCAAGATCTCAAATACACCCCAATGATCTAATCTTAATATAACAACACCATTTAAGTCCACCAACTCTTTCACTATATAGCCACCTAGTCTAGCAAACCAACACTAAAAAATGAGTCACAAATAATCCACTTGTCTTACACCTCAAAATTGCTCTCCCACATAAAACTAGAGTGGTTTGGTGGTTCATTATGCCTAGACACCCCTTAGTGTGCATGACAATCAAAATCAACAAAACTTTCTCCATGTTTACATGAAAAGAAAAGAGCACTTTGGCTTTTAATTGTAAGGAATTTAATTGCTTTGCTTGATTTCCATGCACACTGTTAATGTGTGTCCCTAATGACTCTAAATTTAAACCCAATTCCTAGAGGAGGAATAGAAATAGTGGAGATGCCATCAAAATATTATGAAAATAATAGATCTAAAGGAGCCAAACCCTTTGAGTAGAATTTGATACCCTTAGGACCACCTTAGATGTGAAATCTTGTTGCACAATAGCCTTAGACTAGAAAGAGTCCTATTGATGCAGGAACATCCTCGGTCGATGAGCAATCTTGCATCATCTAAAAATATTTTCTTTCAGTTTTGTTCTTGTTTAGTTCTATATGTAGTTTTTTGTGTTCTTAGCGGTTGGCACCAGTAGTTGCTTTCTTTTCATCATAGATCTTATTTTTGGTTTCCAGGCGGGTTCATGTGCTTAATTCTAGATTTTTAGTTCATTTGGGTTCTTTTTTGGTCAGTTATCACTTTCGGTTGATTGTTTCTGGGTTCCAAGACAACTCTTGTGCATACCAATTGGTTATCCTTCATTACCGATGTGATTCTTGGTGTGTGGATCTATTTCAGGTCTTGTCTAATGTTCTTTGGCGTGTGGCCAACCTTCCTACTGACCACACGTCTTGCTTGTTATTTTTCGGAAAGATTTATTTAATTCTTAGGGCCGACCTAATTACACGTTTCATTTTCCTACATTGTAAATGTAATCTTATGAGGCCGAGCCAGATATGTTCCGGTGGGTATAAATATGATGTTATGTAATCATTTGTAGGGGAAGAGGAAGTAGAATTGAGAATAAGGATTGAGATTCACATATTGTGATCTGGTTGATTCTTAGAGTCCCAAATTGGATTGTATCTGGCTGATGGCCTACATGTAATCGGTTAACTACCACATGTTGTTTGATGATTATATGATGATAGCCGGATGATTGCCGAAAGTTCTAATGTAATAATATGATCTGTTTATGCAATCTTGTTATGTTTTCTTGCTATTTTCGTTGTGTTACTCTTATTGCATAAGCTGGTTGATTCTCTTTGAGGGTTTTACCAATTATGGTTGCATCAAGTGGTATCAGAGCTGGTTATGGACTGGCTGGTGGAACAATTGTTTACAAACTTTGAGGCATTCCTTTGGGTGGATAGATCGCTGATTGGAGGCAGGTTGTGCGTGTGTTCAATAGATCGCCGAGGGGAGGCAATTGAAACTGGTAGTCAGATCGCCGAGTTGAGGTAGTTCACCAGAGTGGAAGAGGAGATGCCACCTAGAAGGACAAACCCCTAGAGGGTAGAGCAGGTGATGGAAGACTTCAAGAATGAAGTGAGGAATGAAATCCAAAATGCTTTGATTGGTTTATGGAGAAACCCTGATTCTGAGGATGAGTATGAGGAAGCCGGTGAAGAGCTTGAGGAAGTTGAAGGACTAGAAGATGAAAGAGAGGAAAGATTCCTGAGAGCAGTGGCACAAGCGAGTAAAGTTCATAAAGTTGAAGTTTCTAACTTTTTCGGAACGCTGAACCTGGAGGATCTGATCGATTGGATCAGAGAGTTGGAGGATTACTTCAAGTTTGAGGATCTCAAGGACCCACAGAGAGTCCAATTGGCACATACTAAGTTGAAAGGGCATGTTGCCTTGTGGTGGAAAGAATCGTAGAAAGATAGAGTGGAGAATGGTGAATTGAAGATCACCCGGTGGAGACAAATGGTTGCAAGATTGAAGGCCAATTTCAAACTGGGAGACTATGAACTGGAGTTGTTCAAGAAGTGAAGGAGTAGATTGAGGAATTCTTCAAGGTAGTGATTAGATCTGGACATAGAGAGATGGACAAAGAAAAAGTGGCAAGGTACATCAATGGACTTGCTTTTAACATTCAAGATGAGATGAGTATGTTGAAGGTTTCCACTGTTGAAGACGCTTACCAGTATGCTTTGAAGGCTAAGGAGAAGATGAGAAGAAGACAACCGAATAGGGGAAAGGAGAAATTCAAAGGTCAGATGAATGACAGTGTAAATAAACCGGTTGAGGAAGATGAATCAAAAGCTAAGTGGAGTAAAGAACCAGAGCAGAAAACATAGAGGAAAGGCATTAGCAGTATTGATAGATATTTTCCTGGCAAATGTTTCAAGTGTGGAGAAACCGGATATAGATTCTATGAATGTAAGCAGGGAATAACAGGAAGCTGTGTAGCAAATGAGGAATCAGAAGGTGAAGGCACCAGAGCTGACTGTGCACCGGAGCAAGGAGAATCCCTTATGTTCAAAAGAAAGGATACCAAATCTACTCAGAGGAAGAGTCTTTTTCGGACTGTGTGCAAATCAGGTGGTAAGTGTTGCAAGGTTATTGTAGATAGTGGAAGTACTGACAATTTGGTATCTGAGGAGATGGTTGTGAAGCTTGGATTGAAGAGGCTTGAGCATCCTTGTCCTTATGAGGTAAGTTGGTTACAAGAGGATCAAAAGATTGAGATAAAGGAGCAGTGTTTAGTGAATTTTAGCATTGGGCCTTTTAGAGATGAAGTTTTGTGTGATGTTGTATCTATGAGTGCTTGTCATGTCTTGTTGGAAAAACCTTGGCAGTATGATAGAGGAGCTATTTATGACGATAGAGGAAACCTAGTCACTATTGCAAAGGATGGGCATAAGTTATACCAGAAAGTTTGAAGAAAGATTCGATGGCAGAGGTTATACCGAAAGGTGACTTGAAGAAAGATTTGATAGAACCAGTTGCAGAGGTTATACCGAAGGGTGACATGAGTTTGCAGAAGGATCTGATAGATGAACCTGATGGACAGATGGAACCGGTTGACAGAGAGATTATGGTGACAAACCGGATGAAGTCTTGTGACATAACCAAATCGGAGTTGCAGAAGAAAGAAGGTAGTGAACAAAGACAATGTGTAGATCTGAAGCAAAGAAAGAGAAATAAAGAGAGTTAGAGGTTAGAGAAGCCGGTTGAGGCACCAGAAGAGATAAGGCAGAAGTTGGCAGATAAGGAAGATGTTTGGATCAAAAACGAGCATGGGGTCTTCATTCTGAATCCTTTTAGATGTTCATGATTTGTCTCTCATGGAACATCTTTTTCTACCTAGGTTGTCTGATGCAGGAGCATCCCCGGTCGATGAGAAATCTTGCATCATCCAAAAATATTTCTTTTTAGTTTTGTTCTTATTTAGTTCTTTATGCAGTTTTCTATGTTCTTACCGGTTGACACCAGTAGTTGCTTTCTTTTCATGGTAGATCTTATTTTTAGTTTCCAAGCGGTTTCATGTGCTTAATTCCAGATTTTCAGTTCATTTGGGTTCTTTTCTGGTCATTTATCACTTCTGGTTGATTGTTTCTAAGTTCCGGGACAACTCTTGTGCTTACCGATTGATTTTCCTTCATTACCGATTTGATTCTTGGCGTGTGGATCTATTTCGGGTCTTGTTTGATGTTCTTTGGTGTGTGGCCGACCTTCCTGATGAACCACACATCTTGGTTGTTATTTTCCGAAAACATTTATTTAATTCTTAGGGTTGACCTAATTACACATTTCATTTTTGTTGCATTCGTAAATGTAATCTTATGAGGTCGACCCGGATATGTTCCGGTGGGTATAAATATGATGTTATGTAATTATTTGTAGGGGCAGCGAAAGTAGAATTGAGAACAAGGATTGAGATTCACATATTGTGATCTGGTTGATTCTTAGAGTCTCGAATTGGATTGTATTTGGCTAATGGCCTGCATGTAACCGATTAACTACCAAATGTTCTTTGATGATTATATGATGATAGCCGAATGATAGCCGAAACTTATAAAGCAATAATATGATCTGTATATGCAATCTTATTATGTTTTCTTGCTGCTTTTGTTGTATTACTCTTGATGCATAAGCCGATGGATTCTCTTTGAGGGTTCTACCACTTATGGCTGCATCACCTATACACTTAGGCTAAACTCCCTTAGAATAGCCTTACTAACATCTAATACGATAGGAGAATCATAATAAAAGATTAAGGCCAAATGACTATCCAAGAACATATAGATTTGCATTGAGGATCCCTCCTAAACTAGACATTCTTTTTGTGTGTCATAGAAAGAAGAAATATACAAAAGAACACCTACACATTAGCCACCTATCTATTGAATTTTGTAACACAAGCACCTGCAAGATTAAACAAAAAATAAAAAACACCTTCCATAAATGAGAGTAGCAAGAAAACATTTTTTTATATTCCTTAGAAGCAAGGAGTATGAAATAAATTAAACAATGTATAAAGACTTGCACTTTACAGAAAAAGAAAGAGAAACCTAATCTAAAGTTGGGAAAATAAAATTAGCTCAACTAAGCGAGCTTAAGCTATAAAAGTGTGCCTCCTAGATATAGAATGCACTAACACCCCCTTAAGTGAAACTTAGGGAGAAGTAAAAATCTTCTAAATGCGTGAAATTTAAAGAATGGGTTGTGGCAATTGAAGGCCTAATGGGGTATCCAACACAAAAAAGGAAAATCTCTCATAACCAAAAAAAAGGAAGAAATCCACACGGAAAAAAATCCTTTTCAAAAAAGAGATGCAATGCATGAAAAACTATGAAATATTGAAGGAAGGAAGGCCTCATGAAAACCCACCATCACCCAAAGCATTGATCACAACTAAATATAACATGGGGCTGCCAAAGGTTTCATGGAGATGTTTAGAAAATGCTCCTTTGTAGGTATGTAATCCAAGGTGAGAAGATGATCTTGAATGAACTATTAAATGAAGTGCATGTGGATCTCAACATGCTTAATCTATTGATGCTCCATTGGGTTGCAAGAAATGTCAATAACATTCTAATTTTCACATCAAAGAATAGTGGGACCATTGGGAGGAAAAAAAGACTCTATCAACAATTGAAAAAGCTACAAAGTCTCTTGGCTAACAAGAACAACTTCTTGATACTCACCCTCAGTAGATAATGAGATGTACCTTGAATATACCTTGAGTTATACCTGGCAACCTTCTAGTGACTCTCATGTAGATTGTGAGAGAAACGAGAGACAAGATCAACCACAAAGGAAATATCATGATGAGTGTGTGTTAGGTACAAAATACTACCAACCAAGTGCTTCTATAATATAGCATCAACGAAGAAAAACGATTGGAAGACAACACAACGCTTGACTAAAATGGTTTGGGGATAGAATTACAATTGAGCATGCCAAATATTTGAAACATGTCAAGATCATGTACTTCTACTGGCAAATGGAAATCCTATCTGAAGACTGAATAACTTGAAGACCAAGAAAATAATGCAAAAGGCCAAGATCTGTTGAATTGCTCCATCAATGCTCATTGAACACTCTGTACCATAGAGGGAAAAGTGCTTGTAATAATCAAATTATCCACATAAAACACAAGTACATATGAAAACATTAAACTTTCCTATATCCAAGTGTAAACTATTGGAACTTAGAATGACAATGTGTGAAATTAGAGGATAGCAAAAAAGTGTCCACCTTCTCATACCGAGCCCTAGGGATTGTTTGAGACTATACAATTATTGATGATGCCTACAAACAAGTGAAGAGTCCTACACAAAGCCATGTGGTTGATCCATATAGATCTCTTCATGAAGTTCACAATGCAAGAAGGTTCTCTTCACATATCCGATAACATGACCATCCATGTGAAGTTGTAAGTGAAAAAGTAACATAAATAGAACCCATCTTGCAAATAGGATAAAAGGGAATTGAAATAATCAATACCCTCAACATGTGAAAACCCCTTATTAATGAGATGAGCCTTGTACTTATGAATGGAACCATCTATAACATATTTGGTACAAAAACCCCACTTGCACCAAACCAAGTTTCTTCTCTTAGGAAGAGGAACAAGGTCCAAAGTGTGATTGTTTATCAGTGAAGAATAATCCTTTACCATATTCTTATCCCATTCAAGAATACATACCACATATAAAAAATTCTAAGGATCAATTGAAACGACATGGTTGAAAATAGAAACCCTAGATATTTGTGATTGAGTATGATGAGAATCAAAATGATCACTTGCCCAATATCTTTCTGCATTAATAGTATTACGGGTACACTTGGGGAGGGAAGGAGGAGGTGGTGGGAAGGAACTAGAATAACATTCTCATCCTTAGAAAAGAGAGAACCCTTGAGAGATGAAGGAAGGGTAGGAACTGATGGAGAAGTTGGTGATAAAGTGCCCATCAAATAATAACGCTATCAAATTGGACATCTAGTCGAAAAAAGACCTCTCTAGAAACACGATCAAGCAAGTTGTGTCTTAACATCTTCAAGTAGCCAAGACAAATGAGTCGTTGGATTTTTCTCTTTGTGTCTTTCCATTGAGCATCTGGAATATATGCCCAAGCCTCACTCCTAAATTTTTTGAATGAATAAACATCAAGATTGACATGGGACCAAACCTCCCCGAGTGTCAAATATTACAATACCTTATGAGGCATCCAATTTTGAATGTAACTAGCACAATTCATTGTTTTAGTTCAAAATAATGCATTTATATCTTGAAATTGAACCATGCAATGAGCCATCTCCTATAGTGTTATTTGTCTCGACAACACCATTCTTCTAAGGCGTATAAGGAACTATAAGTTGATGTAGGATGCCATCCTTAGTACAAAAGCCTTGAAATTCTTGATTAACATTTCCCCCCATTATCTGTGTATATTCTCCTGATAGAAAGACTATGCTACTTCTCTGCAAATGCCTTGTACATATAGAAGGAATCAAGGACATCACTCTTGTACTTAAGGAAGTACACCCATGTACACCTGAAGAAGTCATCAATGAATGTGAGAACATATTTAGCCCCTAAAAAAGAAAGTTGAAAAGGAGATGAGGTCACCATGAACCAACTCTAAGGGACTTGTGGCCCTACTCGAAGGAAAAGAATCTTGGTGATGCTTACGAAGAACATAAGCTTGACAAACAACTAGAAATCTTAGGTAAGCCTATCACTAAAGCTTTAGTGCTCATTTGTTGTAAATACTTGTAATTGACATGACCAAAATGTTCATGCGAAAGATTACTCAATGAATCTACATTTGCAATGAAATATGAAACAAGAGGAGGTAAACTCTCAAAGCCATCGAAGTGGTATAACCGCAATGTAGGAGAAACACTCCTAGTAGCCACAACAACATCATGATCACTAAGGTCTCTAATGATCACATCATGTGGTGTGAAATCGATTTTCTTTCCCATGCAAGATGATAAACTTGATAATTTGAAAGAAGGTTGGTGGAGATATAAATTACAACAAGAACATCCTTCAAAGAAAACCACCCTCAATTTGAATATAGACTAAACCCAAAGCTTCCCACTTTTTATTAAATGTTTGGTAGCATGTGGGAAGCTTGTAGCTTTAGGGATAAGTATTTGTAGATCTCAACAAGCTAGGTTTTATCAAGGACGTAGTTAGACACTCAAGTCTATTATGACATAAACCAACTTTATTATTTTTTAATTTATTACTAATGTCTACTATTTTTCTATTTTTAAATATAATATGTTCGAATGTGGATAGACCTATATACCTATGAATAAAAAGTATGTGTGAAAATACTCGATCATGAATAAAGGGATACCAGTAGAAATTATTGACCATCAAGCATGTAGGTTTCTAGTTCAAATAAAAATAGTAAGACAACTAAAATAAATTGCAATTGATTATTTAAGGGCCTAATTAACATTTTGAACCTTTGATCCCTCATATAATTCCATTTTATAGGTAAGAACATAAGTAGAAAAATATAAAATTATAAATAAAAATATTTGAAAAATAAAACCTCCTAGACAATATTTCCCATACCCATCTAGAGCATGTAGTTTTAAGATGTTGATTAGAATGGAAACAAGTGTTTTTACCCATTAATAGAATTTATACCTAGTGCCCAAACCTTCTAGGTCATGAAACTACACAAGTGAAGCTCCCCAAATAGCAATACTTGGCTCCTACTCACCTCTATCCTCTTGTCCATAGGCCTTGGCTCCTAAAATTCGACTCTTTTCTATGCCTCCCTCTAAAAATTATTCCCAATGTCATTCTTATAAGGTCACATTAGGCCATCTACCTCTGCATGTCAGTTTTTCCTCTTTCAAATATAAAAAATTAGATAGAAATGGGGAGTGATTCTATGCCTCATTAATGTAATGACAACCCACTTTTCTCTTGATGTCATTCCCTATTTTATCGACTTGTCTCCTATTATATGAGAGGTGGATTTATTTAAAAAATTGCTTCAAATTTCATGGGTTAGTTTGTTATCTCCTTGACCCTTCTCCTTTCATTTTATTTTTATTCTTTTTCTTTCTTTATTTTTTTTATTAATATTATTATTATCTATTTTTTGTCTTCATTATCTACACTTTGGTAGTTGGTTATCCTAAAGGAGTCAAACCCTAGAATATATTATTGAAACTCATTCAATGGGGTTTGGTTGTTAAATTAGCCTTTTATAAGTGTTTTTTAACACTTGAGAGATGGAAATGAATGATCGATGATCACTTCAAACCATAGTGATTGATCTTATGAGTCATGGTCATACAATGAATATTAGAGAGATACTTATATTTAGTTGATCCTTATAATTTTGTGATTCAATTCCAAGGATACGAAAGGAGGGTTAAATGACATCAAAATCACTCTCATTAAAAGGTTGCTAAGTTGCATTTTGCACCCTTGTACCTACAAGATCATTCATGTTTCTCACACACATTTCACCACAAGAGCACTAATATTGTTTTAGTTCAAAAAGACACAGTCACCCATTTAAGTGGAACATGTCATCAATGGGTACTTAGACCAATCAAGTTATAA
This sequence comes from Cryptomeria japonica, assembly GCF_030272615.1. Taxonomy (NCBI): domain Eukaryota; kingdom Viridiplantae; phylum Streptophyta; class Pinopsida; order Cupressales; family Cupressaceae; genus Cryptomeria; species Cryptomeria japonica. The sequence goes on from NC_081405.1 coordinate 181,119,348, forward strand.
ATTTTTTATTTACTCATGAAATGCTACAATTCATCTTGGGAAATTTAATAATAAAAAGGGTTCAATCCATAACATTTACTTGTTGAATCCTTATAAAAATTTAAAATCTTCAAGTATGATTAATGTTTAAACATTGCATCAAGGAATCAGGGTTTTAATCAAATGGAAAATATGGAGTTTGTGGGGATGTGATGGCTTCCTAGCAAATGCTTTATTAAGTTTGAAATTATCATATTTAGCAACCATGCAACTAAATACTTGATTTCTCATTTAGTGAATGAAGGGTATAGAAATACTATAAAAGTTCATAATAAATAGTTTGAAAAAACTTTGGAATATTTTAACTTCCAAATTACTTTCTTTAGCTCAAGCCACTCAATAATTGCATAGAATTTCTCTAGCCCCATTGACAATCTTTCTCAAGATATGCTAGATATCATATATGTTTACTCCTTTATGAAACTATGCTTCCTTAGGCTAAAACACATCCTTTCCATCCATAACAATATGAATACCTATTGTGGATGTGCAGGATATTTCTCATTCATCTTGTTGAACAACAAAATGCCATTGAAATCTAATATCATAAACGTAACTTACTTAAAAATGATTTTAAAAACACATTGATTGATGCCATGAACAAGCTTAGCACATTGGTTTGAGAAAAATGATATTACCATCAATTTGTAAAAATATTTCATTTATTGTGAATGTGGCCTTCCACTCACCTTCTTGTTTAATAATGATACAATAATATCCCATCTTGAGATTAATATTAAAAATTAATCACACGTCAGTCAAAAAATCCATGAGATCATCCATATGCGAAAATAGAAATTGATGCTTAATGGTAATCTTGAACTAGCTACATGAGATTTTATGCACATCTTCTACTATCCTCCCTTCTTCTACACAAGAATTGTAGCTATTGTACAAGGCCTCATACTTTCTTGAATAATTAACTATAACTAAACAAAATAAATGCAATATTTAAACTCAAACATGTTTGCAAAACATAAGTCTCAAATTGTTAAAAGAATAACAAACAAGTTTTACCACATAACCATGTAACTTTAGAAACATCACAAAAGAAGGAACACCATTTATCCTATTTGAACATTTGAGGAAAATTTATCAAACATTTCAACATTGTAAACCTATTTTAAATATTAGAATATCTCTTACAATGGACTCTTGTGTTTTGAAAGCTTACAATTTATCAAACGAGTTTATAACTTGTTATCAAATCATCAAATCTTTTGTCGTGTCCCACATATACTTGGTGAAGTCAATACAACACCTTATGAAGCAAATTCCTTGACCATCATAGAGTCACATCATTGTTCCTATTTTTGGAAACACTTTTGTGGATCACTTAGAGGCCTATTATAAATCTATCTATTTGAGTCTTTCAAGACTATTATTTGTCGTAGGTGTAAAGGTAAGTCTTCCCTCCCCCAAACTCTTCTATGTTAAGTTTTGGATGATTCTCCCCACTCTTGAAGTGGGTTCCAAGATTTTTGATATTGTGTTGTTGTTGGTTTGGTAGGCCTTTCAATAGTGGTCTTTTGACCTATTATTATTGGTCCGTTTGACTTGAGTGTGTATAAGGTCAACACCCTTGTTTGTTTCTTTTAATAATGAAAAGCAAATTTCTAAGACTTGGTCTAGTTTGACCCCAAGAATTTCTCTATACCCATTATTTAACACACAAACAATACTATGATTGCACAATGTTTAGGTCACTACCATGATCATGCTAACATTTTCGTAGATTGCAAATTTTTAAAATGTTTTAAAAAGGGTAAAAATTAGATATACCATTAAAGTTAATCAATACATCTTAGTGAAGGGTTTTAACCTTAAAAATAAAGTAAATAAATGCTAAAACGTATCTATATGAATTGACTCTAAAATATATATATTACGCAAAATAAAATTTATGAAATCTATCAAAGGGTTGTAGTTCAATAGGTTGAACACAATCGGTAAGGATGATGGTATGTTCCTTGATTATGCCATCCACTAAGGTTAAAGAACTCTAGAAATATGATATAAGAGATGAGATTGGGATCGTTATCAAAATGTACTCCTATATGAAATACCAAAACGAATTCAATCATGATATAAAATCCTCTATTGATTTTTTTAATATAATTTAACATACAATTTTCAACTTCGAAAACAACTCACATCATGACATGAAAAAAATAATGCTATGCCATAGAAATTTTGGTCAAAGATGCATTTTTAAGTGTGGCTCATGAACAGAATAAAAATCTGCTGTGGACCCGTAAAATTTGAAGGCTTTATTAATCAAATTTGCTGGTTTTTTTTCAGAGGAAAGATCGACGAAGACTCTAATTTGAAAGAAAATGCCCTTCAATATTTTAAGAAGTTTCTGCGAGGAAAGGCTTGGTCTGTTGCTGCTTATACCCATAATTTGATAATGTTTTCTTGTCTGTTTTGAACACAAGATTCCCTCATATGACACGTGCTGCATATACAAGACAAATATTTCTCTCCATTTTTATGAATTGGGGCTTCAATACAAAAGAGAACAATAATATATGTAGAAATTGTTAGTACCAAGGTCCAAAGTTAGAGCTCTAATATCAATATAACAATCAAATTAGTTAAATGTAGATTTATTTTTCTGCATAAGATTGATTTTTTTTTGGGTCAATTATAGTAATTTTAATGAGAGAAATTTGTGAGGACTGTAAAAGATTATAAAGGGTTACACGAACTCAAAATCAAATACTAATTTTCAATTGTAATCAATAAAGGATGCAAACAAACTCAATGAAAACATAAATCAGTAATCAAAGCAAATCCATATTGAATTCATGCATATGTCCTCCATTGCTCTTCTCCTTTTTTGTTGTGTATGGTGGCTCTTAGAATCGTAACACAATTATCACAAAAATACAAAGACTGCGGTTGTTGATGATAGATGATCGTGTTCGTCTACAATTGGTGTTGAGTTAGTCCATCCTAATATGAGGTAGCTCCTAGCATATATTACTTATATGGCATTGGTGAGAGCTAAATGATCCCTTTAAAACATGGGTATCTCTTGGTATTTGTCACCTCCATGCTATATGTCATAGCTGGATAAACCATTGGTTCAATTTTTAGCTCTTGGAATCTATTACCTACATGTTACTAGTAACAATTGGCTAAGTAGGAAATTTAGTGACTACAATATGCCGCTCCAGCACCCCAATGACTCTCCTGCCTCCTGCATTTTGAATGTGTCTACTGCTGCGGGATGTTCTCCTATCGCTGCCTTGACTGGCAGTGGCTCTTCGTTCCCCTCTGCGGTGGGTCGTGGCACTTTTGCCTGGGTTGGGGTTGTTGCTGCTGCGGTTGTCAAGGGTACTGCGCAACCTTCCGCCCAACCTTCCTTCCTGTGGCTTGTGTCTACCGAGGGTTTTGTGGATGTCAGTGGCATTCCCTCGTCCTCTACCTCCCCCCCCCCCCCCCCCTTCCTTCTTGCGAGGGGGCTTCCGCTCCTGTGATTCACAGTTTGTTTGATGTTGCTACTGTTGTTTGGCCTGATGCTCCTCTGGTGGTTATTGCTGTGGCTCCCCATGTTCTCCATGAGGATTCACCTGGTGCAACACCCATGTTCCTTGGTTCTTTGGCTAAGGGTCTTGCTGCTCTCGGCCCTCTGGCTTTTGGTGATGCTTCTTTGCTAATGCTATTGGTTTTATGCCCAAAACTGCTGGCAAGCATAGCTTTGCTCGTGTAACCAGATCTTCGGCCCAACCCTCGAAGGGGGTTCGTCCTCTTCCCTGTGCCAAATCCTCCCTTGTGGTGGTTTGTGGACAGGATGTCATGGACAAGATTGGGATCTACCAACGATGTGCTCTAGTGTGTAGATTCTATAGGCTTTGGCCTTCTCTATTGGACCTTCATCGTTGGGTAAGTGACTCTTGGCGGCCTTTGGTTGCTCACAATATTGAGCTTTTCCCTTATGCTAAAGGCTTTTTTATCGCTTCCTTTACACCTTCTGCTGATTGGGATTTGGTTTTGGGCATGCTGTGGGCTTGGGGAGTGCACTACCTCTCTGTTAAGGCTTGGACAACTTCTTTTAACCCTCTCATTGAACCACTTAATGTGTTTCCATTTTGGGTCCACCTCATCAATCTCCCTCTTCATTTTTGGGAACACTCTTGTTATGAGGCTATTGGTAACTCTATTGGTCGTTTCTTGAAGGTCGATGAAGCTACGCCCTCAATGGACCACACTACTTTTGCCCGCATTCTTGTGGACATTGACATCTCCTCTCCTCTCCCGGGAGATGTGGTTCTTATGGTGGGGGATAGGCCTTGGTCACAACTGCTCGATTTTGAAGGCCTCCCCTTCCACTGCAGAAGATGCTTTTCTACGGTTCATCTTGCATTGGACTGACAAAGGTGCTTCTACTTGGTGGAAGAATGCTACTGTTGATCACTTAACAGTCAATGCTTCTGACTCTGTGTCTGTTGGCTCCTCTCTTGAGGATGATGTCGATGTTGTGCCCCACACAGCCACTGATCCTCCTGTTGCCCCTTTTGTGGCCTCATCTCCTAAAGTCCCCACTTCTGTTTCTCTTGTTTTGCAACCACGTTCTTCTACTGGTGCTGTTTCGTGACAACTTGTTGTGGCTCTACAACAACCTTCTGCTGCTATGCTGCATCACCCTGTTGACACCACTGATTGTAACCCTGCGAGGCCCCTCCCGATTGATCTCTCTTTTGATGGACCTAATGACAACATCGCCTGGACTGTGGTTGTTCGCAGGCGGAAGGGAAAGTCTTCTCCCCTGCCCAAAACCCCCCCCCTCGTTGGGGTTTGGGTGTCTCACCCCCGCCTTGAGGGGGGTCTTTTTTGTTATCCAATTGGATAGCATTCCTGCCTGTTTGACTGTGTTTGCTTCTAACTGCCTATGGGCAATTGTTCTTTTGCCAACATCATTTCTGTTGATGTTGTTTGTTTTCTGTTGATAGTTTTTTACTATGTTAATGGTCAACGCCCTAGTTAACGTTGCTTTACTAATAAATAAAAATTGACTAAGTATCTCACATATTACAATATGAATAAATTGACACCTTTCATCTTTATGTTACTAGAGGAGGCTAGCTAATCCTAAAGATATGACAAATAGCTCTTAGTATTCATCGATTACATGGTAACTAGCTAAATTGCTCCTATATCACACTTAGTTTAGACATGTAGGACCATATACTAGACAAGTTTCATCAATAGAGTTTTAGACTTTCCTCCATCAAGGGCCGATTGCTATGACCTTAACTCTCAGGTGAGGGATGTAATAAAATGAGTGATACTTGGTAATTTCATCTATTAAGACTAGGGATAATTAATAGTTACTTATAGTTATATTATTCTTAGGATGGAGTACAATTTTAATAATATCTCACAGAATCATACAACCATATAAATTTTTATCAGTTGTCCTACTGAAAGGACACCTAATGTCTATTTCATCTTATTTCTTTATTGTAAAGTATTTTTCATCTAAAGCTACTCTTCCAAGTAGGTTCTAGATAACCTTCAACTCTGATGAGCCCAAATTATTAGGGATCAATTAAAAATATTTCCAACCTCAATATTAATAGGAAAAGTTTTTCAAAATATTTGGAAGGAAAGATATAAAATACCATGTCTACTACTTTAATTTCAAACTAACCATCTAGAGGAAGTGAGAGTTAACAATCCTTAGGACTAATGAGTTCAATTCACATGGTCTAGTGCAGTTAGAGTGGTTTCTCCCAAAATTCAAGGAAAACTCTTGTTCAACCAATCCTTACTTGTTGGCCCTACCATTGCAAATCCATCCATAATAACGATTAAAGATCTATCTTAAAATATTTCTTAATTAAATTATGATAGTCTATAGATAGAGTTGGAGTAACTAAGCCTAATTTAGGTCTTAGAAAAGATGAACTGATTTTTATTACGTCATTTTTTTTTTCACAATATCAAATACTTAAACTTGGTTTTCTCACTTTTTGTTAAATGTTAGGTAGCATGTGGGAAGGTTGTGCAACTTTAGAGATATGTATTTATAGACCTTAACAAACCATGGGTTATGAAGGACTTAGTCACACACTCGATTGGATTATGAAATAACCCAATTCCATAATTTTCTAATTTATTATTGATGTCTACAATTTTTCTATTTATTTATTATAGTAAGTTTGAATTTGGATAGGTATAGGCCTATGAATAGAAATTATGTGGGAAGATACCCAATCATGAGTAAAGGGATGCAAATAATTTTTTTTGACAATCAAGTATATAGGTTTTTTATTCAAATGAAAATAACAAGACAACTAATAAAGGGAATAATTCACATTTGAATCTTTGATCCCTCCTATAATTTCATTTCTAAGGTAAGAACATAAGTAGAAAAATAAAAATTATAAATAAAAATATTTGAAAAAATGAAACCTCCTAGACCATATGTCCCACATCCATCTAGAGCATGTAGCTATAAGATATTCATTACAATGGAAATACGTTTTTTCACCCATTAATAATATATACCTCGTGCCCAAACCTTCTAGGTCATGAAACTACTTATATTAAGCTCCCCAAATGTAAACCTCTATCCTCTAGTCCATAAACCTTGACTCCCAAAATCCAACTTTCTCTAACCTCTTCCTCTTGCATATCATTTTTTCCTCTCTTCAAACATGAAGCATTATATAGAAATGGGGAGGGATTCCAGGCCTCACTAACGTAACATTTGACAACGTACTTTTCTCTTGGTGTCATTCCTTATTTTATTGACTTGTATCTATCATATGAGAGGTGGATTTATCTCATAAACTACTTAAAGTGTCGTGCATTAGTTTGGTATCTCCTTGAACCTTATCCTCTCATTTTAATTTTGATTTTTTATTTCTTTATTTAATTATTAATTTATTATTATTTTTCTTTTTCATTATCTACACTTTGGTAGTAGGTTATCCCAGAGGAGTCAATTCCTAGAATGATATTAAAACTCATTCAATGGGATTTGGTGCATAAATTAGCATTTTATTGGCACTTTTCTATATAACACCTAGTTGATGGAAAGTAATAATTGATGATTACTTAAAATCATAATGATTGACTATGGGCCATGGTCACAATATGAATCTTAGAAAGATAATTATATTTAGTTAATCCTTCTAACTATGATTCAATCCTACGAACACAAAAAGAGGGTTAAATGACATCAAAATCACTCTCATGACAAGGTTGCTAAGTTGCATTGATTGCACCCTTACACCTACAAGATCATTCAAGTTTCTCATGCACATTTCACCACAAGAGCATTATTATTTTTTCAGTCCAAAAAGACAACACACATTTAAATAGAACACGTCATTAATGAGAATTTAAGCCAATTAAGTTGTAATTTTTTAATTTACTCATGAAATGCTATAATTCATCTTGAGAAAATTAATAATAAAAAGTGTCAAATCCATAACATTTACTTGTTGAATCCTTATTAAAATTTAAAATCTTTAAGTATGATAAACATTAGGATTTTCATCTTGGTATAAATTACGTCAATAAATTAGGCATTTAATAGAAGAGGAAAATATGGAGTTTGTGGAGATGTGACGCTTCCCTAGCACTTGATCCATTAAAAGTTTAAAATTCTCATAGCAACCATTTAACTAAATTTTTTATTTCTCATTTAGTGAATAAAGGTTATGGATATATTGCAAAAGTTCCTAATAAATATTTTTTAAAAAATTTAGAAAATTTGAACTTCTATTTCTTTCTTTAGCTCAAACCACTCAATAATTGCATAGAATTTCTCTAGCTCCATTCACAATCATTGCGAACATATGCTAAATATCATATATGTTAACTCCCGCTTCTTGAAACTACACTTCTTTAGGTTAAATCACATTCTTTCCTTCCCTAACAATGTGAATTACCCTTGTAGATGTACAAGATATTTCTTGTTCATCTTGTTGAACATGAAAATGTAATTGAAATATAAGACCATAAACCTACATAAAAATGATTTAAAAACCTCATCGATCAATCTCATGAACACACTTAGCACATTGGTTTGAGAAAAATGATATTACCAACCATTTGTAAAATATTTCCTTTATTTTGAATGTGGACTTCCATTCACCTTTATAATATGGTAATTTCCAATCTTCAAATTAACACTCAAGATTAATCACATCACTCAAAAAATCTATTAGATCATCCATATGTGGAAATAGAAACAATACTTCATGATAATCTTGAACTAGCTACATGAGATTCTATACACATCTTCCACTATCCTCCCTTCTTCTGCAGAAGTATTGTAGTTGTCATTCAAGGTCTCACACTTTCTTGAATAATTAACTATAACTAAAAACAAAACAAAAAATGCAATATTCAAGCTTAAACATGTTTGCAAAACATAAGTCTATAATCGTTAGTGGAACAACAAACAAGTCTTAACACAAAACCATGTAACTTTAGAAAACATCACAAAACGAGGAATATTGTTTAGCCTATTCAAACATTGGGGGAACATTTATCAAACATTTATTGTAAACCTTCTCCAAATATTAGAGCATCTCTTATGTTAATCTCTTAGAATTTTCAAAGCTTGCGATATATCAAACAAGTTTAAATCTTCTTGTCAAATCATCAAATATTTTGTCTTGTCCCACATATACTTGGTGAAGTCAATATCCAACACCTTATGAAGCAAAATGCTTAACCATCATAGGGTCACATCCATAGTTTGATTTTTGGAAACACTTTTGTGGGTCACTCAGAGGCCTATTATAAATCTCTCTTTTTGAGTCTTTGAACAAAACTCTCAAACTTGGTCTACTTTGACCCCAAGAAGTTGTCTATACCCATTATGGAGCACACAAACACTACTATGATTGCACAATGTTTAGGTCACTACCATGATCATGCTAAGGCTTTCGTAGACACAAATTCTTAGAATGTTTTAAAAAAAGGTAAAAATTAGGTAGATAAGTTAATTAACACATCTTAGTGATAAGTTTTAAGCTTAGAAATAAATCAAATAAATGCTAAAACATATTTATATGAATTAACATTAAAATAAATACATAATATAAAATAAAATTTATAAAATACATCCAAGGATTGCAGTTCAATTGGTTGAGCACAATCAATGAGGACGATGGTATGTTCCTTGATTATGTTATCCACTAAGATAAAATAACTCGAAGTATGATATATGAAATGAGGTTGGGATAGTTATCAAGATAGACTTGTACTCTTATATCAAATACTATATGAAGCTCATTCATGATATAAAATCTTCCATCAATTTTTTATATATAAAACTCAATTTTCAACTTTATTCAAAAAATGATATAATCCAAAGACAACTCACATCTTCACAAGAATAAAACAATGGTTGAATAATCTATGCCATTGAATTTTTGGTCAAAGATACATTTTAAGTGTGGCTCATGAACAGAATAAAAAATTGAAAGCTGTATTAATGGAATTGCTGGTTTTTGTCAGAGGAAAGAAGGACGAAGACTCTAATTTAAAAGAAAACATTTTAAGAAGTTTCCGCGAGGAAAGGCTTGGCCTGTTGCTGGTAATACCCAAAATTTGATATTGTATTCCTGTCTCTTTTGAACACAAGATCCTACCAAGACACACTGTTCCAAAACCAGCCTACCATTAATTTATCTTATCAGAATAAATCTGTGATGATCTGGGGATTTCAGAATCTAAATACAGGCTGTAATGATGATGTGTTTTTGGCTGTAATGTCAGGGGAGGAGACCATTCTCCATCCATGTTTATGACTTCCTTTTTTATATGGTAATTTTGACAGAACTGTTCAAGAATCTTATTCCTCGCACATGTGATTGATGCTCTTCTGTTTAGTTCTACTGAAATTCTAATATAAATACAAAGTTGTACACACATTGAAAACAATCACTCTGGATTCTGATCTGATTATTGTGTTGGAGGATTCCCTTTGGTATTTGGAGAGCTTCAGCAGCATTGAAATGGCCATTGCATCTGCAAATATGAATAGTGCCCATCTTAATATTAATTGCAAGAAGGGGAGTAGGAGGAGGAGAAGGAACCTGCCCAAAAGAGGGCAAGTTAAAGTTGCCATTGCAGTGGCTGCACTTCAGAGCATTGCTTCTCTTATATCTCTTAGCAAGTCCTCCAAAACTCAACAGCAGTTGTTTCAATTTAAGGGAAACTGAATTTTTGGCTTTTGTAAGTGCATATTCATGGTGGAAGATAAGTAAAGTCTATTAGGAAAGATATTTTTTGAGTTTTTATATCAATTTGATATGTTGAAATCTTTTCGGCTAAGAGTTAAGGATTGAGGGATGTTCATTCTGTCAAAGCCATTTCAGGCACAATTCTGGCCTCATCCTTTATGATGTTGGGGCCTCGCACTCATCAAGACTTGATCTCTCATGGACTTGTAATTGATCAATTTTAAAAATCTAGTTTGTAAACATTACGTTACATTGTTAGTCATGCCAGCAATTCGTATTTCTATATATCCATTCTTCAAGTAAATATCGATTTTAATGTTTTGGGATGGAAAGTAGCTATGGATTGATAGAGTTGAAATGATTATTGAAGAACAATGTCATGTTTCACACAAGATTGTTTAGTTCATTAGCATGCCAAAGTTTGGAATGAGGCAGGATTTGAGATAATAAAGAGATTAAATATTATTAATTTTAAGTTTGAATGTTTTTATGAATTAGAGTTATATATTAATATTGATGTTCAAAAGTAAAGTTAATTTTTTAAATGATAATTTGAAATTATGTTTTAAAATTGAATTGATTAAGTCTAAAGATAAAGTATAAAAAAAACAAGTTGTCTCAAATCAATCATGTCTTTTAGAAAAAAATAACGACCTAACTCAAATTCTCATAAACATAAAAAAATATATGAAGCAAACAGTATAAAATCAATACTAATCTTTAACCAATAATTTGTTTATACACTTTCATATTTTAAGATGAATTTTTCAAGGTAAATTTTTTATTGATAAAATATAAAATTCTTATAATTCTCAATTTAGTTTAACTTTAATTCCCCTTCTCTTTGAGAGGATCTCTTTGCTCAACTTTTGCTCAACTTTAATTCTCCTTTTATTTGAGGGGGTTCTCTTTGCTTTTCTACTAAGTTTTGCTCAATCCAAGAATAGTCATTTTTTAAAGTTAGTTCTCATTTGTCCAAACTGAACCCACTTTTCTTAATTTTTTAGGTCTTGTATGTCATTGCAAAGTCAAATGTTAGCATTTGTATGAACTCTTATTCATAAAATCTTGTTAACTTTGATTAAGTTTCCAGTGCATAATAAAGTTTCAATTTTGCATCTTGGTACTATGATGTCTTCGTTGATCATTATGTTTTGATAATTGATATAACTTTCAAGAGTTGTACTAGTGACTCATGTATCAAAATTCACAAAATGAGAAGGAAAAAACTAAAGTTCTTTATCCATATTTATAAAGATTGTTTATGACAAATTTAAATATTGTTACATTTTTTAACACAAGAAACGAAACTATTATGATACAAATTGATCTTTTAGTCTTACTTAAACTTATATATTTTGTGTTTTATTGTTCTAGATTATAAGTTATAGTTAATGAAAGCTACTTATAGATGAAATGGTTGGAAAATATTTTATATTTGGATTCTTTTTCTTACTTCATTATCCTCATGTATCTTGTGAAATTTTTATTCTTAAATTTTTTTTTCTTTGCAAACATGATTGGTAATCGCAATGGTTTTAGATACCTCATACTTTTCAATGAATCTTTATAACCATTGTTTAAACTATCTTCTATGAACCTATGGATTTTCCTAGCTTCATTTGTAATATCTTAAATAATGGATCCTCTAGTCTTAAATACCACATTATCTATAAAAAACTCTAATGTTGATTCATTGTGATCTAGAGTGTCTTGTCAAGTAGTGAATTTCTCTACTGGCTATGTTGCTTCTTGCATCACCTCCATTTTTATTTCATGCATGCTTTATTCTCCTTTTCCCATGGAAGTCGGTTTATTAGTGTTTCTCAATGTTGGGTTGGATCAACATTGCTACATCTAGATTAGGAAGGAAGTCAACCTTCTCTGGAGATTCAACCACACTTGCAAATGTCCCACACTTTGAGTTTGTTTCCATTGTGTCATTGGAGTGTTGGGCATGGGTCTAGCATGGTGTAATTTCGTGTGACAACAATTTATAGCATGCCCAATGAGACAAATATTTGTGAGCTTAACATCACTCTCTAGAGAGAGGGTGTCTTTTTCAATTTATTTGACCTTGAGGAGGCACTCAAACAAGCACTTTGCAAGTCTGCAACCAAAGTTTTGGTGAATTTATTGGTATATCATTAGTTATTTATTTGGGAAAACTTGTATCCCCTTTTAAGAATTATTAATTAAAGTTTTATCTCCTTCAAATTATATAAATATAGATAAATATCATGGGAACACCTTTGCCCATCCATTCCATGAACATGCAGCTTTTTTGCTTACCCATCAATAATATCAAACTAGGAATTCTCTTAGTTCCATCCCAAGTAACCTTGTTGTACTGCAAGATATCAATATTTTTAAATCCTTGCCACCCTCCCTGCCCTACTCAAACTTCTTGGCAACCTATTCATGCTTATCAAAAACCCCAAGAGGCCTTTTTTTGTACAAACCCAAACTATATACCCATAAATCATCATAATTATTTTGTTAAAACTTTATTATCTTATTGATGTTTGATAGTCTCAACTGAATACTTGGTTTTTGATAATAGCCATTTTGGGCTCTTTTGTCCTCTAGGCTTCACTTGTTCTTATACAACATTACACAAACATACTCCTATAAACCACCCCTTCATCCTTCACATAATACATAACAAATTGGCCTTACAAGCCAAATGGGGATAGGAATAAAAATATATGTTGTGGCTAGAGACTTTGACTCAAAAATACCAATCTGGGTCTTGAGTCACTTATAGAAAATTCATAGCACACCTAAAACATTGATTGAGGGTTTTTCTATAAGTCCAAGAAGATCTAGTACCATTCCTTGGATTTTAGACAGTCGACTAGGTAAATGACCACCAAGGATTTTGAAAATTCTAAAGGACCTTGTACCCTTGGGTTTTAGGCAACCTACTAGGTACAAGTCCAATCCTCCTTGAGGATAAGTCCAAGCATTAGGAGACTACCATATTTTATCTTAATATTTACTTTAAAGTTTTCTTCCCTTCCCTTAATCAAAGTTTCTCTTGAATTATTAAATCTTGTATTATTAATATTTCTTAGAAACGCCCTATGCCCCATCCCCGAACACCTGAATACTAGGAACATCCTTCGTTTACTAGACCACCTACTTAGTCTGCTTCCAAATGGGATCAAGACATAAAATATGCAATTCTATTTTCTACACTAAATTTGGTGTGAACTATTGTGTGTGTATGCAACACTTTTTAGGGCCTCTTTTCCCTAGATAGTTCCTCTAACACTGCTACCCACAAAGGGAATCAATAATTATAAGTAAATAGTCAATATGACTATTACTCGTGTCCTAAATCAACTAATGCCTAATTCTAAAATAATGCCACCCTTGAAATCATTGAAACTAAAATTCCATTATCATGAATAAAGATCAAAATGGCATAACAAAATTATATGCAAGTCCTTTGCATCCTACATGGGGGTTTACTAAGTCTTGACTAGTATGTTTTAGTTCATTTTATTTAATCTTTTTAGATTATTGATCTAAGGGGGATTACTGATCCCTTAGATTTATTAACATCAAGATTTTCCTTATTTCTCATCAATGATTTAAAGGGATGATGACACAAACATAGTTATTATAGTTGTGTTAGACTATAGATGCGGTAGCTCAAACGTGACAATATTACTCGTAAATGTGAGCCAGAGGCACCATTGCTACTGAACATTGTTAGTTTTTTGTTTCAATATCTTGTTTAAGTTTCTTAACTAAGAAATACAAATTAAATCATAATAATTCTAATTGTTTGAAAAATAATTAATTTCATAAGTTAACTAATACTAATTGCTTGAAAGAAACAAGTTACCTTGAAGAAAATAGAGTTCAATGAATACTTTCAAATAAGCCTAATTTTCATTTTAAAAGAATTAGATATTTAAAATAATAATTCAATAAATATTAATTATTTGAAATAAATTTAATTATTGAAAGGTAAATTCAACTAAAACACCTAGACACAACAACACCTAGACACCTCTCTGTTAAGCCCTGGACAACTTCTTTCAATCCCCTTATTGAACCAGTCAATGTGCCTCTGGTTTGGGTTCGCCTTTCGAATCTTCCTCTTCATTTTTGGGAGCACTCTTGCTATAAGGCCATCAACATCTTTATTGGCCAATTTTTGATGGTTGATGATGCCACGTCTTCCATAGGCCACTCCACCTTTGCTCGCATCTTGGTGGATATTGACATCTCCTCGCCCATCCCTTGGGATGTGGTCCCTAAGGGCAGGGAGAGGCCATAGACTTGACCGTTGGATTTTGAGGGCCTCCCCTTTCGCTGTTGAAAATGCTTTGCCACGGGTCATTTAGTGTCGGATTGCTCCCTCCCGCATCACAAAGGTGCAACTACTTGGTGGAAGGATGCCACTTTGGATCACTTGACTGTTTATGCTATTGAATCAACTGGCGAGTTGCTCACCACCAATAATGTTGTTGTTGATGCTGCTATTACTGTCCATGAGGATTCAACTCCTATTTCTCTTGATTTGCAACCTCGTTCCACTCCTACTGAACCTGCTCCTGATGACACCACTTCTACCGTCTCTACTCCTAATGATGTTCCTCTGCAGTAGCCTATCGTTGTTTCACAACAACTTGTTGCGGTTCTACAACAACACTTTGCCACTGCCACTGATTACAACCCTACGAAGTCACTCCCAATTGATCTCTATCTTGATGGTCCTAATGATTATATCGCTTGGACTGTGGTTCATCGTAGGCGGAAGGGGAAGTCCTGCCCCCTCACTCAAACTCCTCCTTGTCAAGGTTTGGGTGTCTCTACCCCTCCTTGAGTTGGGCTTGGTTTGTTTTTTGGTTTGACAGGCTTTCCTGTTTTCCTATCTAACCTAGTTGGTTGGGGGCTTGCTCCCATGGTTAACTTTTCTCATTTCTTACGGGTTGTTCTATTAAGGGACAACACCCTTGTTTTTGCTGCTTTAAATATAAAAACAACACAAATTACATTTTTTTATGGAACTTTGTCACCTTGATCTCTTATTGAAAAAAAACCTAGTTAAATTTCATTAAATCTTGTAGTTCTTTCTTTCCTTCTTCAATGGATTTTTTCTTGTTGCTTTTGGCTCTAGTACTCAAATCAGTCTTTTCCCTTTTCTTATCATGAACCATTTTCTCTTTCATGACACTAATATTTGGTCCTTTCACTCTTTCAATTGATCATTAAGTGTCTTAATTTTGGGCAATAGGACATATGCATAAGGATGCGACTAAATTTTTATTTTCAAATGTGAGTATATTAGACCAACATTCAAGGTTCCATGATAATTTGTGGTGTATTGTATGAGAAAAATTGGATACTCAATTGAGGAGAAGCACTAATTTCTATCCTCAAACAAATGCACAAATTTACAAATTTAGGTAGTTTATATAACATTCTTTTATTTGCTCTTAGGTTAAAATGTGGTGCATCCAAAGACATGGGATGAAAATCTTGCATATATCCAACATTCCTTCAATTGAGCCATCTGCTATTCAACAAAACTCTCATGATTTGAAGCATTTTATGGTTAATTACCTCCAAGTCTACTTGATGTTGTTGAGGACTGGCCATAAGAAAAGGGAGAAAACATTGACTCAAAATTTAAAAGTTGATGAGTCTAAGGTATTCATAGATTGTATTCAACAAATACATCTTTAGAGGCAAGAGAAGTTAAAAGTGAGTCAAAACAAGTATAAGAAAAAGCATGATCAATACCACATAGAGCATAAGTTTAAGGTGAGTGACAAGGTTTGCTTGTATATGGGAAAAGATAAGACTCCAAGGAGCATCACTATAGATGGAACCCTAAGGTATGCACCCTTTGTTATACTAAAACAAGTATGCAAGAATGTTTTTTAACTTGAATTGTTACTTTACATGGAAATCTATTTAGAAGTTGATGTAGAAAATATATGGTTGTTGGAGCCCTTTATGTTAGATGAGGAAGAGTTGGTGTTATATTTATTTGAAGATCTCACTCTAGGCCCTTTGGAAGAACTAGAACATGATGTGGTTCTCCAAATGGAGTAAAGATAGACATGTAAGGGGTTGCAAAAAACATGGTTGGTTGATTTGAAAGGGCAACTTCCAACCAAGGCAAAATGATTCCCTAAAGACTATGTTGGGAAGAAAACCACATTTAATGAGTCCCTAAACTTTTGGGGACCGAAATCCTCTCAATTTAAGAGGTATGATCCAAAAACATATCTTTGTTATAATGAAACAATTGAATGATTATCTACTCAATCAAGAAAAAGGTTAGTTTCAAGAGTTCTTCACAAGAGACCTCGTATTTCATTTGTTTTGGAACATATAGAACTTGTAGCAAGATTGTTGAAGACTTTAGACAATCTTGATCATCTTGAACAAAATAAATAAATAACTTACATGCAAATATCAAAAGACATTTTCAAGTTTTGGCAAAATCACCACTTGTTATAAGAAACAAACTAGTAAAAAACCAACAATGAATGCTGAACTATGCTATAAAAATTGTAGGAATTGCTACAATGAACATAGAGTTGCTCCCTGGTAGAACTAGTGAACTCACAACAATCTAATAAAGGGTTGTGTTGATGTGTTTTTTACGCACATGCAGACACAAAATAAAATACCAAAAAGTATCTTATCCTCTCTTGAACAAAATCTCTCGGATGCTGAAGATTTGCTTAAGGATCATTCTTGAAGACTCCAAGGTTCTTGAATGTAGGGTCTCTACGTGTAGATAAGTTCAGTTGGTTTGATATAATTATGTTGGAATCACACGGGGACTTACATTCGAATGCCTGAATGCTTGATTTTCTGAAACTAATGTCCTATCTACTCAATTGGAAGATTAAAAAAAAGAGCAAAAGAGATAGGGTTTGAGAGAGTCTATTCTAATCCTAAGAATGTAAGAACACAGATGAATGACTATATGGAATCCTACTGAGCGAGGTCTCACCATCAACTTGAACAATTTGACACAAGCTCAGTGCAATCTTCTAAGGATGTTTCAAAGATGTCTGAATCAATACTATCAAACATTGATCACCATTCAAGTTAATGCATAAGCAATGAGTGTAGGACGATTCGAAGTTAAGCTCATATCATTCTAGTTGACCACACAAGGTGCACTTACAAGCAACAAGAGGCTAGTGGTATGGATAAGGTGGATTCCACATGAATACATTCAACAACTTCTTCCATTCAATCTAATCAACATGAAAATAAATTGAGAAGTAGAACCATGAGGCTTGTTGAAATAACAAATTTCACCATAACTTCAATGAAAAGAGTATCTCATTTACAAGTTATACCAACAATTCTTCCCTCTCCTAATCTACTTCGATTCTAATTGCTATTCTAATTATTAGCTATTCTCTATTTATTCTCTCACTATTAGCTATCAACTATTAGCCTTTACAAATGAAGAGCCTGAGCTTTATATAGAGAGCTCATTTACAATGAATGGCCAGGATTGGATTTCCATCAACGACCAAGATTTTACAATAAAAACCCTAATTAGGGTTTGTTACAACAAACTTCTCCATAGCCAGTGAGAAAATTACATTCCATGAGTGTGGACCAATAGAAATCAAGGGTAGGTGCCTCGGAGTTTGTGTCGTAATTGGTGAGTTAGGTACATTGAATCAAGACATGCAGATGTGGAACCCCTCTAATTGGTAGAGATAGTGACTGGGATGATGACTAGGACACGACCTCCAGCTTGCCCTTTGTAGGTTTGATCTTCTAACTTTGATTAACTCTTCTGAAACTATCTGCTCTTGAATGCCTTTGAATGAACTTTTGATGTCATCTTTGCATCTCTCCTTCGAAATTCCTTCTCTTGTGACTTCTTTCATGTTGTTGATGTTGTAGGTCTTGTCTTCGCGCAAGTGAATGCTTCTTGTTTGATCCCCTTATTTCGTTCTTTATTTCCTGCAAAACAAACAAGCAAGTATCAAATACACTTAATATGTAAGCTTAATAAGAGCCTATAAAGAGAATTCGTCCTCATGAAGGGACACTTGAAGTTGCTTTTTTTTTTGCTCGTGAAGAAGGGGCTCTTGAAGTGTATTTCATCCTTAATGTTCATTAAGTTTCTTCTCGCCTTAATCTTATTCATTTCCTTGAACTTCGCTCATGCTCTTCAAATTGTGAAGTTTGCTCGTGTCTTAATTCTTGAAGTTCATTTGTATCCCTTGGTTTGTAAAGATGGAATTTTCCATTGAAGCCCCCTTATATGAAGCTCGCTTGTCTCAAACATGAAGTTAAAATTCACTCATGAAGCTTGATTCATGAAGTTGACATTCGCTCTTATTTCTAAATGAATGATGTATAACTTCGCTTCACTTCTTCAATTCATGAAGTAACATTTCGCTCAAAAACCTCCTAGGATGAAGTTTGCTCCTTCACTTTAATTCATGAAGTTGTAAGATTGTTCCAAATTGGTAGTTCATGAAGTAACAACTTCCCTCCAAATCGGTAGTTCATGAAGTAACAACTTCGGCCCAAATCGGTGATCCATGAAGTGAAAAACTTCACTCTAAATTAGTGAAACATGAAGTTGCTTCTCTTAATTATTTCTCTTATTTATATCCAACTTCATTCTTAAAAATCGCTCCACTTAGCAAGATCATGAACTTCGCTCCTTATCCCAAACACATGAAGTAGTAAACTTCACTCCAAAACCCCAACTCATGAAGTTCGCTTCAAAACCTAAACTCGTGAAGTAACAATTTCACTCCTCCTTAGCAATTCGTGAAGTGGAGGATTTCGCTTGAAGCTTGGAGCTGCTAAAGTTATCAACTTCAATCATCTCTTTTGATACATGAAGTATGAATTTCGCTCCTAGTTGCTTGAACCCGAAGTTCGCTCCTATCTCCTTGAAGTTGAAGTTGTAAAATCACTCTACTTCGCTCCTCTTGGTGAGATCATGAAGTTCATTTGGTATTGAGTCCTCTTTAGGTGATTATCCTTCTCTTATTTAATTTCGCTCATGCTTATGAAATTTACTCTCCTTGGTGAAAACATGAAGTTCGCTCACCTTTCTCAACTACCGAAGTTTAAACCTCGCTCACTCCCTTCAATTCATGAAGTAAGCACTTCGCTCTTCTCCTTCAATGCACAAAGTTGATATATTTCACTCTCAAGATCGCTTCATTTTGCTAGGTAATGAATTTCGCTCCGAAGTACTTGAACATGAAGTTGTCAATTTTGCTTTAAAATGTAAACTTGTGAAGAAAGCAACTTCGCTCCATATTGGTGAAACATGAAGTTCGCTCCTCTTTTCTTCAACATGAAGTTCACTCACCTCTCCTTCAACATGAAGTTCGCTCATCTCTCCTTCAACATGTTCGCTCACCTCTCCTTCAACATGAAATTCGCTCCAAATCGCTCAAAGGTGAAGTTCGCTCCAAAGTCTTTGAACATGAAGTTGTTTTGACAAGTGAGTCTCTCCGTCAAGATTTATATATGGAATATAACATTAAAGTATAAGAAAGAGAAATCTTATACTTTAAGTTATATTCCATATATATTGTCAGGATGTTTGAGAGCGGTTTCGGACCTCCAGGAGTTATAATGCAAAATCTAGGTTTTGGAGGATCCTTCAAATTTCCAGACAGTCAAATTTCAGGACACTTCAGGATCAGGATAACATTCCAGACTTCTAAGGCGAGTTCGTTTTGATCTTGATGTAAGGGACGAGACTTAGGAGGACACTATGCATTCAACCAAGGCTTGATTTAGCAACTTGAAGCATGACCGAATAGTATACAAAAAACCCTAGGAATGTTCTAAATAACCCCTAATCACTCAACTGACCTGACCTCCTTCACTTCACCTTGAGGAGATCCACCTGGTTTGATGACCTTTGAGAAACTCAATCCCTTCAATGCAAAGGCTAAGACACTAAAACGACCAACAACAAAACTAAAAGAGCTAACCCTAGAAAGCAAAAAGTGGGGGGTCCCCATTTGCAATGGGGCGATGTGTGAATACCTCACAACAGGTTGGAATGTGAAAGTTTTTTACTATTCAACTCAACTTCTTGGAGTTAGTTTTTACATATGCAAGTACTAAAAGGATGTGAAGGAGTCTATGTTAACTAAATTTGGATGTAGGCCAAGGGTTGGCACTTATGGTTTCCTCTTGTAGAAAAAAATTATGCAAGTTTTTGATTAAAAAAGCAGCGTTAACTAGGACGCCGACCCTTAACATAGTCAGAGACTATCAGAAAGATAAAACAAACCAAGGGAGGAAGCCCCCTTACAACAAAGACAAAACAAAAAACAAACAAGACCCAACTCAAGGAGGGAAAGAGACACCCAAGCCTTGAGAGGGAGAGGTTAGGACAAGGGGGGGAACCTCCCCTTCCTCCTACGACGAACCACAGTCCAGGCGATACAATCATTAGGACCAAGAGAGAGATCCAGTGGAAGTGATTCAGCAGAGTTGTGATCAGAAGTGGCTGCAGAGTGTTGCTGTAGAACCAAAATGGGAAGCTGAGAAACAACGACAAATTGCTGTAGGGGAGCAAAAATAGGTTGTCGAAGCAGTGCAACACCAGAAGCAGGCTCAACAGTAGTAGAACAAGGCTGTTGAACAGCAGTGAGAGGATCAGTAGAAGGTTCAGCAACAGTGAGAGGCTCTTCATCACAGGAGGAAACATCATCCTCATGAGAGGAGCAAGTAGAATCCAACGCATTGACAGTCAAATGTTCAATAGTGGCATCTTTCCACCAAGTAGCAACACCCTTGTGGCGAGGAAGAGAACAATTTGAAGCAAGATGCCCCGTTGAGAAGCATTTTCGACAACGGAAGGGCAGGCCCTCATAATCCAACGACTGAGACCAAGGCCTATCCCCAACCATAAGAACAACATCCTTGGGGAGAGGCAAGGAGATGTCGATGTCGACTAACAAGCGAGCAAAGGTAGAGTGCCCCATAGAGGACGTGGCCTCATCCACCTTCAAGAAACGACCAATGGAGCTGCCAATGGCTTCGTAGCAGGAGAGTTCCCAAAAATGGAGAGGGAGATTAGGGAGGCGGACCTATATTGGACACACAGACAATGATTCAGTAAGGGGATTAAAAGAGGTTGTCCAGGGCTTGACAAAAAGAGAGTGATCTCCCCAAGCCCACACTTTGTCCAAAACCAAGTTTCTATCCAAGGTAGAAGTAAAGGATGCAATAAAAAATCCCATCCTGCAAGGAAAGAGCTCAATGTTGTGGGCAATCAGGGGTTTCTAAGAGTTACTCACCCAATGATGGAGGTTTGGAAGAGAGGGCCAGAGCTCGAAAAATCTGCACACCAAAGCATTACTCTAATAGAAGTCAATATTGTCCACAACATCCTGGCCACAAACCACCACAGGGGAAGATTTGGCACAGGGAAGGGGACAGACCCCCTTAATAGTAGAAGCCCTAGCCGCACGAGCATAACTTCTTCCACTAGAAAGAGGAGGTTTGGGAGCATCCACACCCTTGCCAGCAAAAGCACCAGCCGAAGAAGCAGCAGTTCCCTTAGTAAAGGGAAAACCCCCCGCCCCAAAACCCACGGGAGGAGGGGGAAGGTCCGAGCCAGCCAAAGTTGCGCTAGGAGAGCCATTGTCCACAGTCACGCCAGGGAGAACTGACACAGAGCAAGAGGGCATGGGAAGGTCGCTAGCAGCCTCCATGCCAGGGAGGGGGGGGAAATCTGCAGACGAGGGCATGTGGGCAGAGGCAGAGGCAGCCCACATGCCATTCCTGGCACCAACAAAAGCATCGTTCAAACGAGCCGTTGCGAGAGAGCCATTGCAAGGGCGCGGGAGGGCTTCCATTCCAAAAACGCGTGGTGGTTAAGGTTCTCCTATATTAGTTGTTCCTAACTAACTAAAAAAAATAAAATTATGCAAGTTATTGTCACTCTAGAGCAAGGTTCTTGGAGCTACATCATACATTGTAGATTGCATGAACTCTTGTACATTGTTGTGGAGCTTGGATAGTCATATCATGAGTTCACCACATTGTAACTTGATTGGTTGATAGTGCAGTTGAGCATTTTCCTATTGTTTAAGTTTTTCCCCTATTAAGGGTTTCTCTAGATCAAATTTGCTGTTACAATCATTCTCATGCAATTTCTTTTTGTTGATTATGTTTCTATGCTCTTTGATAATTATGAATGCAAACACATGCTATTAAGTAGCTATACAACAAACAACAAGATCTAAGTGGTGTTTGTGAGAAGCCGAAGTAGAGAATTTGTTGTTGATGACTTGTTTTGAGTATCTCGCTTGGATTATGAATCACAAGGATGGCTTCCTTAAAAGGAGTGTGTTTGTGTCAGAGCAACTTATTTGCTTCTACTTTTTACTATCACTTGCTCTGCTCATATATCCTGAATACATTATCTTGGTTTTGTCTCTTTGGAAAGGTTGGCTACAACTCAAACCCACATTAATGATTTAGCAGTAATTTTTCTTCCATGCGAGATTGTCAAATATCTTTAAAGAAGAGATTTAGATATACTATAATGCTACATTTTCTTGTACCTGTAAACAAATTTGAATCATTACTGAGATGTGTGTCAATATTTTCGTTTATTTCATTTATTAGTGATATTGCTAATCATCTCCAAGATGGACTTCATTTCATTTGGATATGGATTTCATAGAATTTGTATGATTTCCTTTAAGAGGAAGCTGGCAAGAAATTCATACCACATTTGGTCAATAAAAATAAGAAAATAAATTCATACCACATTCGCTATATTGAAGAAACTCCCCACTTATTTCTTCTCCTTAATAGGAGAAAAATGCACCTTTTTCACATTACCTTCCAGCGGCATATCTTAATTTTTATTTTAAGACATTAAAGTGAAACAGGAGACCTACTTTTCGCTTTGAAAGGTGAAAAAAATAAATATAAACAAAGGGTAGCAGATAAAGATTGGCATTTTCACTATCATGTGTACAACAATCTTTAAGCAATGATACTAATGAATAAAGCTTCAATGTCATTGGTTACAGAAGAGCTTATTATCAAAGTTACCCCGAGTTTTTGGGACGGGGACGGTAGGGGACGGCGGGACGTGTTTCCGAGACGACAAATTTTTTTGCCAAATTCGGCAAAGGGGACGGCGAGGGACGACAAAGGGGACGGCTATATAAAATATAGGAAAAATTTAAAATATATAGGAAAATTTCAAAATTCTAAATGTTCATATGAAAACATGGATAAAGCATGCATACATACACCATATTCATATGAAAAGTTGAAAACATTTTAGAATGTAAATTCTGAACATACAACATTGTTAATACTCAATAGACAATATGCAATTATGCATTCATAAATCAGAATTTCAATTCATTCACATTGTCAATATGCATATCAATAGACTCGGAGGTTAAATTTTCCCTACTTCTATCGACGTAGTTTCCCCCCATATTTTTCAACGGGGGTTTGGGGGCAGTGCCCCCAAGGTGGGGTCAAGGGACATCACCCCTTGCGCGCTCCATGTCGCGATACAGGGCGGGGTCGAGGGGCAGTGCCCCGCGAGGCCAAAAAAACTTATTCTTTAATAAAGGCGTTGGGTGTTATATTTCTATTGACTCGCCGAGTTTGAAGATTTTCTAATCTCTGTGTCAAAATGCCCAAATTAATAAATTTAAAATTTAATTAATGTTATCTTTTAATTTTTTTTATTTTTAATATAATTTGAATTAATAAGGGGCCTCTATTAGAAAATTTAAATAAAAAATTAAAAATACAACTTTTTAAATTTTTTTTTTATTTTTTAAGGGCCTTAGAATGGGGGACGTCTGGTCATCCCCGGGACGGATTGGGGATGTCCCAGCCGTCCCCGGGACGTATGGACGTCCCCCAGAGCTAGGGCAGGTGTCCCCCCATTTCAGGGATGTCCCCTCAAAAAACAGGGCAATTTGGGGACGGGGGAAACGTCCCCTGGCCATCCCCATGTCCCCGAAACGTCCCCGGGATGGGGACGGGGGTTTTCAGGTCGGGGATGCGTCCCCGGGTAACTCTGCTTATTATGTATTGGAATTATATTTCCAATGATTAATTGCCAAGCTTTTAGATTTAAAGGCTATTTAACAGATCCACATCAGCTGGGTTTGTCAGATAGATCTTTTTCCTATTTCTTATGAATAATCCAGCCTTGCAATGCATTTGTCAAGAAAATTTGCAATATCTTAAGAATCCACGTAACTTGGCCATATTTCTGCATCAAGATGATTTTAAACTGACTAATACGAAATTGTTCTGCATATTCTGATCACATTATCATGTCATTGAAGCTACACGTATAATGCTCATTTGACTAGCGATAGTGAAAACTCAATTGTATATTAAAATATTTTAACTGTTATAGCTCCAAACAGATGACTGTCATTGCTTTACTAGTACAGAGATATGCCCTTGTTTTTTCTTACTGAGTGCATGATGACACTGAATTTGTTAGTCTTGGATTTTTCCTTGGACCTGATTTATGTTTGCTCCATTCCTCCTGCTCCATTGATTTCAACTTATTCTGTATAGCTGCAATTTTAGAACTCTTATTCATTATACATGAGGACATACAAGAAATGGTTGGATGGCTTGGTCTGCCACTCTGCTGAGGTATCTCCTTAGAGGCAATATTTTCATCAACAAAACGAACAACCAAGGGGCGGCCCAGGGCCAATTTACCATTCATTAATTCCTTGGCTTTTTCAGCTTCCTGCATGGAGAATTTGGTTCAACCAGAAAAACACATAATAGACTGAAAATAAGTATATTAAAGAAATAAACTGATCATACCAATTTTCAAGGAGGGTTTGACTTGAAATTTAAATACATTGCTACTTGCCTCCCTCTTGCTGAACTCTATGAATGCAAAGCCACGAGGCTCCCCACTTTTGGGGCCACGTGTGTGCCACATAAACTCTTCACAACAGATTTTTCCAAAAGGAGAAAACATCTTAATAACATGATACCTGTTAATCAAACAATCATTTCATTTAGTGCATGCAAATTCAGTCCTTCCGTCCATGACAATTTATGTAGGGGCAATCAGCATCTAGCCAAAACTGAGTAGCAAGACGTTCACATACATTTATAATAAAATCTAAAAATATGTAGAAATTCCAGATTCCACTACATACTCTGTTATACGGTGATCTAAATTACCAACATATAACCTGTTTTCACAATTTTCTTGTACCAGTTTTGATTTCTGCACCTGCACAGGGACAAGGTCCATGTTTTAAATTAGGCTTTATAATAAGACCTGAAATTTGACTAATTGATAATAGATATTCAGAAAAAGGGTGAGAGAATAACAAAAAAATTCTAGAGCTGTGAAAAGATTATCCAGAATGCCATGATTAAATAATGCAGATTCAGGAAACATAGCGTGGGAAAGGAGAATCGGAAGTAAATTGTTTCATCCAGAAACTATTAAAGATTCTGTAAGCTTCAAGGGAACATTAGAATAAGCTAAGAAAATAGCCAATATTATTCTTTAGTGATGCTGAGGCAGGAATGGATAAAAAGGAAAGTATATTAACAAATGGAGGATTCATGTTGAATATTTTCAAGCCTTAGTAGTACAACATTAGAATTTAAACACAATGAAGTAAAGAGCTATCATAATAGAAATCCTACGAAACTAGACATGGAGAACATTAAGTAGTTTGCAAGAAACTGGCCAAATAAGGATACTACTTAGAAAAGGTTTGATCCACTGGCTCCAAACAAGTGTCTATCTAACATCCATGCTCTCTGGAGGAACAATAGAAGAATCTACCATTGGAGATTGAAAAGATGCCTATTGAAGTAACTTGATTTGATGTTGAACTGGTTAAACTTTAACAAACTATACTTATTTAGTGCCCACATTCTTCACAAAATCTTGAGCCACACTTCTAATTATAGTTCTAAAACTCAGCAAGACCATGCAGGCTTTGTTGGTAGATGAGTTGCTCACCTATAACTTACAAGTCAAGTCTATCAAAAAAACTCACGAAGTACTCGGAAAAAAAAATAATAAGAACCAAGAACTGTGAAAAGAAGACACGAGTGAAGACTGCACGGAAGTTGGCAGAAATATTAGAGGCTGTGTGAGTTGTAAAAGAAAGGTTTGTATTCCAAGATTTTAGGAGATAAATGATGCCATATGAAAGACTTTGGAATAATGCTCATAGGAAATGCAGCCTGTTGACGTGTATTTTGTACACAATCATACACAGAATAAAATACCTACAGGCATCTTATCCTCTCTTGAGAAAATAGTCTCTAACTGCTGAAGATCTGCAAAAAGGATCAGTTAGATGGACTCCAAGGTTCTTTTAGTGGGGTCTCCACGTGTGGACAAGCTTTTTAGTGGTATGATGTGATTTGCTGTTTCCTCCAAGGCGTCTTACGTATTCAAAAGCTCGAAGATTTTACTAAACTAAAAGGAACTTTCAAAAAAAATGGAAAAAGGACAGGGTTTAAGGAAGTCTAATCTAGCCTAACCCTATGAATGACTTAGCATGAATGAGATTTGGCAAGACTCAACCAACTTCAATTTTGCCATAAGATAACAACTTAATTGAAATTAGTGCGATCTTCTAAGGTAATAATGGTATTCAATGCATCAAGGACCAAGGACACTACTACGAAGGTACATATCCTAGATGCGAAAATGCTTGAAGGTTAAGGACTCAAAATGTTTTCCAGTCGACCACGCAAGGCGTTCCTACAATCAGCAAGAAGCTAGTGGTTTGGATTGCGAATCCTACCAAATATCAAATCTCACACTTAGTCTTTCAAATTAACAAACTACTTTGATTGAGCGTGATTCAAGTACATCCAACAACCATGAAGATAACTTAAGAAATTTGCAACAAAACACCATAACTTCAATATTTTATTGATTTCCAAGTCATCATGTACAACAATTGCTTGAATTTCTCTCTTCAAGACTCAATCTTGCTACAAAATAAAAATTGCTTCTAGCTCTAATCTCTCTATTACATCAACTATTATCTCTCACACTTCTTCACTATTTTTCTATTATCAAATGAAACGGAAAATGGGGGTATAAATAGCATCCCCAGTTACAATGAAAGGTCCAGATTGAAAATAAATCAATGGACAAGATCATGACACCTAAACCCTAATTAGGGTTTGTTACAAATGACCTCCTTTTTACTGAACAATATTAAATACATAGCCAAATATTAAATTTGGCACAAAAATCTAGGAGGTATCAACCAATGAGAAATAAGATGTCATGTCATCTGTAACAACCTTTCATCTAGAATCTTATTCCCTTTCCAATTCTCTTTCTTAGCATATGCAATGAATTTTGTCACGATTCCTTCGATTTCTGTGCTTGGAATCTCGGGAAGATTCTTGATACTCTCTTCTAAGTGGATAACCTGATCAAATGCATCTAGAAGAGCTGTGTCCCAAGTAGGTTCAAGTTCCTTTGTTCTATCAATCAGGAGCATGGTGGCATACATTTGATCATACTGCTCATCTGTAACATCTGCGTCCTTGCGAAAGATGATCTTGATTCTATCTTCAAATTCTTGTAAATCCACATCTGTCTCGACCTCGATCCTTCTGCCAAGAATGGTACGAAGTACCTCAAATACTCTGTCCTGGATCGGATTGATCACCTCCTCAACTTGACCACATCTAACACTGATGTCCTCAAAGAGAACACTCTTTATATGGAGTAAGGTTGACCACTGAAACAAACTGTGAGAATCACCTTCTAAGATCCTCTCTTGTGCTAAAATTCTTCTGGATGTATGTCTTATAACTTTCAAGACAGGGATGACAACGTCCTTGGTATGGGCAAATGCAGCTACTGTTGCCATCAATCTGTGAATAATCTCAAGAACTTGGATAGCCTGATGGGTAATCTTCGACATCCTTGTAACAAACTCAATGGCCACCGTGTGAGATCTATCCATCCAACCACATGTACGCTGGACCAGGTTCCTGAATCTTTCTGCTTCATTGATTGATTGAAGGGGCAATGCCTGCAATGGTGATCTAACTGGATCCTGACGTCCCAAAGGTTCATTGATGTGACTGAAATATGTCCTCCATGCACCGACCTCTCTCTCAAGCTTTCTATTCTTTTCTACTTCTTCTCTAAGCTTGTCCTTCAATGCCTCAAATGTGTCGGTGGCATCATCTAAAGTCTGCTCTGCTGTGGAAGGTCCTAACTCAATAGTCTGTATATGATAGTCTTCTGCTAGGATCTCACCCTCATATTTGTCTGCTGCCGGTGTAGCTATCTGCAGTTTTCTAGATCCAGTCTCATCTCGAATCATCTTGGACATCTTTGTAGCCTTCTTCTTCTCTGTTGTCATATGTGAACGTCCAACAAGGCTCTCTAAATCAATTGCACTGTCCTCGTCCTCAATTACGATCACCTTAGTCAATCTTTCCTTCAACCAATCTGGGATATTTGATCTTGTCTCTTGAACTTGAATCTCTTTATGTACTATTTCTTCTTGTCTGGGAGGAGATGTTACTTCATTATCGTTATCTAAATCATAGTCTTGGAGAGATCCATCGGATGAAACATGCTGCACCTGTCCTTCCTCCTGCCTATCATTCTGTACCATCGATTCCATGGACTCTTCCACTCGAACTGTTCTATCCTCTGGCCTGGAAGAAGTACCTGGTGTCTGATCTTTGTTAGCACCTTGCTTTTTCTTGGAAGGCTCTTTCTTTTCTGATCTTTCCTTTCTCTTTGAACCTCTCGAATGGAGATTGCCCTCACTGGCACATCGAAGGTTACCTTCACCTGAATTCCTAGGATTAGGATTGCCTTCACTAACACTGGCTCCACCTTCGGCTGGTTTCTCTTCCAAAGTAAAAGACATGGCTATGCCCTGTTCTCTCAACTTCTGATGCTGAACGTCTACCCATCTGCGAGTACAAGACAAGACTGGTGCCATCAAATCATCTAAATCCACGGCCTCGGGCTCATTCCAATTCAAACTTATTGTTTTGCTTTCTCTATCATATGAAGATTGGATGTGCCTGCCGTTGTCCTGAGCTTGGTCGGCTACTCTGTAAATCTTACATTTCCTGATGAAATCCAAAGGCAATCTAGAATGTATCTTACGTTTCACTTCAAGATCATCTAGGAGATTCATCATAAAATCTTCAATCTGGTACTCATGTCTAAATCTTCTACCGACCGTCTCCTCTAAGTGTCCAAGTGGATCAAAACTATTCCTCCAAGCAAAAGATGAAAAAGGATACAAGGCTAACTCCTTCTCTGCGTCATCCATGGCTAAGACATTAGGACATACCTCAACTGAATTACCCAAAATAATAGGTACCTGAACTCCATTCTGATGTCTGTGTCTGAATGCCTTCACATATGCTGCCAACTGCCTTGTTACTTCAAGTAACACAATTCTATCTGTCGGGTACCTCGGCAACATGTATGGAGATAAAGGACATCCATACACTCTAATGTAAGTGAACTTGGGAAACTGAATGAACCAAGCACCGTACCTCTTGATGAATTCCTGGGCATCCTGAGATAATCTGTTGTGAATCCCTCCTTGCAACGTCCTTGTGATGTTCATCGTGAAAGTATCATTGATTAACTTGTAGTTCTTCCCTGGTGGATGATGCAAGTAGGTATAGGATTCACAAACTCTGACCTCGCCGGGTCCTCTTCCAATCACTCCTCTGTGAGGTAGTCCTGCGTACTCAACGCTCCTGATTAAGGCATAGATGACGTATGAACTCATGTGGAAGGACTTAGTAGCCCTGAGTCTTCTCAACTGTACGTCCAAGCAATGGCTAATTATCCTAGCCCAATGTATTGTACCCTTTCCTTGAACAATCACCTGGATGAAGTAAAACATCCATTTCTCAAAATAGAAGGCATGAGGTGCTCCTGTGACTCTGTTGAGCATGGTAATCAAATCTTTGTACTCCTCTTGGAAATCAATCCTGTGTGGTGTGTTCGGTACTTTGCTCAGACGGGGACGACTCTTGAGTAGCCAGTTCTTGTTGATTATGCTTAGGCAAGCATCTGGATCATCATCGTACACTGATCTGGCTCCTTCAATGCTCTTGTATATCATGTCCCTGTGCTCTGGAAGATGGAAGGCTTCACTTATGGCTTCCTCTGAAAGGTACGCCAAAGTGTTTCCTTCGTTGGACACAATTGTCCTGGACTGTGGATTGTAGTGACGGGCACACTCGATCATTAACTCGTGGCACTGAATAGCTGGAGGAAAACCGGCCGCCTTGATAATGCCACTCTCTATTATTCTCCGGGCGACAGGTGATGGCTTGCCGATGTAAGGGACCTCTCGGAACTTCTTCGTGCTGAAGTTCCCCAAGTTGGTATCTCCAATGTTGCTCCACTTGGACACGATCTTGGTCTCCACTTCTTCGGTCTTCTGATCTTCTTTCATGAGAGCCGAGCGACTGGTGGATGCTCCCGCCTTTGGGGTCGCCATACCTACACAACATTTCATTATAAGAAATAGATTTTGCAATAAATAACGTAAATAAGAGAGATAAATTTTAGGAAACCTCATGATAAATCTCCAGAGTTATCATTTCCTAAAATACAACGATTGAGCTAAGGGAAATTCAAGAATCAAAATTTCAAAATTTGAAATATGACGATGAATGAATAAAGCAATAACAATTAAATCGCCATACCTCGATAGAGAGCTAACTCTAGAATGCAAAAACAAAATTCGCCTAGGCAAAATTTGAGGTATAAAGTAATCTTCAATATGATCTCCTCAAAATTGACTTCGCCACCTCTGGACAGAACGTGATCTTCAATTATCGCCTTGGACGTGGTCTCAAATGGATCTTCAAGTTCGCACAAATAAATCTCCAAGTCTTTAGCAAATTCGCACTCTATATTAGCGCCACCTTTGGTATGAAATCGCACTAAGCGCGCCACCCTTGGATGAATGAAACTCGCACCACCTTTGAAGTGTCTACGCCACCTTGGATAATATTCGCACTATCTTCGCTTTCCTCAATTCGCATGTAGAAGGATAAAATAATGATGTGAAAATAATAGTTTTCACCCCCCTATATATAGCGCTTGCATCTCTCTATTTACTAAGGCCGACTTGGTAAAATATAATAATTTCAAACGATTTTTAAATGATTTTTAAATTAAATAACAAGGCCGACCTCCATATATGAGCGCTCCAATTCGATTTTTTTATTAATTAATTAACTATTAATGCCTTGCGTTTTTTAATTTGCAAATTTCGATTTTAAATAAAGGCAAAAAATAATTAATAAGAGATAACGCCATATTAAATGCCAATTTAAATAAGATTTTCAATTTTTAAATCGATTTAGCATTTAAGGAAATTTGAATTGTTTAATTTGGCGCCAAAAAATATGAAAATAAAGGGACGTACCTCATCGCTCTGGTCCCTTGGAGAGGGACAGGAGCGATTCACCATCTTTGGCATGATTCTTGCGTTTTCAACGTTCAACTCCTTCATTTCCACGTCCCAAATCGATCATCTGGTGGTCCTTCGAATTTGAATTTCTTTCTTGTGCGAGCAAGTGCATCTTATGACCATCATCGCCCTGGTCCCTTGGAGAGGGACAGGAGCGATCCTAAGTTTTTAGCTTGAAATTCTCCATTTTGGTACGATCCTCTCCTTGTATCATCTTCCAAATGCCATTTAAAATCCTGTGCGTCCTTGTCTTAACGTGACTTTCAAAGAATGTCATGTGTTTTGTCTAACATCGCCCTTGTCCCTTGGAGAGGGACAGGAGCGATCTCCATGTCTTCACGTTCATCTTGTATCTTTGACCTTCAAACCTTCATTGTAAGGCGAACAATATCATTGCTTGTGTCCTTTGCGCTTATTCCATTTGTCTTCATTATGTGTTTGGACGTATTAAAGGGACCATCGCCCTTGTCCCTTGGGGAGGGACAGGAGCGATCCATTATTTTTCCTTGATCTTGGCGACTTTTAAACTCTGATCTCCTTTGCAATGTCCTTCAAACGTCGTCCTTCGCACTTCCTAACCTCGCTTCGCCTTGATCTTTGAAGGAACGTGAGTGTTTTGATAGTATCGCCTTGGTCCTTGTCCAAAGGACAGGAGCAATCTTGATTTTTTCACGTTCAATATGCATTTTTGACCTTCGATCTTCCATTGTGATGTTTTCCAAACGCCATCCCTTGTCTCGCTTAACCTCGCCTTGTTTCGATTTTGGAGGAATATGAGCGCTTTTGATAGGATCGCCCTGGTCCTTGTCCAAAGGACAGGAGCGATATGAGCTTTTACCTTGATTAGCAATGTTTGGACGTTTAAAACTCTTGTATGTTATCATCAAATGATGGCTTGAACCTTGTTTATCCTTATGGAGTCTTGACTTAGCACGTACTTGAAGCAAAACGAAGGATCCAAAGCAAATCGCCCTGGTCCCTTGGAGAGGGACAGGAGCGATATGGTCCCTAAGTCAATTTTGGTGATTATTTAACGTTTGAAATCTTCATGCATCACCCTTCTACCTTTCCGTGGACCCTCTAAGACCTTGCGAAATCTTGTCCTTACGTAAATTTTGCCTGAAATGACTAATACATCTAACATCGCCCTGGTCCCTTGGAGAGGGACAGGAGCGAAGTTCATCATTGCGAGCTTGTTTTCATTTTTACCAACTTGCAATTATCTTCATTGCGTGAAATGACGTCCTTTAAGTCCTCTTGATAACTTAATATTTGCTTGTCCTTTGAAATCGATGCCTTAATGGAAATATCGCTCTGGTCCCTTGGAGAGGGACAGGAGCGATCTGGGTCTTAGAGTGCACATTCCTTCCATGTGATGACCTTTACAACCTCGCGCTTGATGGAAATGCTCTAAAATGTCTTCGCCACCCTTCGTCTTGACTTGGATCGGTTTAAACATGAGCAAGAAGCAATACAACCATTGTATCGCCCTGGTCCCTTGGAGAGGGACAGGAGCGAACTTGCTCTTGTGGCCTTCATTTCACTTTGTCATCTTCCAAATTTATATTCAACGGATTTGTCATGCTCTACTCCATTCATCCATGCCTGGACGTCATTTGTAACTTTGCAAGAAAAGTAATTATATCAAAAATCGCTCTGGTCCCTTCCTGAGGCACAGGAGCGAACTAGGCATTTAACACTGGTATGGACGTCCAAAAAAATCTTCAAATTATATTCAATGTGTTCATCTCATGTTCCCCTTTGTTTTTGAACGTAAACTTGCCTTGACCCTTGTCTGGATTTTGCAAAATGAGTGAAATCGCTCTGGTCCCTGGGAGAGGGACGAGAGCTACAAGGTACCTCGCCCTGGTCCCTTGGAGAGGGACAGGAGCGATTTGGTCAATATAGGTCATTTTCCTTCGTTTTTGCATATCAAATTATATTCATTTGGCAAAGTATCTTCCCTTGGACGTCCTCAAATCATTAAGCTCTCGAAATCTTGCAAGGACAAGGCGAAATTTGAATTGTAGCTCCGGTCCTTCACTGAGGGACAGGAGCGATTTTCCTCCTGGAGGCATTTCTGTGCTCATGAAAATCTTCAATTTATATTCAATGGAAAGATCTCGCCGTTCTCCATCACTTCAAACGTAAAGTTTGTCTGGACTCTGCAAGGATGATGAGATATTTGAAATTGAGCTCCCGTCCTTCACTGAGGGACAGGAGCGATTTTGCTCCTACAGGCCAAAATAACAAGATTTTTCACATTTTAACACTTCACGAGGCGAAAACAAATCAATTCCAATGCCCAGGATCAAAATTCAAAAAAGTCAAAATTTGGTCAAAATATTCAATCAGACAAAAATTCACATTGACGGTCAACACTTAGACAAATTTAAGCTCTGCATGAACATTCCAATTGAAAATTAGACTAATTTGGCGAATTCATTGCATTCAAAATTTGCATTCCAAAAAAAAGAAGCTCAAAAGCTCTCAAAAAACGACTGGATTTTGGCTTGAAAAGGCAAAATTTTAAAACCCTAAGGCTTGGCCCTAAATCCAGACAACTAACTGACTAACAAAACCCTAAAAACGAAAGCGAAAACGAGCGAAAAACAAGCAAAAAGAGGGGGTCCCCATTTGCTATGGGGCGATGTGTGAAATGGTCACAACACAGCCGCATCAAATTCCTTCAGAAAATAATGTGGCGGTTCTTTCCAAAACTCTTCAAATATCAGAAACTCCAACGATGGAGTCCAAAGGCAAAGTATGCAAAGACTTTGAATATATTTTACAGACTAAAGTCAAGAACTTTTGAATTCTGGACAGATAGGAAGTCACTGATTTCACTCAATTCAAGCCAAGGAATTTGCTTTTATAAACTTGGCAAATATGTGAGCCTTTGAGGTTGAGCCACTTGAAGACTACCCAAAATCCAATTTAACATGCAGGAAGTTAATTAATACAATTGTGAATTATGTAGACTAACAAGAAGTTGGTTTTCAACATTCAAGTTGCCGACAGAAAGTTAGTTGCTGGTTATAAACATCTTCCTGTACGAACATATAGGAAACATAATAATAGGCACTAAGAGCAGAGTCCGTGTTGCATTCTTTCAGTTCTCTTTGTTTAAGATCCATTCTTGATAGCAGATACTTGACTAAATAATGAAATCAATGCTACACCAAGTCTAGGGTAACATGGGGATGGAATTTAAGTCCCATAGAACAAATAGAGACCCAACCAAGTTTCAGGGGACTGCTAGAGACCACTTATATTTCAAAGGCAGCAATGGGCCAATTTGGCTCAAAACAATGAGTCCTAAGTTTGGCCATCTAGGCTTGCCTAAAATGATAATGAAATCTTGAAAGGCATTTCATCCAATCATCATGGTCTTGGGTACAAAAACCTATCACATTGTTTGCCTCCTAAATTGTCCCTTCCTTTGCCTATAATATTGATTTTTAAGTGCACATTTCTCCTTTTAGAGAGTAAGATAAAATTCATTTTTAATTCACGTCATATTCTTCCCACATACTATTTGGTAGCAATTTTTTGGAAGTCAATAATGAGCATATCAACTTCACCATGTTAGTGCATGACTAGAAAGTTTCAAATATACAAAACAGAAAAATTGTTAATCTCTATTTATATGATGTATGCTAAAATATGCCTCAAATTGGACAAGCCAATTCTCGAGCTTGTCCATACCCAACACCCCTTCATAGGGCAAATTATTTACTTTTTTTTTGCAATGAATGGTGGTTGAGTTGAGGGATTGCTTGAAATAACCATGGAGGGGCTCTTTTTCTCAATCTTTTGGGGGCTCTACCCTTGCCATGTACTATCCCCAATTGGACAACTCTAAGAAATGGAGGATTTATCAAACATGGGCAAGCTGAAACGATAACCAAATGACCAATCTAGATGCCAAACCCTAACTGATCAGCAATAATGCAATATTGTAAACCTTTGCTACACTTCCAAAAAAGAAGTTCAAACCCTCATTATGCTGGTATACATCCTCAAATGCAACATAAACAGTAGATCTGAACTGTATGTGTCAAATATATCAAATATGACTGTTGATATTTCTTCTGGACAATGATACTATATTTCATCAATGTTTATATGAAACCTTTACGCTGAAACCAACCAAATATGGAAGTAGAATTGGATAATGAGTTATTGGATAAATTATGACAATAGCAATGAACGCGGAAACACCATATCTATTTTTTATTTATAACAGCCAATTTAAACAGAAGCAACAAATCCTTATAAATTACCCATATTAGCTCTGCAAATGATCTGAAAATTCCTTTCAATGAGACAATACAATATAAATATCTTTCTTGCTTGCAAATATTAATCAATCCAAACTTCCACAAGCTAATATCTTCAATAAATCACTATAGCAACATTGTAGTAAGCTCAAAATGATTTCTATCTATAAGCTCAAGTGCAATCCTTGAATAGAATTGTCTCAAATGGAGATAAAGGTTTTTGTCCCCAAATCCAACTGTATAAACCCAAAAGGGTTTTAGTTCTCTGGATCTCCAATACTGAGGGTTTTGATCCTTGAATGCTTCAATCTCCAAAATGGAAGGAATAATGAAATGACAAAATCGGATAGTTTGCTTTGTGCATTGACCTCTCTTTTATAGTTGTCTTTTTTGTGCTCTCCATTTTATTTTATTTTATTGTAATTTCTTTTTGCCTCCGAGCACTTAAAAATACATTTAATTACATCCAAAAGTCCCTTTTTGCTAATTACATTTTGAATAAAATGTAAAAAAACACTTTTTAAGCATTACACAGGACCTAAATAATATTTAAGTGGCCGAATGTGATCAGACACACTTAAACTATTATTATTTATGTAGTATTGGAAAGGGAACATGACATGCCACCTCAAGCATCTTGAGTTATCTTCAATGAAAACTCTAAGCTGCCAACGAGTTATCTCTGACCATCTTGGATGTTCCAATTGTCCGTTAACCAACATGGAATCTATCTTTCCTTATGTTTTATAATTGTCCCAAAGTTCTATGCTATTGAAACAATGCCCTCAAGTTGAAAATCGATGACACTTCAACTCTATGGCTGTCATATACATCATATATCCACAATGAGATTGTGTATGTACCTACATTCATTGTTTCATACCCCTTATATCCTTCTATCAACAAGTGACTCTTCTTTATCTCAAAAGAACAATACTACAATAAATAGTAAGTTGATTCATAAATTATCTGCGAATGAATTCAACTTCTTGTTGCTGTTATGGGCAAGCACTATGCTTATAATCAGATGACATATTCACTAGATGCTTTCTTAAGTGTTTGAGAGTTGAGATAGTGTAGTGTTTGTAGAGAGTAAAAGTAAACAAAAATATGAATCAAAGCACATGGAAAGAGACATGAGTTCAGATTTCAAGCATTTACCCTAGATAAACCTAATGAGGGAAACCTCCAAAACACTGAAGTTATGCTTGCCTTCTTGCAGCCTCAAGTAGGCCAAGAACATATCAACAATATTCTAAGTTCTAACACACAAATGTTGTAGATTACATGCTTGGCTGCTGCCATCGGCTATTATATGCTATACAAACATCTTCCTACCTCAAGAAGACTCTTGCCTAAAGTTGGACAGTTCCCAGTTCACCAAGAATTAATTTTTGGAAGCCTTTACAAGACCCCAACTGGAGCTATTTATGCCAAGGAATGAGCAAATAAGTTGTACAAAGGCTTTGAAAATCCTACAAAAAAAGAACCAATTCAGTTTCCTTTCAATACTCCATTCTGCTATTTTATCCCTATTATTTAGGATATTTAGACACAAGGTTTGCAATGTACTTATAAGGTATATTGGTTGTGTCTAATAAAGTAACTTACACAATGTATGTTACAATCAATGTCTAATGTGAGTCAATTAACTTCCCTGATCAATAATAAATAAGTGCACACACATTCCAATGTCTGCTTCATAGAAAACTCTCTTATGTATCTTGTCTCCACTCTTCTAGCATTTAGTACCAAAGCCTTCCATATATCTTTTAGATTTGATTGCAACCATCCAAATCAGTTTGAATCAGTTGTGGTAGCAAGGTAGTGCACAACAACAAAACTGGAGAAGGTTGGGCAGAGAAGCAGAGTGCAGAATGTTGGCACTAGGGCACAGCAGAAAATTGTAATGTCCCTTTTTGTAAATGCCCTAGATTTTCGCCCTAAATCACAATTTCAAGTAATTACTATGGTTAGGAGCATAAAATTAATCATAAGAATCTAAGATATCTCTAATTTATTGGGCAAATTCAACCATAGGGAAGATAGGATAAGGTGACTTGATAGGGTTCCCTAGAGATCCTCTACCCTAGGCCCAAGAGCAGATATACCATCCCTCTTGGCCTCATGTGGTCTGTGCCATCTAGATGAGGTGGTGTACCTAGTGAGGTGTCCCATAACCGTTCCTCTCAATCTTGCCACTTCTATCCTACTTCCCGTGATTGAACATTCTTAATGCATTTATTTACCATGATCGAGAGCATGGGGAGCATTCACAATAGGGTTCCCCGAAAGTCCATCCTTTCTAAGCCCAAAGGCAGTACCCTTTGTACCCCTTTGGCCCCATGGGACTCCCCGGTCTTATACCATGAGGTGGCGTACCTATAAGATGACCCATCACCGTTCCCCTACTTGCAATTCCCCAATTTCTCTACCATGGCTGACTTTAATCAACAATCAGTACATATAAAGAATCCTATATATATATATATATATATCAGTCATAAAGCACAACATATTTTCAAATTATTTCTTCTCTCTTATATCTCATG
This sequence comes from Cryptomeria japonica, assembly GCF_030272615.1. Classification (NCBI taxonomy): domain Eukaryota; kingdom Viridiplantae; phylum Streptophyta; class Pinopsida; order Cupressales; family Cupressaceae; genus Cryptomeria; species Cryptomeria japonica. The sequence continues at coordinate 181,157,933 of NC_081405.1, forward strand.
TCTGAGAGAGTCACAACTCTTCATTCCATGCCTTTTGACAATTCATCAACTTAATTAGATTTTAATTATAGTATATTATATTTCTATTATTTTATGTCATTACATTTTATTATTAATTCCTATTTCAAAATGGGGACATTACAAAAATTGTGGCATGGGGTTGGCTAGAGAATAGCAAAGACAGCAGAAAATCACCTGGGTTTGAAAGTTAGCTTCTACAATCATAAATCACCACTTCCATGTCTGACAGTTAGCCAAAACATCAAAGACTTTGAGAGAGATAAATGCACAAACAAGAAATTTTCATAATTTTTTGAGAATTAGAAATTAAGTTTTCCAAAATAATTTATGTTTCTAAAGGATATTTGAATTGTATGTCAATTCAATTCATTTAAAATTTTTACATCAAAAACATTCTTAAGATTGATGAACTCGCAGTCAAAACCTTTGTCCATCATGCACAACATTCAAACCCTAGTTCTATTGGAAGCACAGAAATTAAATGGTCAAAATTATAATGTTTGGAGTTATAAGATACTAATCATTGCTGAGCATTGGGATTGTGAAAAGATAATTTTCAAAACATAAACCAAACCTTTAACAAATTTTGATAAATGCCACAAATAAAGGCTTTTTGAACAGTTAGAATTGTCCATATTTTATGGCTAGATCCCAAAAGTCCAGACTACCACTTCCACTAGCAACCTTTGGAAAAGTTTAAAAAGATAAGTATCAAATCTTGGAAAAATGTAGTGTACTATATCTAAAAAATATGTTTTTTTCCCACAAAGTTGTGTGAGGGTGGGTTCTTGTCAAAGTAACTTCTTAGGCTGAAAGACCTAAGAGATTAGTTCTCCATCAACAAAAAAGTGGGTGAAGATAATATGGTTGAACTAGTCCTCAATAGCTTGGCACCTTCCTCAGATCCTCATCTATCACCTTCCTTTGAACATGTTGTGGAGTACACATTTGCTTCTAGAGATTCAAACTCTGACATATATCAAACCTTAGAAAAAGGTATGGTGCTATGTCTTATAATTTACTCTTTTCCACAAAGTTGAGTGAAGGTGGGTCCCTATTGAAGTAACTTCTTAGGTTGTACCTAAGCAAATACTTCCTTACCATCAACAAAAAAGTGGAAGATAATAATATGGCTACTTTAGCCATCAATGGCCTGCCACCTTCCTTTGGTAATCTGCCACTCTCCTTTGGAACTCTTGTGGACTTTGCATTTGTTTGCAATTAGTCAAACTCTCACATTTGAAAAAGTCAGCTCACGTTTGCTACAAAAAGAATGCAAATAGGCATAGATAGGAGAATCCGGTTTTAGAGAGTCTAACAATACACTTGCTACATTATACAAGGGAAAAATGAAGAAACTTATTTTTGAATCGTAATCCAAACATGAAGTCAAATGTTATAAATATTTGAAAGTCAGCCATGTCACAAAAGAGTGTTAGAAATGAAAATGTAACCTATCGCACAAGATGCCATGGACTAAAGCTAATGTGGTAGCTATTGAGGCAGACCAAGGTCCAAGACCCTAAGGAAGGTATTCATGGTGTCTTCCTGACACAATGCGATACAAATATTTGCTGGATTTTATTCTAGCACATCTCATTTTCACCTGTCAGAAGACTAGTATGTCAAAAAACAATTTTAATTATACTGGTACAAATTTTACTTCGTCGGGTGATAGTACATCACATGTAGTGGATGGAATTGGGGCATTAGAATTGTATTAAATGATGCCACAAAAATCATAGTCAAGAATGTTAAATTTGTCTTGAAAATAAACAAGAACTTATAATCTATGATTCGGCTTATCAATAACCCTAACAATGTTGTAAATTTTTGTAGAAAGAAGTGCATTGTGATAGATGTCAAGTAAGGGAAAATGGTTTCCTTGGGCACTAGGCAAGGTGGTCTATCTATATGGGCTAATTGACCCTATCAGAATTAATTGGTGTGCATTAGCTATATAAGACAATGATCGCATCTCGTGCCTTGAGAGATACGGGTAAACTAAGCAAAACAAGCATGTTTCACAACTGGCCAGCTATCTAAGAGAAGTAGAATATGTGGAAACTGTTCAGCTAATATGTAATGAAATAACTTGCAAAAGAAAAAAATATAATATAAATTAATAGGGAAGAATCTAAGGCATGTAGACTTAATAATATTTTTATTAACAAAGGCATTGTTAGTCAAGATGTAGATGTAAAAGAAACAAAACCTTTCTTTGTTTGTAATTCTAACTAGCAAGCAATTAGTGATATGTTGAGGTTCCCTTGAAATATGAGGGCTCTAATTCTTCTTCTACTCCATGACAATCACCATTACATCAACCTTTGATTGATTTCACTTATGCACCATTGGTCTATCAACAACGAAGACTTGAGTTAGCTTTGACTCAAGATTCGGATAATTCACCACAAGAATCTTAAGTAACCCAACCATGGCACCCCAAGTGGTTTTATTCCACTCATTGAGGTGTGTAGGAAACTATACTCCCTAAATTAGATGCATGGCTCTATGCAGCTGGTAAATAAATTGTTGGTTCATATGAGCATGTTCATTTTTCTCTCTTTGAATATCTGCAAGAAGCTTGAACCACAGAAATATGCAAAAGCTAAGGGGAATATGAATAGGAAGTTGCCTTGCAAGTTGAGTATGATGCCCTAAAAAAGAAAGTACTTAGATGTTAGTAGCATTGCCTCCAAGTAATAATCCTTGGATGTAAATGAATATACAAAATCAAGTGTAAAACCAATGGTCCTTTGGGTAAGTACAAAGCTCATCTTATTGTGAGAGACTATTTGCAAAAGGAAGGAGTAGCTATGAGAAGATTTTTTTCTCCTACAGAAAAGATGATCACTTTTTGGTTGCTTCTCTCTATAGCAGCCTAGTTTAATTGGAAGATGCATCAAATGGATATGACAATTGCCTTCTGGAATAGGGATTTAAATGAAAAGGTTTACATGGTGCAGCCTGAAGGATTTCAAGTACACGCCAGTGATCAACTAATTTGTAAACTTCTAAAAGCTATACGGGCTTTGGCAAGCTCTATGAAAATACTACACAAAGATTGATCGACATCCTTTAACTAGGTAAAAAGTGTAAAAGAAAGGAGAAGATGATTCTTAACATGAAAATGCATTTAATAAAGAGTACAAACATGTACTTATTTAATGATAGGTAAAATTGTGGAGTTTTTATTATTCTCTCAATGTTGTATATCTATTATCGGGAACAGCACTTTCTTGTATGTCATATTGAACCACTCTAGTTTACAATGCCATATGTATAGCCTTTAACTAGTGAAAAAAGGCAAACAAAGGCAAAGAAGATACTTAACTTGAAAAGGACTTAATAAAGAGAATATAAAAGTTTAATTAGTATAAGAATATTTAAAGAATGGGAAAAAACAAACAACGTCACAATATAAAAGCATTGCAACACAAAGGCAATATAACCTCTAATGCTAACACCTGAAATTCGACCAAATGTATAGAAAGAAAGACACATGCTACCAAATTATTGAACAAAACGAAGAGAGAAAAAATATCAGATAGAAAATAGAGGCAATGGTGATCATTAAAGCCTGGCTGGAAGGTAATTTTAAAAATGACAATAGCTACAGAGGAGGATCATAGCAAAAATACTGGAAGCAGAAAAAGTTGCATGAGCAAAATCAAAATTCTGAGAAAAGAGAAGTAATCAGAAATATAATATTAAGCCAAATGAAAAGGAAACAAATGCAGTAGAAAAAACTGTAAGAAAGATATACACAAAAATGAAGGGAAGTTATGTCTTTGTATTGCAATGCTTTTATATTGTGATTCTTTTCTTCATATAATTTCCATTCATTAAATAAGCTTATACTAATTACAAGAGTAATATGAAAACTAAAAGAGCAATTTTTAGTTATAGCATATGAAATGCATCAGAATCAGACAACACTAATTGCTCAAAAGATGATGTGATAGCACTAAAATTGTCAGAACAGGATTGAAAGGGTGGAGAAGGTGAAGATGTAGAAAACTGGATGGATAGCCTTATTAAATGTATTTAGCTACAAAAAGCTGACAGTTATTGAAAACTAGCGTTGCATCCTATGAGCTAAGAGAATTGGCATAATTCAGTAATAGTTTCAGTGAGGCCATTGATAAGTTGAAATCTTCTAACTTAGCCAGGATGGAGACAGCAAATAATGTGGGGACATGTTTTGTGAATGGCATGGGATGGAAGGCCCTTTTGGGGGTGATGGCAGAGGATATCAGTTAAAATTCAAGAAAAAATTTAAATATAGGAAAATTTAATTAAGCATATACCATATGATGAAATATAAGAGCTGAATTAAGAATTCACATGAGATTCAACATACAAATTAACAGAATTTTGATGTCTAATCATTTGAGTTTTCATAGTCAATGTGCATTTACAACCAAAGGCATAAAGGCTACAACTACAACATTAAAAATGTAGAAAATTTGAGAAACAAAATATTTTGTTAATGTGCATTCGAGTGGTCTAGGTGTATGTGTGTGTATAATTCATATTTATGTCAATGTTCTAATGTTTTGGCTCTTGATGATCAATCTCAAGATTAGTGCATCTGTTCTAATGAAGAATAAAAGATAATCAAACGCTATCTTCTTTTTTGAATAGATCACAAGTTGATAGAATGTCCCCACCCAAAAATATGAATGATAATAGACTGAAAAGGAACCATCAGAGTTAACTAAAGGGCAATATTCGTGTTGACGTGCGTTTTGTGACCACGCGCAACACAGAATAATGATTTTCAACGGTCACTTTACTCTGTCTTGATCATAGTTCAATTGTATGCTAAGATTGCAATAAGTTCAAACAATTGACTCCAAGGTTCTGATTATGCAATGGATGTGACTTAGTTGGCTTGATGTGATATGTTGGTAATCTAAGGGGACTTACGTTTGGATTGTTCTTTCACTTCTTTGTTGTGGCTGGAACTTCATCATTGGATATAGCAATTATGTGATGCTCCTGCTTCGAATGAACTGAACTGGAATGGGCTGAAATCAAAGGGGAAAGGGTTAGAAGGATCTAAATCTACTCCTAAGGGCAGTGATATCAATAGATAGTGCTCTAATGGACGAATTCCAAATAAACCAAATTCTGCTTCGCCAAGATTAACTACAACTCCACAAGAACTGGTGCAATCTTCCAAGGATGTTGAAGGATTTTCACATCGAGAAAGTGCATTTGAATACCTAGAACGACGCAATCCAAACGACTATCCACAATCAAACTTAGCACAAATTTAGTGGCTCAGACTAACTTTACACTGCAACTTATAATCAACAAGATGCACAAAGTATGAATCGTGAAAATTCATCAAACACCATTACATTCTCCATTGAAATCAAAGCACTACTCTATTTCTACTTAAGTGTGGAAGGTGAAACCATGCAAGTTTTGAAAAATAACTTAAGTGGACACCATCAGAGAAAAATGTTTCACTGTTATTATCTTAAAAACTTATCGCAACAATTTCATACAAATCTCCCTCTCTTTACAAATGAGGGGGTCACCCCTTTATATAGGCCTCCAGCCTTGATTACATGCAAACCCTAATTAGGGTTTGACCCCAAAAGATTCCACACACATGATGCAACAAGGTAGGAATAAACAATAAATGCCCATCACGCCCATTTACAATAAATTCCAGCCAACTAAAAATGGTGCCCATGGTGTATTAAATGCACCACTTTTTATCAAATTCGCCCAATATGCAATAAATATTCCACCATGCAGAATCACCCATAATGTCATAAATGCTCCATCATCTCATAAATACGACGGCTACATGCAAAAGATGCTCCACTATCTCATTGAGTATCACGGCTTCCATGCATTCTGCCGCCACTTGGTCAAATATTCTAACAATAGTAAATGTGCCATCACGCTGCCATGCATTCAATAGATTCTCAACATGCAAGAGGACTCCGCTATCATAGGAACTTCTCTAATTTTCCGAGTTGTGCTTCATTAATACAAAATATTCTCTTTGCATGTCGCTAACTCATCTTTTGCAAGAATCTTTCTATTCTAGGCTCACAAAAGATATTTTGGAAGATTTCCCTGCCTTGGAAGAATTTTAACAATCTTTTCCACTTTTGAAGGATTCCTATATGCCTAGAAATTCGAGGAGAGAGAAAATATTTCTAGAGAGACCTTAAGGAAAATTTATGTGCACACTTCCACTTGAAAGAAGATTTTCCTGACCACTAACCATTTTCCATGTTCAAGGAATTTTGTCAACTTGAGTCCTAGAGAGAGAAAATCTTCTAACTTAGCCAATTTTCTTTGTGCCTTGAAATTCTTCACCTTGGGTGCATTTCTTCCTAGAGGAAGGAATTTTTTTTTGAAATTTTGAAATTTTCCTCCCAAATCATGTTTATGTATTTTCTACTTGTCTTGGAGCGCATTTGCTAGGAAGTGGACGAATTCTGAAAATTGGGCTTTTCTTCCCTGATGTCATTTTGGAGCCCATTCCTTTCCTAGAGCACATTTTCTCCATAGAGGAGGAATTTTTCGAATTTTGATGTGGAGGAAAAATTCCTCCTTAACCTCATTTTGGTGCCTAGTCTTGACCTTGATTCTACTTTACTTCTGAGGAAGAAATTTCTTCAATCCTTAGCCAAATTTCACATTTTCCAAAAATTATGTCCTGAAGGAAGAAATTTCCAACACAGTCAATTTTTCACTTTCTTGGAATTTTGTCTTGAAGGAAGGAATTTCCAACACTTGGTCAATTTTTCACTTTCTTGGAATTTCTTCATCTTGGGTGTAATTTTCTCCTTGGGAAGAAATTTTTGATCAATTCATCACCTTTCCTATTTTTTAGGGATTTTCCATTTTTAGCTCCAGAATTTAGGAGAGAGAAAATTCTCTTCCTTGATCAATTTTTACCTTTGCCTTGAAATTTCTTCAACTTTTGGCAAATTTCCATGCCTGGGACAGATGTTTTGAATTTTTTGTTTTTCCTCGAGGGGATTTCCTTTCTTCTCTATTCTTGACTTAATTTCCATGCCTCTCTTTTCAACTTCTTCCTTGAGCAGAATTTCTATTCCATTGAGGAATTCTTCATCCGGAAGGAAATTTCTTCCTTACCCTATCCAGTGCTCCTCTCCTAAACAGGGCGTTGATTGCATGTTGTGGAGGAAAAATGCACTTGGAGGAAAATTCCTCCATACCCTCAATCTGGCGCCTTCCATCTCTGCTTGGGCGCTAAATCCACCCTCTACAGGAATTTGCCTTTGGAAGGAAAAAACCTTCATCACCTAGTTCTGGTGCCTTGCTCTTGACTTGGGCGCTGGAATGACCACATGGAGGAATTTGACTTTTGTTGACTTTGTTTCTTGACCTCCATTTGGCGCTCTTCTCCTGGATTGGGCAAAATTTTGACCTTGGGAAGGATTTTATTGCCTTAGGAGATATTCCTGCATACCCTAATTTTGGTGCTCCACATCCAACCTTGGGCACTAAAGTCATGCAGTGAAGGAATTTTGGGTGTGGAGGAAAATTCCTCCACAACCCCATTTTAGCGCTCTCCACCCACACTTGGGCGCCAAACTCATGGTGTGCAGGAATTTTGGTCATGGAGGAAAATTCCTCCATGACCCCAATTTAGCACCCAACTCCCAAACCATGAGGAGGAATTTGGTCTTGGAAGGAAAATTCCTCCAAGCCCACATTTTGGCGCCCATCTTCTTTTGGATGCATTCCTTGGGTTCTTGCCTAGCTTTTCTCCAGACTTAGACATTTCTTATCATTTCCGGATTAGGATGCCATTTCAGGATTGAAGTGATTTTCTTTGCCTTGGAAAGTTTTCAATGCCTTTCCATTTTTGGAATGATTTCCACACTTAGCCCTTTTTTGCTCAGAAGCCTGCTTTTTCAAACTTTCTGGATTTAGACAAGTATTCAAGAATGTTCAGTCTTCAGTGCCAGCACCCCTGCCTATGAAGATCCTGCCAAAAATAGACTTATTCAAATTAGTAAGTACTTCCAAATGTTAAGATTAGGGCAAAACAGGACAAGACGACACTTACTAAAAATAGAAATTGTTAAAAATAGTAGGTTTGATTTTTGGCAAAATAAAGACAATCCGGGAGGCAATGAAATCCCTAAAAAATAGGAATTTTCTAAAAAAAGAAAGTTGCTCAGAATTCGCTAGGAGCTCCCTTGAAGGGTCCTAAATCCAATGTAATGTTTAGTTTTTCCGAAACCCTAAAGGAAAGGCCTCAAATCCAAGTCTGAAGGGCAAAACCCTAACATAGACAAAATGAGTTCTAGACTTAGCCAAATTCACTCAAACGACTTGCAGACTTGATCAAATTCACCCCACAACATTTGCAAACCGAGGAGACTGAAGAGACTGCCGCAAAAAGACACAACGAACCAAAACCAAAAGACCAAGAGGACCTAAAAAGTAGGGGGTCCCCATTTGCAATGGGGCGATGTGTGAAACATCACAACAATACGCCTTTCTGCTTACTAATACTTATAAATTTATAATCTCAAATATATAGGAATAATTCAATAAAAAAAGTCAGTTGAGCATACGATAGCCATATGCAAAATTAGTTTAAATCAAAGCATTCCAGTTCTACATACTGTAATATCCTAGTAAGTTTTTTTTTGAATTTTCAAGGTCGGCAATAACATCAACAAGGAATTAACCCGTTAAGGTTAGAAAACATAACTGAAACCATACTGGAAAGTAACCCTTCCACTTTCTGATCACCAAGTGCCCAATGTGGGAAGGTGAGAGCATACGGTGTTGAGGGGATCATTAGCATAAGAAAACTGAAACATAATGCAATGCTTGGGTGGCAAGCCAGCCCCTTCCGCTTATCCAGCGAGAGAACAAGGAAACTTGGCTGTAAACTAGTCGAGTGAGATACACAAAATAAGAATCACTCAACCGCAATATTTCAGCAGGAGGACTGCAATTACATAATAACCTCAACTCGACCGCTTATGCAGCGGGAGGACCATTACACAAGCTATCACTCGACCACTTATTTAGTGGGAGGACTGAAAATTACAAAGTTGTTGAATATTAGGCGGCAAGCCAACCTCTTCCACTTATTCAGTGGGATGAGAGTTACAAAAATAGAACTGGTTAGTAGTACTACTACCTAACCTTACAATAATAGAGATGAGAGAAGGAGAGTAATGCAGATTTCCACAATAAGAACATAAGTTTCTGTTACAACCAATCTGTAGGCTGAAATTACAAACCAACAACCTATGGAAATGCCAAAATGCTCATAACTCCCTCATTATACATCCGAATCAATTCAAACCAGTCCCAAACCCACAATATATCACTCACAACAGCAACCAATCAAAACTACAACCCAAACAACCCCTTATTTATTTTGCATGCATCCCAATGCAAAAACAAAAACCCACGCTATACCTAGGAATTTCGATTTAGCATAAAAAAATCAAAACTCAAACGAACATGCTATAAACTCACAAAGTTTATCGCTAGTGTTGGGAAGGAAGAAGGAGATGATACCCATAATTGTCAGTCGCTTCAGCAGAGAGGTATGAGCGAAAAGATACTTTAGCCACAGGCAAACCAGCAAGTCTCCAGCATCACTTCAACACCAAAAATGTCTAAGCAAACTCTGAGAATGTAGAAGAATACAATGCACAGCTAGGTACTGTATTTCAAGTACAAAACTGAGAAGCACTAGGGAGATGCACTACGAAGTCTTAGTTCTGTCGCCAAACCGGCAGCATAACATTACAATTTTTCAAGATGCCTCAAATGAGAGCCCAAGGCTCTTATTTATAACTTCTCATCAACCAGATTCAAATGCAAATTTCCCTCAAATTCACTTCTCTCATTTGCCTTTCATTCCACCCTACGTGGACCCCAAGAGTGGCGCCATATCCTCAACACAACCCTCACGCCAAAAAGGCATGGGCCCACGAACTTCACTTGGCACATTAGAGATAAGTCATAAAATAATATCTCCTCCAATAATTTCGACATTTCTTTATTTAACATGAAATTTGCCAAATACTTAGGAAAAAATAGACATTAATCCCAAATTCAATAATCAGCAGCCAATAATCGGATTAATTAAATATTAAACCTTAGGATAAGGAAATAATATTTAATCGTGTCACATAAGACTCCCGTACTGATTATTATCACAACTAGGATGAAACTGAGCCCGGAAGACCACTGTACTGCTGCAGAATCGGGACCCTGTCCACTGCCAAAAATATAATTATGCCACACTGTCACTTACTAAAAATAGTAAGTCAAGAACTAATGCTCCAAAAAGCATGATCTTCGTGCTCAGAGACAGAGCATGGAGAGCTCAGTAGGACAGTATCACCAGAATAGCCATTCCTTGACTTACTAAAAATTGTAAGTCCTCGTTTCATCAATGTTGGACCCCTCATTCTTCATTCCACCTAGCCTACGGGTCTCAGGGATAGGCTAATGGACCACTGGAAGGTCATCAATCAGAAGGGGACATTACACATACTAACATGACAGACCTCAAAGCTAAACTGTCTAAATTTATAGCTCCTTACAGCAAATGGGGGAATATCCCATCTAACGAACAATTTCAAACAAAAAGAAGAGGACATAGTAGCACAAATCAGATATCATCATCAAAGACATGTATACTACCTTCAACAACATCACAAGCTCCACTATGACCAGCAGAATAATAAAAGCCCTGCAATACATTCTACTCTTTCTAGTTCTCACAGGCAACATATAATGTTTCAACCATGTCCAGCTCTGTTTCTAGTTCTCTGTAATTTAATTGCTGCATTTTCTAAATGCTCCTGCCATCCCCAATATTGTTGAGAAAGTAATTAATATCCTCAACCATCCCTGACCATTCTAGGAAATTTCTGGACTAGCAAGGGGTATCAAGAACAGGTACAGAAATGACCGTAGAACCCTGGGAACATGTCCTCATGTATCCCTGGTTGAAACAAAATACTAGTACATCAAGTGGAAAAAGATATAGGGAATGTTTGGCAATTACTTTATCTCAGAAAATTGTTTATGATTTAAAACTGATGAATTTTGCAATCCAAAGAAGCAACTATGAATTTTGCAATAAAGCATTTAACATAACTAGATAACTTCTGCAGAAAACAAATGAAGGGTTCTCATTATTATAAATGTCATGACACATGAATAAAAGCGAATCTGTTGCACTGTAAACTCACTGTAGTACCCAGAGTAGAAAGTCTAGCTAGAAGTATGATGATAACAATTAGGAGGATATAAATTTTCTTGACGATGATGGAAAAGACAATAGATGAGGAAAAATCTACCACAAAGCACAAAAAAGAAACTAAAGAAAAAGAAAGATCTTTAGATCATGGCAAAAATAATATCAGAGATGCTTGCTCATTATCACATCAACACACACTTGCAAAGGCACTTTGTCTAGAACTGCAATTAGAGGAGATAGAGGAGGATTCTGTACCAAACCAGAGAAAAAGGGCAAGGTGGAGGAATTGGAAATTCCCTGACTGGTCAAAAATATGAAGCATACACTTAGTCAAACTAGTGCAAAGTATACAGCAGAACAGCAGCTAAGTAGTTCACAAAAATAACACTGGCATTGAAGATGCTACTGCAGAAACAACCCAAGATGAAGTTTATGCTGCTATCAACAAAAGCAAAGATCTTTGAGGTACAATATCATTAAAAAGAACATATAAATTTCATCATCGACTGCAAACTTAATGATAACAATGTTCCATGTAGATTAACAGGGAAATTATGTCATGTCCCTTTTTCAAAAAACTGATAAAAGACTTCTTGCATAGAATTGACCCATGCCTAGGAGCTGTCAGAGGCCAGGGGTTAGGGTTTCCTTCTGACGGATGCCAAAGCGTTGCTAAAGCTCAGAGTTTAGGGTTGCACATCAATATGTGCTAGAGAGCCACCTGTTGATGCATAGTAGCTTCGGTCAGATATAAGGATGATTGCTTATATTTGATTATTTCAAATGCTTTGTAAAACCATCATCCTTGTATTTGATCGAAATACTATACAGATACAAGTATATTAATCTGTGTAATCAGATTCTATTTCATCTTCTCTTGCCATGTTTCGAGCAATGATCATTGATGGCAACATTGTTTTATGTATAACAGATCAAGAAATGATCGTATTTATTATATCAAACATACCTGGATCGAATAATGATCAAATGTAATGCACAGCAGATCGGCAGCTTTCATAATATTTTTTTTTTTGCCTTTTTATGTTAACTAAACCGATTGAAGATCGGGCCTCTTGAAAGCACCCTTTGGCAAGTGTTGTATTGTTTGAGAGAGGGCCATGTCATGAGTGGACATGGCTCCACATTGTGGAGACATGTCCCCTCATGACATGTCTCTCCACATATATATTTATACATGCCGATATCATAAAGAGAAAACATATAATAATAAAAAAAATGCTCTCTCTCCCTTTGATCGGCAATCTCAGACTTGAAGAAAAGAAGTACATCAGCGTCTCATCAATATATTATCATTATTAACATTCATATTTGTTAAGGATTAAATTCTGAATACATACCCTAATATCAAAAGAAGAAATCAGTACATTATAATCTGCATATTGTAAGAATTGCATGAGTCTGAAATAAATTTTATTTACTTTAACACCACCGAATATCAAATTTGAAGGTTGCAGCCCGATACATGTCAAAGAGCCATTGGGGATCAAGGTTTGGGGTTATGACTTGATGCATGCCAAAGTGAGAGGATGGCACAGACTCAGTAATGCAACAGGAATCAAGGGTTGGAGCTACCACCTAATCCATGCCAAGTCAGGAAGGAGGAGAAACTCCGAACCTCCAATGGAGAAGTTTGGAAGGCCTATACTATAAGGCCGACCTATAATATAACGTATAAATTCAAATTTGGGTCTTAGCACTATTTTGGATCTAGGCGGACTAGTAGAAAAACATTTCAATTGTGGGCATCCATGTTATGTTAATATATTTTCTAGGCACTATGTGTTCAATTTATCTTCTATGGATGAAACCTCATAGGAGATTGTGATAGATGAATGAAAACACATTGGTTGCTGAAATCAGAGGACAAAAACCCTTTGATTCTTTGAGAGCAATCTCACTCACGGAGTGCATTGGATCTTCAAGGATTGCAGGAGAGTTCAATGAGTTAGTGTGTGCATTGTTGGTCAATGTTGTATGTTGTTGTGTAATGACTGTCCAAACAGTCCCTTCCTGTAGAGATCAGATCACAATCAATATAAGTTACTGCTAGAGTTTGAATCATTGTGCAAGTTTATTTGTGTTTTTTGAGCATAATTAATTAATGTAGTTTGAATAAAGTTTGGTGAAGATTGTGTTTATGTTATTGTTTTTGTTCCAAATTGTTGTTTTCATTGAAAAGTATGGGAAGGGACATTACAAATTAACATTAAGACCAATAAACAGGAATAAATTTAGGTTCAAAAGGCCACTAGACAAACCTGAAAATTGGCTGACACAGTAGCCAAAATTCCAAACTCAAATTAGATACGTACAAGATCACTTTCATGTTCTCAGATTAAAATATTTGCAATGTTAGTTTAGGAATGCCTTTGTTAGCCTAAATTGTTGAAAATATCCATTTTAAAACCCCCTCCAAGCATGTTAAAGGGGCTGTCAGTATACAGAAGAAAAAAACTAATGGTGAAGGCCCAAGGAGGACATTAAAGGCGCTTTAGTAGTATACAAGAATGTCTGCTAACGCAAGTTGAGAAGTCGTAGCATTAAGGAGAACAATAACTGCCAATAAGGCCTTGGGCATGAAGTTGACCTAAAGAATGTTTAAAGATAAAGACAGCCTCTAATTCATTGACTTGAGATGGAAGTACTTGAATGACTCTAGATTCTCAAAACCTCCTTACTATCCCAAAATAATTTCACTTGAATTTTGAAGGTTTAAAGTTTCCTGTCAATATCTCATCATGAAGCAGTTTATTTAGGAAGTAAAAGATGGAGCCAGGACAGACTCTTGAAATGGCCCATGAATCTTGCCTTACCTAGTGTCATATATGGAAGTTATAAAACTTCAAAAAGTTCCTGCCTCAAGGTCTTATGGTGACAAGGTGAAAAATTATTGAAAATGAAAAACAAAGGGGCTCATATCACAAGCAAAGTTGAAAACATTCCGTGGTCTGAGGAAAGGACAATTCAGAATTGAACAGATGTTCAGGAACCACTTCAGCAAAGGTCAAGGCACATTAATCGGGAAGCCTCTAAAATGGTCATTTTACCAGTAAAGGGGGACTACATCAATCAGGAACCTAGTGAGAATCAGTTGTGGAAAAAGATTTTGGATTGACTGACCGTGGCCAAAAGCGATGGCCTTCCTCTGGTTTGTTGTTACAAGTAGAACTCTGGCCCAAGTCACAGCTCACAAACCCCTGAAATGTTCCATGTCAGGTATTACAATATAGCAATATGAGCATCTTGTTCTCTAATGTCCTTAAGCTTTGAAGATATGGAAGAAGTTTGCATCCCTCAAGCTAAGCTAGATCTCCTCAGATTTTAGCAGAAGCCTTGCTCAGTCCCAGAAGGATGTGAAAAGATCTATGAAAGGAAAATGAAAATGGATAACTGATTAATCCCCAATACCTTGAAAAATATGGGAAGAACAAAATTGAAGAGTTGCAGGGGGAAAGGAAAGGATGAAGAACTTTCTTGAAATAGGATTGAACTCCAATCGGATTCTCTTTTATCCATTTTCTATCTCAGAAGCTTCCAACCATTCAGAATCGGTGTTCTGGCCTCAAGTGGAAACCTGTTGATGCTGACACAGTCAAACTCAACTTTGTGTGGGCAGCCAAAGACAAAGAAAGCCCATCTGCAGGAGGGAGAATCTACAATTTTAAAAGGCATGGTAGCATTACATTTTCATGGCAATCTGAAAGTGTAAATGTAATTCAATTAATGGAAAAAGAAAAGAAAATTTAAATATGATAAACTACTCATAAAAACACAAAAAGAAATTTAAATACAAAACAAAAATAAAAAAATTAATTAACCTGCAATCGTTATCATCCCACAAAGTTCAAACTTCAAGCATAATACATAAATAAAGATTCAATGTTGCCAACTACTCTCAAATTCCCATTAAATATCAATTTTTCGGTCTTAGAATATATTTAAATTACAAAAATTGAGAACACAATCAACCTCTAAGGCTCCTAGCCTCTTAGACTACAGGATATGATGCCCCTGCATCCTTGTTCTCCTCCATATGCATGCAATCACATCCTACAGCAACCTACAACATTTTACAGAATGCTGTAGAAATCCATACTGCCTCCTACAGCAGCTGCAGAACACCAGGGAGTGATCCTGAAGCAGCTGCAGAAAGTTGTAATACATTATGGAGAGTTAGGGTTAGGTCTAGGATAAAAATAGCAGATCTTAGTGTTGTTGTTTTTTTTTGTTGAAAAAACCAAGGTTACCAGGAGATGTAGTTTCCTACCCCCTAAGATGTGTCAATGCATAGGGTGCTTTTGGCTGCTGTCTCTGAAGTCTCCTGACCAGAAATTGATGTCTTCCACCAAAAAACTTAGGACAAAACGCAGTAAAAGGCAAAAAAGGAAGGCAGATAATAAAATAAGTCTGCAGCAAAGAAAAGTCATAGGGAAATAACTAATAAGGAAACTGCACCATGGGAAGACAAAAATTTATGCAAAGTCATAGTGATCAGATCTACTGACAATGTAGACTTCTTGAGATGGACATAAACAGTTGTATGGCTGATTTCCTGTCATCGTGATGGTTTAAAGAGAAATTGCCTTTACTATTTAGCCAACAATATTGAGTGTGCTCAACACCTATACTACCTTACTTTCACTGAACCATTTAGATTGGCTATGATACCAGTAGAATAAGCAATTTTAATTTCAATTTTTGTTCAGCTAATGTTAAGCTTTACTATTGTTCTTGTTTTCAAAGTTCTATGTCATGATATTTTCTGGAAATTATTAAATTATATTAAAAAAATTGGCATCTCCAAGTATTCCCATCTCCTATTTGTGAAAATTAGCCGTACCACTACCTGTACCAGTCTCTGGCATCTCCAAGTACCCCCATCTCCTAGGAACCTTGGAAAAAACCCTAAAAACCCAGATCTAGGGTTAGGTTTATGCCTTCCTAGAAGTTTAGAACATAGGGTTTAAGTTGAACTGCTAAAAAATACAAATTAAACAAACAAACAAAAAAACTCTTCCACATTGCAGCTGGAAAATAAGTGAAATGAGCTTCTACAGGGTCCCTATTATCGATCACAGTCCACTAATTAACTAATCCATTGATCAGCTTACAGATCAGCCTTATCCGGTTGCCTGGGAACAAGGCCAGTAATGCCATACTCTCCCTACCCTAGAATGGTGGGGAATGAATAAAGTGCTCTTCTCCTTTCCTGATATACGGTTTAAAGGTCAACGGACTCAACAAAGAAGATCAAGTCACTCAACCAAATGCATGCTGTTGTGCGCTAATTTGTTGTTCACAAATTCTCTGTTCTGTTGTTTGCCTTTTCCCTGTAAAGTCTGAAAAAAAACCTGTAGTCTGAAATAAAAAATGAAAAATCAGGCATTTATTGAGAAAAACAGAGGATTTTTTTAATACTGCATAACAAACCTGGGTTTTTGCAGGTTTGGCAGGTTGTGGACTGGTTTCCAAAAACAACAGCCATGCTGTTCTGACTCAGCACAGCCCATGGCCCAGGCAGCGAGTACATGAAAGCAATTGTGTGTTTTTGCTGGGTAATGCTACTGAGGTAAAAGATGAGTTGTTCCATATGAAATGGATTTGTCTAGAATCACTTCTAAGAGAGCTGAGCTTTACAGAATAATAAAAGGTTTAAAGCTAGAACTGAGAATGATTTGACTAACATAATTGTTGAAGAAGACACTCAGTTAGCAATAAAAGAAGACTCTAATGAGTAATGTAATGACTACAGCCTAAGCTACCTCAATGAAGAAGCTATTGAGCTTAATAGACCAAAGATCAGTTTCAGAGCTTGAAATAGAGATCAAAATGGATGTGCCAATTGGTTAACAAATGTGTCCAAGCGAAAATCAGGATGAATACCTCAAGAATGACTTAAGGGATCTTGGATAAGTATAGTATAGGGACTTGCACAAGCGTGATTAGAAGCATTTTCTCTAAGAATGATATCATGCAAATGTGACTTACTGTTGTGACGTATTCACACATCGCCCCATTGCAAATGGGGACCCCTACTTTTTTGCTTTCTAGGGTTTGTTTTCTAGGTCTTTTAGGGTCTTGTCTATCAGCCTTTGCATTTTGAGTGTTGCCACAGGGATCACTAAGATAGCAGGCTCTGTTTTAGCTAGGGTGATTCAGTGGATGCTCAGGGTTAGGGTCATCTTTGAAAGTCTTCCTTAGGGTGAAGTTTTGCTCTGGTTGCTTTGTGTCTTGTTTTTGAAGAGGTCAATGAAGCTTGGTGAGTGAATATCATTTTTGAAGGTCTGAGTTAGGTCAAAATGGTGAGTGATGAAGTCTTGGGTGTTGATTGATGAGTAGTTGACCTATCTGTCCTTTGGAGACGCCTTGGACAAGTCTAGACATGATGATTTGATGAAATGGTCAAGAAATTTGAGCAAACCTCAAATTTCGCTCCTGACCCTTCCAAAGGGTCCAGAGCGAAATTTCACCAAGGACCCAAGATTTCACCTAAGTCAAAGAGTGGTTGAACGAATTGGCAAGGATATGGAAGGATATGCATCAAGGGGTGAGTCTAGGGCAAAGTCAAGTCAATTTCAAGGGGAATTATGCCTAGAATGTGAATTTCGCTCCTGACCCTTCCAAAGGGTCCAGAGCGAAATTCTCCATAAGACACTCTACATTGACCAAAACTAAGAACTAATCCATGTCCCAGGTACTATTAAAGGCAATTCACTTGTTTGGATGAAGAAATGTGAAAAATGAAGTCAGGATTAGAGCCTAAGGGTGAATTTTGCTCCTGACCCTTCCAAAGGGTCCAGAGCGAAATTCATATAAAACCCTATTTGCTTCACAAAGTCTCCAAATGAATGCCAAGTTGGGCTTGATAAAGATCAAAGGAGGCCTAACAAGTATGTCCAAGGCATGAAAAGGAGAAAGGAAGTGAGAAATTAGCTCAAAATGAGAATTTCGCTCCTGACCCTTCCAAAGGGTCCAAAGCGAAATCCACTTTTCCTCTATTTTGCTCTTTAATGTGACCAAATTTGTTGACTTCTAAGGCGTGTTGGGAAGGCTTTGATGCATATTTGCCTTTGAGAAGAGGTTTGAGGCAACGAAATGGTGAAAATCAACCTAGAATGAGAATTTCGCTCCTGACCCTTCCAAAGGGTCTAGAGCGAAATCCTCATTTGACCCTTTATTTTGCCTAGGACATTGGAAAGACCTTGTTTTGAGCTAAGTGGCAAATAGACTTGATGGTGATAAGGAGAGGTGAATTTGATCAAGTTTGAAGGTAAATTGAGGCAATGGAGTGTGAAATCAACCTAATTAATGAATTTCGCTCCTGACCCTTCCAAAGGGTCCAAAGCGAAATTCTTAGAAGATACCCATTTCTTCCTGGATTAGAACAAGATCTTAGTTTCTAAGGCATGTTGGGAAGGTTTTAACATGTTCTTGCCTTAAGAAGTGATTGAAAGCATTGAAAAGTGAGGATTTTGTCCAAGATTGTGAATTCCGCTCCTAACCCTTCCAAAGGGTCCAGAGCAAAATTCTTCATAAACCTCATTTTCTCCCTTGTTTAGGCCAATACTTTAGCTCCTTGGACATATTTGGAAGTGGTTTGACATGTCTTTTCCTTTTGAAGTGATGGAATGTGAAGAAGTGAAGGATTTTAGCCTAAAACTAGAATTTTGCTCCTGACCCTTCCAAAGGGTCCAGAGCGAAATTCCCAAAATCTACCTTTTCTCTCAATTTTGTGTCAAGCCAAGTGTGGATCAGGGTGAATTAAGATTGAAGATGTCCTTAAACATGGCTTTGAGTTGCTTGCGATCACCAAATGTGAAGGAATTGAGCTAAAACTAGAATTTCGCTCTTGACCCTTCCAAAGGGTCCACAACGAAATTCTTGAGAACACCTATTTTCCCCTTGGAGAAAGTCAAATCCTTGGGTTTTATGGAGTGGATAGGAGTGAAGTGATGTGTCCTTGCCTTTTGAGGTGGATTGGAGTTGAAAAAATGAAGAAATGAGCTCAAAATGTGAATTTCGCTCCTGACCCTTCCAAAGGGTTCAGAGCGAAATTCTCATTCTCTCCTTTTCCTCTCAATTTTGTGTCAAGCCAAGTGTGGATTAGGGTGAATTAAGATTGAAGATGCCCCTAGGCATGCCTTTGAATGACTTGTGGCCACCAATGATGAAGATTCCAAGCTAGAACTTGAATTTTGCTCTTGACCCTTCCAAAGGGTTTAGAGCGAAATTCTTAAAACCTCTAATTTACTCCAATTTTGCATCAAATCTAGTGTTGATTGAGATTAAAGGCATCCTTAGACATGCATTTGAGCAAGTTGTGGTCACAAAATGTGAAGATTTTGTCCTAAAATGCAAATTTCGCTCCTGACCCTTCCAGAGGGTCTAGAGCGAAATTCCTTATAGGTCATGTCCTTGGCCAAGATCCAAAGCGAAATCCTCTTTTTTGGTCTTTTTGGAGGTCAAATCAATGATGTCTTCAGGAGAAAGCGATTCAAAGGTCAAGAGAAGTTCAAGGCAAGGAGATGATGATTTGAGCTAAAATGCAAATTTTGCTCCTGACCCTTCCAAAGGGTCCAGAGCGAAATTCTTATAGGGCCTGTCCCTGGGGAGGATCTTGAGCAAATTTCATTCTAATGCCTTTTTGTTGATGATTTAAGGTATAAAATGCTATGTGAGATAAATATATCATGTGTACTTAATCATCTTTTGGTTTGTTTTGCAGGTGGAAGAAAATCAGGCCAGGACAAGGACGACCTTTTCTAAGCCCATCACCATCAAGGACGTTCCAGATGCATAAAGGAGGACTCAAGGTGTTTTGAAGCGTTGGAAGACTTCAAGTGTTCGAGGAGTTGCAAGCTAGCCTCAAGACCTCATTCTACCACATGATGACAGAGAAGAATGACACTTCAAGGCGAGGTATGCTACCAGAGAAGGAACACTTGACAATGAGGAAGCCTCATCAAGCATATGGAGTCAATGAGGTACATCATTCATCGCGGCAAAAGACAGAAAAGAGATCAACCAAGATACAAACGTCAGACAAGGTGGCATCCCAATCATTTTTCCTCCAATTGGATTGGTCCACCTTAGCATGTCTAGATTCAATGTACCTGACTCATCGGGGACGGCACAAACTTCGGTGTACCTACCCCTGCTTCCTATTGGTCCTCACTCCTGGAATGTAATTTTTTCATTGGCTAAGGAAGTTTGTTATAACAAACCCTAATTAGGGTTTCTATCTTGTAATCCTAGCCATTGATTCTAAGTCAATCAGAGCCATCAATTTGTAAAGGGCTCTCTATATAAAGCCCTAGCTCTTCATTTGTAAAGGTGAATAGTCGGTGAATAGTTAGAGATAGTCAATAGTCAGTAGTGGTAGTTCAAGAGCAATTAGTTTTTAGAGTAGAATAGAAAGAGAAGGCAAAGATTGTTGTCAAGACATTGTTGCAAAAGACATGTAAACTTCATTGAAGGAATGGTGAACTCTATGTGTCAATTCTACAATTTGCATGGTCTTTATACTTCTCAAATTTAATTTCACGTTATTAGATGAATGGAAGAAATTTGTATGATCAATGGTGAAATTTGTATATCCATACTACTAGCGGTTTGTTGATTGCAAACTTGCCTTGCGTTGTCAATTGGAATCATTTAGCTTAAGCTTAATTTCAATTATCGCTTCTTCATCGATATGCACCAACTTGACGGTGTCTATGCTTGTAGCGGTGATTTGAACATCATAAAGCTATCCTTAGAAGATCGCACTAACCTTGTGGAGATGATCCTAACATGTCAAAGCAAGACTTAGTTAGAGTTTCATCAAAGGTCATCCATTGCTCCTACATTCTTAGTGTTAGAATTAGATTCCTCTCCAACCCTTATCTTTTTTTTCCCTTATTAAAAATCAAGGATCAGTAAAGACCCACGTTCCAGTGATATCCAAAGTAAATCAGACGCTCGGGTCATCAAATGTAAGTCCCCTTGTGATTTCAGCAAAATCACATCATACCGCAAGAGCTTATCCACAAGTAGAGACCCTACATACAAGAACCTTGGAGCTACTCCGATTGATCCTTCTGCGAGATCTTCAGCATTCGGGGAAGCTTTGTTCAAGAGAGGATAAGATACCTTGGTATTTTATTTTGTGTTCGCATGTGCATGAAAAACACATCAACACTTCTAATTGAAGACGGGTATAAATCGCCAAAAAAATCCTTTGCTAACAAGTACAAACAATTTTAATCTCCAAGAACTTAAACAGACCAAAATCTAATGTTCATAGATCAGAAGAGCAGAAAACTGTACATTATTAATAAACAAGAACTTATACATTTCTGCAGACTACATGCCCCCAGCAGCTTGGAATAGAGAGTAAAATTGTAACAGATTCTCAGGAGTCAGGACGTCCAAATAGTTGAGTACCATGAGTTCAACAAGACTTATTCCCTTATTAGAAAAAGTTTCTTTTGGGCTAAAATAAATATTGAAATCTGTCTATACATACAACAATGTCTGAATTGGAAAAAATCAAGCAACAAATAGCATTGGATGCCTCGGTCGTCAAAACCCTTGGTGAAATATATTAAAGTAGGTTTTACTACTGGGCAGTTGTGAAAGGGATCTTAATAACATCTTAATGGCAATAGATCAATCAACTAAACATTATGCATTTCATACCCACTCAGGTCTAATCAACTGTATTTACATTGGCCATATATACAAAATAAATAGTCTAACTTCATGGAGCACCCAAGGTTACAGTATCTGAAAAGGATCTGCATTCACCCTTTAGCTCCTAGAAATCTTTCTTAAGAAAAATTGAAACTATTTTTAATTAAAGTGGTTTATAGGAAGCAGGCGATTTGAGCATTTAATTTTCAGTATCTCATTTCATTTATTGTTTACGAATCATAAATCATAAACATACAGGCAGTATTAGATGTAAGTTCCTTTTCTTCTTATAGCTTCAATAACTTATTGACTATCAAGGTAGTGATTTTTAAACTATGCCTACTTTTTGAAAAGGCAACTACTGTTGTTTTTCAAGTCGAGTTTGATTACAGTAGGTGGCATCAGTGAGTATTATACTGAAGAAAAATAAGAAAGTCAGCCAATGAGGCATACCTTAACTACCAATTGAGCACTTTCAAAGTAAACCCTGACTAAGTATTACATTGGCAACATCCCACAAAGAATACTCATCCACTCCAGGGATGCATGATAATTCTGAGCGTGAGGTATATAATTGGCAGATCATGTCCATACACAAAATCCTGAAGTCTATTTTTTGGTTCCATGTTGTCATTTGTGGACACATGATAAAATTCTCAATTGAAAGCCTTGTTTTGGGTATGAAAGGTTTACTATAAAACAGACTGAAAATTTATAGTGCCTTGTATAGATTAAGTTTACTAAATTGCCAATGCCAGTAAGGGGCTAACTTGAAAATGGACTAAGCCTTCATCTTCGTCCCATATAAGTGAGCCATCTCACCAATTTTAATCTTGAACAATAGATATCCTAATGAATTGGTCCCAAATTCCCAATATGTCAAGATTCCAGTTTAAGTGGATTTTTTGGCTCTCACTACTAAACCAAATCCCCGAACAAGCATAGCCATTACAAAAAAAAAACCCTCGTTTGAAAAATTAAAGCCAGCTCAAGGAAATTAACGATACACTCCATGCACCTCTATGTCACTCCCTGTAAACTATTACATCTCCACCTCTTAAATAAGAGTTTACATGCTTTACTAAATTTCTAGGAAATTTGATTTTCTCACATTATACGAATATATCTATGTTAAATCAATTTTTTCTTGCTGGGCTAAGAGTTTATCATTTCTTTTTTTCTTTTAAATTTTTTTTTTTATTCCAACGAAAGAAAGCTGCCAACTACAACAACTATGCTCCTGCTATCTCTTTCCCTGTCTCTTCCCCTGCCGGAAGGAAATCTAAGCCTTATGGTTTTGACTTCTGAGCAATATAGTTTCTCTTTCTTGAATTCTTCTTCTTTGGTTCGCCTTCTAAACTGAAATGTTCTTTTTCCAATGCATCTTTATTAGTATATATAATATAAGTGATCCTCATGACTCGTACTACGATGTCATTTCTCATAGTCAGGCCTATCATAATCGCAATCCCTACTGCTACAACTATGTGACCAGATACAAAATGTTGCCCTGTCCCAAAGATGTTTGTCTCTAGTCTTTTCACGTCCTCTTCTGTGACAATCCCAATCTTTTCCACTAAGGAAGTCCCTATCATCTCCCTCACAACCTTGATCCCTGCACCCTTCCCTATCTCTTTGCCTTCCATTATCTCAATCATAATCATACCCAATCAAATTTGCAATCTCTGCATTGGCTTATTATCTCTATCTCTCTATTAAGAAGATCCTCTTGTGGCGATGATCCTTATCAAATGTTAGCATGTTCAAACCACACAACCCATGGTCCACAACATTTTCTTCTTTCTCCTCAAAATAATCTTTCAAGGTAATCTTCCTTCGCTCAATTTTATCAATTGCTTGAAGAGTCAACCTTTTGGGACACATAGCAAAACAGTATGACAGAGTCCTATGCCAACAATTCATCAATAAATTCATCCACATGACTCACTTCAAAATTTCCATCTGGATGCTTGCGTCATAGCAATGTGTCGTCATTGCACAAAAGATTCGCATTGGTATACGTAAGTTGGTTTGCCCACTTCTTGCAAATTAAATGCTCCTATAATTCGAACATGTTGTAATCTTCATTCTTGATAAGACAGATTAAAAATACAAAAGAGGTCCCGATTAAGAGAAACTGAGTCCTTGAGAGAGGACTTTAACTCTTTCTTGCAGAATCGCACAAGTCTATATGCTGCAATCTCTCATGAAGCCTTCAGAGAGTTTCATATATAACTGGTGAGCCCGTGCAAGAAATTGCAAAACCTGCAAAAGCGCTATAGAAACATACATTTTTCCTAGAACGTTTGACACATTTCTGAGAAAACATAGGATTATTAAAATTCAAACATGGCAATCACATAAAAGGAATCAAACCCCCAATCAAAAAACAAAAAAGTTCAAAATTGGGGAATACAACGGTAGAAAGACAGAAAATTATGAAGACACTCACAAGCGGCCTCTTCTGTAGAATTTTCGAACTCATCATGTGCTGCTTCGGTTGTCCGCAAATCTGTCAGTTGAACTGTACAACTTTGGCTGCCCCGGTCGACAAAAGATCCTATAATACTAAATCAATAACGCTGCCCTGTTTTTGTCAAGGCTTTTGACCCGTGGGTTATAACTGGAACTTGTTTAAGTCATTAACTACTGTTATAGTTATAGTTAAAAAACTATTAATGATGAAATAGTCTAATATAAAAATATAATATACTTATTTACATGTAAAGTAGCAACAACTAAATTATGTAGGTGTCATTTTAAAAAAAAATTAGGGGTAGTATACCATACTGATAATAGCTAACTTAGTGCATTCACAAATTTTAAATGGTATATGGAATTTTGATTTTTGTTGTCTTAACTATTTATAGCTATGGTTCTCGCTTCGCACGTTGTGAGATTTGTTATGCATGCAAGGGTCAAAAAGTACACATTTCAAGTGTTGTGATACCTACTTAAAGATGTCCCAATAACTCTGCACTTAAAATTGTTAAAACTTATGCACAAATGACCCAATAGTTGTGCACAAATCCTCCATGGGCTAATTATGAAGCCAAAAAACTAAAAAGTGAGCCACAATTGGTACATGTGAAATTTATTAATTGAAATTTTAGTTATCATTTTTTTTGTTTCTTTATAGTTAGTAACTAGGGGGTTGGGTACACAAAGAGTTTGTGGTTATTAGAACATGGGTCGTAAAAATGATTTTACTTTATTTAATTTCAAGAATTATTTTTATTTAGTTAAAAGTTGTTTTATTTTATTTTAGAATTATAATTATTTATTTTATTTGAAGAAATATTTAATTTATTTAAGAATTATTTTATTTTATTTATGTAAGAGTTTTTTATAATTTTAATTTAATAATATATAGATTAGATGCCTTATTGTCTTTATAAAACACTTCTTAGCATAATTATATAACTAATAATTTTTTTTTAATTAAATTTGTTTTATGTAAGGACCTGCTTAGTCCTTGTTGGCATAATTAATGAAGATAATGATGGGAAGATTGTTGGCATATGGAGATGTTGATGAGATGAAGATGACTGGTAAAGTTATTGTTGGCATAACTTGTAAAGTTGATGGAGATTGTTGGCTAGATGATGATGATATAGTTGTAAGTTGTTTGATGACTTTATTTGTGTTGTCATTGATGACAACCATGTTTGTTGAGTCATCTAAGTCATCTAGACCTACCGGTATAGCCTAACCGGTAGTGGAACTAGTTTATAGCAAGGTAAATAGGAACAGAGCGATGATCAAGTGACTGGTACAGACGATCGGTGAAGAGTTAGGTGTTGCGGTTTGGAACATATGTTTATGACATTGGCATGAGTTTGTGATTGCAACCGCATCAACATATTCAGAGTATTGAGTGAGTTATGATTGACTGTCATGAACTCAGTGAAGAAGAATGTATATCGGTAACAGATCTTTAACCGGTAATGATTTATGGTTTGGCAGTGGATCTTATCATGTTCATAACTTAGTGATGACGTGTCGAAAACCATGTGTAATGATAAGATTGTGTTTGAGCGCGTACAAGGACCAAATTTCTTGGGAAACAACAAAGTGCTTAGTAGAATTTGACAAGGGTTTAATTGCTTATCAAATCGATGTACGGTGATCATTCAATGGTGGAAATTGTCTAGAAATTTGTTGTAATGATCTGTAATGTAAATTGATTGTATTTTGAATGTAGTTAGGGTTATGTAGCTGACCTAACTGAAAAATGTATTTAGGGCTATTGGATAAGAGATTTTCTGTCGGTAGTTTGGGAAGAAGAGTGTGTCGAACCAGATTGAAGTGTCTGCATGTGTGTAGCAAAGTTGTGCTCAAAAGGATTTGTACTAGTGTTACCCTCCCTTAATTCTCAATTGTTAAGTTGAACAATTCTTGGCAGTGCTCTTTAAAGTGAAGCCTTGTGTAAAGTTTAGTTATATGTTGGGTCATAAATTCTTTGAACTTGAACCTTTATGTTGAACTCATCCAGGGTACATAGTTCAAGTTCAAGCGGTCTTGTCACTCCGTGGTCATGTTTTTTTTTTAAGTTTTGTCGGGTGGGTCTTTGAACTTGAACCTTTGAATCATCTTTGTCTAAAGTTCAAGGTTCAATATGTGTGAGAGTGGAATTTGGTCTGAAGTCTTGTCTTTAGCAAGGCCCATTGTATATTCTTATGTTGGTTCGTTGGTAGATCATTTTGGTTTTGTTGAACTTGAACCCTTGAATCACCATTGAGGAGGTTCATAGTTCGAGGTTCAACGTTGGATGCATGCAGCTTCAAGTGGAAAAGGAAAGCATCATGTTGACGGGTGTTTCGAAAAAGAATATTCCAAATTTAAAAAGAACTCGAGATAATAAGTCGGGAGTTGTACTATATTGCATGGTAATCATGAAGAGGAAGGAATAAGCCGAATAATAATGAGATGTCAGGAAAGGGTATTTTTAGAGTAAGAAGACACGGATAAGTAATCAATTAATCCTGAATAAATCATGTGAGCAATTATCTTGCCCTTACTTGAGTTTTTTGTTTTTAAAATCATTTCTCGTAGTTACCCATTTCATAATTAAGCAAGTGTTGGACACTATGCGTGGCGACTTGACCTCTGTTTTTGTAGTCCAGAATTCTCTTTCAAGGTGAGTTTTGTTCTTTTTCCCTCATCCTCGTCATTCCATGTATTCTAGAACTCTGTTAATTTGTTTTCTTGCAAAGTTTTTGTTTACCTTTGAGTCCTGTGTAGAAACCCAAGATGAGGCCGACATAGCCTAAAATTGACCAAAACTTAGGGCTAGTTTGTTCACACCCAGATTTAGGTGATACTTTCCTCCCGTCGGTAGATTTAGAGGAATTTCATGAGAGAGTGCGGGATTCCGCAAATTCTCGTCTCATACAGAAAATAATTGATAGTGGGTTAATAGAAGCTACAACTTTTCCACTAGTCATTCCCTGTCTTGAATTAGTCCAAGAATGTATGGACCACTATGACCCTGTTCAGAGGAGCATTCAAACTGCAAATGGTGAAGTTCTGCTGAAAGTGAATCGGGAAACCATTGCTACAGTCATGAAGATTCCTGAGAAAGAACGGTATGAAGACTGGACAGTGTCTAAGTCACAGGGGCTATTTTTTGAAAAGAAGACAATATATCGAAGTGTTATTGCTTGGAACTGGTTATTGAAGCTTCAGACGGGTGGCTCTCGTTTACCTAGACCATTAACCAGAGAAAATTTGATTAGAGAGGTACGAGATATTGTCATTTTGCTTCGTAGGATTAAAGGGAATCAGATGGCCTTCTTTTGGGAAGATTGGATGTACGTCTTTGTTTAGGTTATTTTAGATGATGGGAGATACATAGATTGGGCGGAGTTAATTGCCAAAAGGATGCATGAGGGTTTAATTTGTTTTGGTAAAAAAAGTTTTTATATGTCATCTTACCTCATATACTGTTTAGCTTGCACTCGCCAATGGGTTGGCTTGTATCATGAAAATTGGCGAAATGACATGAGGATATATGATTATCACTCGCATTTGCAACAGAACAGAGCCACTGAGAATTATCACAGGCTCCATGACGTTTCCTTGGGAGACTGGTGTTTGAGTTGAAAGGGGATATCCATAAAAGATTGACCGAGGAAGCCATGCATTTTGTAAGCACATATGGGAGCTTATATATTCAGTTCTCCAGATTCACTTATTTGAGGGTTGGCGGTTTTGAAGGTGAACCATATAAGTTGCCAAGATATGTCTTTGACAGGCAAGTTTTAATTAAAGTGTGCGGTAAACTTGCTCATATAGACAAGAATACAGGGCTAAGCACCGGACAGGAATTTCTTTCCCCATTGAGTTGACTTATTACACCTGTAATAGTGTCTAGGATGCCTTGAATTTGGAGTTGGAGTTCAAGAAGCTCAACTTTCAGTTGTATACTCCCAGAATTGATTTTGATGCTAAGGGGTTTGCAGCGGCCCACCTTACACTAAGGAAGGATTTTCAACATATACTGAACCTAGAAGATTTCTGGGCGGATTGCATGGATGAATATGAGGTTCGAAGAAGAGCTCACTTAAGGATTTCAGTACAACAAATTAGGAATTTTGGCATGAAGATGAATACTGCAAATATTGTTGATGATGAAAGTGATTTGCTTGATTCCCAGTTTGTTGATGATAGGCAGAAGGGGGTAATTTTAGAAATAGATTGGGGAAAGCATGAAGAGGGGCATATTCAAACCAGGACATTCTCAGTTATCCGAAGAACAAAAAAGTGTCTTAGAGAACGGAGACTGAGCAGAAGTTCAAGAAAAAGTTCAACCTCACCCACTAAATCCCTAGTTTCTAATCCCCTTGTTCCATCTTGTGCAGGTCCTTCCAGGAAAAAGGAGAAGGGTGAGTGGGTAATAGAAAGGGTACAGAGAAAACAAGATTTGACAATAGGTTGAATAACTCATTCTAGAACTAAGAGAAGAAGAAAATCTTCCCCTGTTGATATAGTAATTGACCTTGAGACCATACTCGAGATAAATATCTCTTTTTCAAATCCAAATGTGGGAGTATAGGATTTAGATGATGAGGGTGAAAGCCAATAAGTAGGTGAAGCCCTGAATGTGGACACTACCTTAGTAGTGAGAGATCAAAAGGAGACAGAAATTGGTTTAGACAAATCTCTCGCAACCCCAAGGCCAACATGGTTGGAGAATACATTAACTAGTAAGAAAAGGAACATTTTTCCAGTATATATACCCATTGAGGATATGGTCAATAAATGTCTAGGAAAGGTTTCCAAAGCCAAAAGGTTAAAGACTATATCAAAAATTGATTTTGATGAAGATACAAGTAATTGGACTGAAGAGATTGCCCACCCAAAAACTGATGAAATTATAGCTGATCCAACAAGTAAAGATTTGATGGTGGAAAAAGTAAACTTAGGGGCAGGAACTCGTGTAGCAGATGCATTACATTTGGAAGTTTCAACCAAAAAGATGTTGAAAAGATCCTAGAAAGATGAAAAAGATAAGTTTGAAATGAAAGAGATAATGAGGAGCATGGCAAAATACATTGAGGCCATCAATAGTCCTAATCCGCAACCCATTTATTAGAATCATACATCTTTTGACCCTAAGTCTCCTATTAATTAGAAAATAATTGAGCAAATTCAAAAATGCAGATTAATGACAGACGTCGTTATGGATTGGCTAGGCAAAATTCAGAAAGCGGGAGGGAAATATTTTGTGCATCTGAGTAAGGTTCACGATGATGCAAACACGATAACGAATGAATTGGAGAATGAAATTGTCAAATGGAAGAATGAAGAAGCTGAGGGGGTGAAAAGGGTAGCTCAGATGAGAGAAGCACATAAATATGGTGTAATGAAGTTCTTGTCAGAGAAGCCAATTCCTGCCCTGGCTGATAATGTTTTGTGTGTACCAACGAAATGTAGAATGGAGAAATGTGTTGGTGGGACAGGCGTATGAAGAGTTTGCCAAATTGGTGAATCAACTTGTAGAATTGGTATCTTCCATGCACAATGAGCTTCATTGCGTTGGTTTGAAGTGTTTAAAAGATGATGGAAAAACTCTAGAAACAGTTGAGGTCATAACAGGGTTGTTAGAAGAGAAAATCAACCACATCAAAGAAGCCAAGGGTTTGATATCAAATGACTTGAGCCTCGTGTCTAAAACAAAATCACTTCTTTTCTTGTGCATTCAGAACCTAGGTGAGCATTTAGATAAAGTAGCGCAAATACGTCACGAGAAGGAAGTATGGAAGCAAAGAATGACACACATGGGGCTACCGCATAGCACAATCATTCAACACTTTGTCGTTGCTTACACAGATTGGAAGAAGAAAGCAGTTATCAAAACTGCTTAGGAATTTTCTATGCTAGGATGTCTCTTTTTAGTTCTTAGTTGTGAAAATAGTTTTATTTTTCCTGTTTAAACACTAGTTTCTCTAAATTCGCAAGGCGAAAATGGTTTATTTTCTATGTTTCCCTTATGAACTGTTAGCCAGGTTGTGGCTATATAAACTAGTTTGCTTGACTTTGGTAAAGTCGAAGAAATTTTGGTGGTGATATAGATTAGTAGACTTAGTTTTCTTATGAATGTGTTGAATTTTCAAGGAAGACATTTTATCAATGAATAGAATGATACTTATTCTACAACTTTCAAATCTGTGTGTTTGAATGTGAATAGAAAATCACTATTGAGATATATTCATTTATGTAGCATCTGTTGCTTCTTTAATTATCTCACTTTCATAAGTTTGTGAATGAATTTAATAAGTAGGTCTATTGTTAAGTTTGCATGCATGTTCTGATCCCCCTTGTCCCGTGAGACATGAGCGAGACTCGATTAGATCCATGTTAAGAGGAAATTTTCTGAGAAGTGAAGCTATTTTGGTTGTAAGCCTGTGAGTTTACATACGTAATATTTATCTTTATAGCATTCATGTGGTGTTGACTTATGAATGTGAATGCCTTTGCTTGCTTTCTGGTTAAAAGTGAAACTAAAATTTTAAAAAAATTCATTGAATATCATACGGGAAGTTGCACCCTTATGCAGAGGGTAAATTATTCATAAATTTACCCAACTATTGGTTCAATTTATCTTTCAAGAAAAAGGGGCAACATGAGTCATTCAACATAAAATTAAGACAAGACAAATCTGTTAACCAACTACTATCAAGAAGGAAGTGTTGTGATAAGATCATTTGCCCTGTTGTTCCCTAACAGTTACAATAGTCTGAAATCCCTTGATTGGGTAGATCCTAATAGGTCTTATTTGTAAATCCCTTCACCGGGTGGCTCATTAACTTGGGCTCAAAATCCTCTAACAAGGTTACTCCTAATCAGGCTAAGGTAAAATCCCTTAACCGGGTGACTCCTAACAAGGTTTGCTCTTAACCGAGCATATTGTAAGCTCCTAACTGGGCTAGGCCTTTAACCGGGCGCATTCCAAAAGAGTGCAAATATTTTGTGGGTTTTAATTCCCACCGTGGTTTTTCCCATTTGGGTTTCCACGTGAAAAATCTCGCTGTTCATATGGTGGTTACATTGTTGATGTGTGCATTTGATATCTTTACTTTTTTTGCATAATGATGAACACTTGAGTGAATGGTTTGGTAAATTTGCTAACCGGATTAGTTTGAGTAGTTATCAGTACATTTTTTTTAAGTATTGAAAAATGATTTAACTACTGATTCACCCCCCCCCCCTCTCAGTAGCTACCTGATCCTTATAATAATAGTCCTAACCTTAGAAAATCTAACATAATTAATTCCTAATTAAATCTAAGTAAATTTTCATTAACACAAATGTAAGTTGTAAGTTAATTAACATGCATTTTAAACAAATACATACAAAATACTATTAACGTAAATGCAAATTAAACACAAGCTATTCATCATGCAATGTAAGAAAGGTGAAGTTGAAGTAGAGATTCACATGAAATAATGTGAAGTTAGATAAACATGTAATCCCATAATTAATGTGCTATGATTAAGTTAACTAAGCAAGCTTAAGTATGGACATGCATGCATTCATAAATGGAATTATAGAAAAACTAAAGAAGCACATAAGCAATGATTCATGTACACATGAAGGCATGTTATTAGGTTAGTGGGTTAGTAGTTTTCCTTAATTTCTAGTTAGTTACATATTACATGGTGACCTCCTGTTGCATTTACATCATTAGACCTCATAGGTCATTTACAATGAATAAATTAATACATAGGATTTTACAATAAGAATCTTTGTCTCCAGATGTAGTGTCTTCCTTGCCATCAGACTCACCTCCATCTCCAATCTGGAAGACAAACATATGACCTAGGCATTTTATCTACCCAACCATATGAAGCTTACGCTTCCCGATTCTCATGATAAGCTCTCGTCCCTCATGACGAAGTATCCTAGCAAACCGACATCAACAGTTGGGAATGAAACCTGTGCGTGCATGTAGTATCTAACAACCAAACTGTTGAACTTAGCTACTTGTGTTATGGCAGGGAGAAAATTCATTAAATAACTTGGCCAAGTTTTAACCCCTTTGGGGTAGGTGAAAAACACCATTCCCTGGTTTATCCCATAATCAAGCGCATCTTTTCAATGCATCCATCATAGACAAAAAAAAAAATTAACCCTCCCAGATTAATCTCATTAATTATTAATATTTTTCTTCTTGTTTATACCCAGTTATAGAAATTTATTTAACACCAAGATCTACGATAAATAACCACAGTCTTATGTTTTTATAACTAATAGTTATGAACACTTATGATTAATTTTTTTATTAATTTTTAATTATTCCCAATTCCTATAACTACATTTTATCTAAGTTCCAAAACAAAATAAATATATGAATAGGCAAATCCCTTTGCATGAATATGTATATTAATGAAAATTTAATTTATTTGGTATGAATAGAAGACAAATCTAACAACTATTCGAACCAGAAATATCATTAAAGACATGAAAATCTAACAGAAGATCTTAGAGAAAATTGACTTTGGCCGTCAAACTGAGCTTTACCTACAATCTACCTACTTAGACAAATTTAAATGAGAGGTGATATAATCTAAATCGACTGGGCTCTGCTTGGTTCGACGATTTAAACCTACTTTGTGGCTATTAAACAATTCATTATTTGACCAATGAAGAATCGATTTTGTCAACAAAATAAAATCATATATATATATATATATATATATATATATTTGATGAAGAAAACTAGAGGAGCGATAAACAAAGATATTCACCTTGAAATTTTCAAAGAAACAAAGTTATATAATATATATCCTGGGTATGTGCAAGATCATGGGGGGCCAAAAAGTGGCAATGGAGAAAAAAATGTGTTTTAAACCTTTCCAAAAACGCCAAAATTCGCTTTGACTTTTTGCTTGGGTCGGCCAAAATTTGAATTGGGTTTGGTAATACCAAACCAAATCGGATATCCGTTAATATCGGATATCCGATATTAATTTGATATTAACGGATATATGATTTGTGATGTCACTATTGTGATGTCATACTTTTTCAAATCGGATATCCATTTTTCTCAACATAAAAAATATAGTTTATTAAAATGGGCATAACTTTTGCGTTTCTTATCGAAATTTTGATTTTTTATAGGCGTTGGAAAGGTAATTCAGAGACTTATCAAATGGATAAGTTAATTTTATGATATCATAGACCAAAAATTAATTATAATCATTTGAATTTAGTCCTTCAATTTTAAAACTTTAAATACTCACAAATTTTGCATACAAAGTCTTATTTTTTTCCTATCACCTCCTTTATCTATCACTTGTTTATCTATACATATATAAGTATATTTTATCTATCTCTTTCTTCTCTACTTATGTCATTTATTTTCTCATCCCATCTAGATAAATAAGTTCCCAAGTTACATGCATCTCTGCATATATCTCCATCTTTCTATTCCTATCTCTCCCTCTCCCACTCCATCATTGTCACTCCTTATTTATATATTTCTCTCTAATAATCTCTATTTATCTCCCTCCTCTACCTTATCCTACCTATACTTATATATTACTTGTCTCTATCACCTCCTTTCTCTCCCTATCTTGTCCCCTCTATCTCTACATCCCCATAGATCTATCTTCATGTATATTTATATCTCATTATCTCAAAATCTCACTTATTCACTCCATCTCTCCCTCCATTTGTCTTACTCTCTCTATCACTTTATATCCATATCTATCTCTATCTCCATCTTCACATCTCCATCTCTTTCCCTATCAATCTCTCTTTCTATATGTTCCTCTATCTTTGTATATATTCCTCTATACATGATTAATCTACTTCTTTGTCTCTTCCTCTATCGTCCTGTTGAAGTATGTTTCCCTTTCTCTACCTTTATCTCTTTATTTAATCCATGTTTATATATCTTTGGCTCTCTCCCCACATCCTTCTCTATAGTGACTTTATATATCTCTATATCTCCCTCTTTCTCTCTCTCTCTCTCTCCCTCTCTATCTATCCCTATCTATAATCTCTATTTCTCTTTCTCACTCTCTTGCACTATCTATATCTCTCTATCTATCGATATTTCTCTTCCTTTATATCTCTCTATCTCTTCATTTTTTTTCTCGCTCTCTTTACCCCTCTCTATCCATTTTTCTCCATCTCTTTATATATTTATCTTTTTCTTTACCTCTCTCTTTCTCTATTTCTATTCATCTCCCTCTCCCTTTATCTTCATTTTTTATCTCTATCTTCCTCTCTCCTTTTCAATATCTAGATATGTCCACCTCTTTCTATCCATCCTTGTCCTTTAGTTTTTATCCCTCTCACTTCATACTCCTTAATACATATATCTCTATTTATGTCCTTGTCCTTTAGTTCTTCTCCCTCTCTTTAGCTCTTCATCTCTCTTCACCCTTATATCTCTCCTTATTTGAAACTTAGTACATATGGTCTCCTAAGGGGTTATATGGTGTCCTAAGGGGTCATAGAACACCATATGACCCCTTAGGACACAATATGACCCCCAATGACACCATATGGTCTCCTAATGGGTCATATGGTGTCCTAAGGGGTCATAAAACACCATATGACCCCTTAAGACACAATAAGACCCCTAATGACACCATATGGTGTCCTAAGGGGTCATAAGACACCAAATGACCCCTTAGGACACCATACGACCCCTAATGACACAATGTGGTGTCCTAAAGGGTCATATGGTGTCCTAAGGGGTCATAGGACACCATATGACCCCTTAGGACACCATATGACCCATAGCACCATATAGTGTCCCAAGGGGTCATATGGTGTCCTAAGGGGTCACAGAACACCATATGACCCATTAGGACACAATACGACCCCATACGACACCTAAGGGGTCATATAGTGTCCTAAGGGGTCATAGGACACCATATGACCCCTTAGGACACCATACGACCCCTTACAACACCATATGGTGTCCTAAGGGGTCATATGGTATCCTAAGGGGTCATATAACACCATATTACCCCTTAGAACACAAGAAGACCCATAACGACACGATATGGTGTCCTAAGGGGTCATATGGTGTCATGAGACACCATATGACCCCTGACGATACCTAAGGGGTCACATGATGTCCTAGGAACCTTTAGGACACAATATGACCCCTTAGCACACCATACAACCCCTAACGACACCATATGGTGTCCTAAGGGGATGTAAGACACCATATGACCCGTTAGGACACAATATGACCTCTAACAACATCTAAGAGGTCATATCATGTCCTAAGTGGTCATAGGACACCATATGACCCCTAACGACATTGTATGGTGTCCTAAGGGGTCATATTGTGTCCTAAGGGGTCATGGGACACCATATGACCCCTAACAACACAAAATGACACCTAACGATACCTAAGGGGTCATATGGTGTTCTAAGGGGTCATAGGACACCATATGACCCCTTAGCACACCATACGACCCCTAATGACACCATATGGTGTCCTAAGGGGTCATATGGTATCCTAAGGGGTCATAGAACACCACATGAACCCTTAGGACACCATACGATGCATAATGGCACCATATGGTGTCCTAAGGGCTTAGATGGTGTCCTAAGGGGTCATAGGACACCATATGACCCCTTAGGAGACCATACGACCCATAACAACATAATATGGTGTCCTAGAGGGTCATAGAACACCATATGACACCTTAGAACACCATACGACCCATAACGACACCATGTGGTGTCCTAAGGGGTCATAAGACAATATGACCCCTAACGACGTCATATAGTGTCCTAAGGGGTCATAGGACACCATATGACCCCTAACAACACAAAATGATGCCTGACGACACCTAAGGGGTCATATGGTGTTCTAAGTGGTCATAGGACACCATATGACCCCTTAGGACATCATACGACCCCTAATGGCACTATATGGTGTCCCAAGGGGTCATATAACACTGTATGACCCCTTAGGACACCATACGATGCATAATGACACCATATGGTGTCCTAAGGGGTCATAGGACACCATATGACCCCTTAGGAGACCATACGATCCATAACAACATAATATGGTGTCCTAAGGGGTCATAAAACACTATATGACCCCTTAGAACACCATAGACCCATAACGACACCATGTGGTGTCCCAAGGGGTCATAAGACACAATATGACCCCTTAGGACATAATATGACCCCTAATGATGTCATATAGCATCCTAAGGGGTCATAGGATACCATATGACCCCTTAGGACACAATACGACCCCTTAGGACACAAAATAAACCGTAATGACACCTAAGGGGCCATATAGTTTCCTAAGGGGTCATAGGACACCATATGACTCCTTAGCACACCATACGACCCCTAATGACACCATATGGTGTCCTAAGGGGTCATATGGTATCCTAAGGGGTCATAGAACACCATATGACCCCTTAGGACACCATACAACACATAACAACACCAAATGGTGTCCTAAGGGGTCATATGGTGTCCTAAGGGGTCATAGGACACCATATGACCCCTTAGGACACCGTACAACCCATATCACCATATAGTGTCCCAAGGGGTCATATGGTGTCCTGAGGGGTCATATGGTATCCTAAGGAGTCATATAACACCATATGACCCTTTAGAACACAAGAAGACCCATAACGGTACGATATGGTGTCCTAAGGGGTTATATGATATCCTAGGAACCTTTAGGACGCAATATGACCCCTTAGCACACCATACAACCGCTAACGACACCATATGGTATCCTAAGGGGTCGTAGGACACCATATGACCCGTTAGGACACAATATGAACCCTAACAACACCTAAGGGGTCATATTGTGTCCTAAGGGGTTATAAGACACCATATGACCCCTAACGACACAAAATGACACCTAACGATGCGTAAGGGGTCATATGGTGTTCTAAGGGGTCATAGGACACTAGATGACCCCTTAGCACATCATACAACCCCTAATAGCACCATATGGTGTCCTAAGGGGTCATAAAACACCATATGACCCCTTAGGACACCATATGGTGTCCTAAGGGGTCATAGGACACCATATCACCCCTTAGGAGATCATACGACCCATAACAACATGATATGGTGGCCTAAGGGGTCATAGAGCACCATATGAACCCTTAGAACACCATACGACCCATAACGACACCATGTTGTGTCCTAAGGGGTCATAAGACACAATATGACCCCTTAGGACATAATATGACCCCTTAGGACATAATATGACCCCTAACGACATCATATAGTGTCCTAAGGAGTCATAGGACACCATATGACCCCTTAGGACACAAAATAAACCCTAACAACACCTAAGGGGCAATATAGTTTCCTAAGGGATCATAGGACACCATATGACTCCTTAGCACACCATACGACCCCTAACGATACCATATGGTGTCCTAAGGGGTCATATGGTATCTTAAGGGATCATAGAACACCATATGACCCCTTAGGACACCATACGACACATAGCAACACCAAATGGAGTCCTAAGGGGTCATAGGACACCATATGACCCCTTAGGACATAATACAACCCCTTAGGACACAAAATAAACCCTAACGACACCTAAGGGGTCATATAGTTTCCTAAGGGGTCATAGGACACCATATGACTCCTTAGCACACCATACGACCCCTGACGACACCATATGGTGGCCTAATGGGTCATATGGTGTCCTAAGGGGTCATAAAATACCATGTGACCCCTTAGGACACCATACGACACATAACAACACCAAATGGTGTCCTAATGGGTCATATGGTGTCCTAAGGGGTCATAGGACATCATATGACCCCTGAAGAGACCATATGACCCATAACAACACCATATGGTGTCCTAAGGGGTCATAAAAAACCATATGACCCCTTAGGAAACCATATGACCCATAACGATACCATATGGTGTCCTAAGGGATCATAAGACACCATATGACCCCTTAGAACACAATATGACCCCTAACGACATCATATAGTGTCCTAAGGGGTCATAGGACACCATGTGACCCCTTATGACACAATATGACCCTTAACAATGTCATATAGTGTCCTAAGGGGTCATATGGTGTCCTAAGGGGTTATAGAATACCATATGACCCCTTAGGACACCATAAGACCCATAACAACACCATATGATGTCCTAAGGGGTCATATGGTGTCCTAAAGGGTCACGAGACACCATATGACCTCTTAGGACATAGTATGACCCCTAACAAAACCTAATGGATCATATGGTGTCTAAGGGGTCATACGATGTCATGTGACCCCTTAGGACACAATGTGACCCCTTAGCACACAATACAACCCCCAATGACACCATATGGTGTCCTAAGGGGTCATAGGACACCATATGACCCATTCGTACACAATATGACCCCTAACAATACCTAAGGGGTCATATGGTCTCATAAGGGGTCATAGGATACCATATGACCCCTTAACACACCATACGACCCCTAACAACACCATATGGTGTCATAAAGGCTCATAGAACACCATATGACCCCTTAGGACACCATAAGACCCATAATAACATCATATGGTGTCCTAAGGTGTCATATGGTGTCCTAAAGGTTCATGAGACACCATATGACCCTTTAGGACACAATATGACCCCTAATGACACCTGAGGGGTCATATTGTGTCCTAATGAGTCATATGATGTCCTATGGCCCTTTAAGATACAATATGACCCCTTAGCACACCATATAACCCCTAACAATGCCATATAGTATCCTAAGGGGTTATAAGATTCCATATGGTATCCTAAGGTGTTATGAGATACCATATGACCCGTTAGGACACAATATGATCCCTAACAATGCCTAAGGGGTCATAGGACACCATATGAACCCTTAGGACATAATATAACCCCTAACAACACTTAATGGGTCATATGGTGTCCTAAGTGGTCATATGACGTCCTATGACCCCTTAAGACACAATATGACCTCTTAGCACACCATACAACCCCTAACGACACCATATGGTGTCCTAAGGGGTCATAGGAAACCATATGACCCCTTAGGACACCATATGATCCATGATGAGACCATATGGTGTCCTAAGGGGTCATAAGACACCATATGACCCCTTAGGACACAATATGACCCCTAACAACACCTTAGGGGTCATATGGTGTCCTCAGTGGTCATATGATATCTTATGACCCCTTAGCACACGATACAAATCCTAATGACACCATATGGTGTCCTAAGGGGTCATAGGATACCATATGACCCCTTAGGACACCATACGACCCATAACAACACCATATAGTGTTTTAAGGAGTCACATGGTGTCCTAAGAGGTCATAGGACACCATATGACCCTTTAAGACATAATATGACCCCTTAGCACACCATATGACCCCTAACAACATCATATGGTGTCCTAAGGGTTCATAGGACACCATATGACTTTTTAGGACACAATATGACCCCTAATGACACCTAAGGGGTCATATGGTAAAGTTAGAGGTGAGGATAGGTATGACAGAGAGATGGAATTTGGGGAAGAGAGAATTAGAGAGAGCTGGGGGTAATTAGGGGTTGGGAGGAGAGGAGGGATGGGAAATTATCAACAAAGGGAGAGAGGGAGAGATGAGGAGAGAGGCTCAAAGAGAGAGGTCTAGCGAGAAGGTAATTAGGGGAAGGGGAGTGGGGAGAGAGAGGGAGGGAGTATCAACAAAGGAAGAGGGGGGAGAGATGGGGAGAGAGCCCCCTGATTACCCTCTCTCTAGTCCATCTCTTTGTTAATACTTCCCTCTTCCCCTTTGCTCCCCCTAATTATCCTCTCTCTATCACTCTCTTCACCTCTCTCCACATCTCTCCCTCTCTCCTTTTTTTGATACTTACTCTTCTCCCTCTCCTCTTATCCGATAATTACACCCAACTCTCTCTCACATTATTTCTTTCCCTCAATTACCCTCGATCACGTCTCTCCTCCTATTCGTTTATAGATACTTCCCTCTACCCCTCTCCCCACCCCCTAATTACTCTCTATGTCTCTCTTCACCTTTGTCCCCATCTCTCTTCTCTCTTTGTTGATACTTTTCCCTCTCCCCCTCTCCTCCTACCCCCTAATAATCTCAAACTCTCCCTCTCATCCTCTCTTCACCCCAATCAACCCTTCCCTCTCTCTCTTTGCCTTCCACCTAATTACCTCTAGCTCTCTCCCACACTCTCTCTTCCCCCCAATTAATCTCTCCTTCTCACCTCTCTCCCCCTCTCCTGTTTTTGATACTTCCCTACACCTCTACTTGTCCCCTCTGAATTTTTTTGCTAGAGATGAGAAGGAAATGCAAAGAGACTAGTCTAGATCTTAGGGAAGAGAGAGTGACATAGAGGAGGAAATTATGAAGAGGTAGAAATATAAGCACCTTGTAGAGATTGAGAGAATGAATGAGGTATTCAATGATAGTTAGAGATATAGGTCTAGAGAGAGATGTATAAATATGGACAAAAGAGGGGGATGAAGAAACAAATAGGTGGAGTGATAGGTTTAGGAAAGAGAGGTGGAGAAAGGAACAAACATAGATAACATGGTTTATCCAAATTTATCGAACTCAATAAAATTAATAAATTTTCTATTATTAATTAATGACTTATTTAGTTTATTTTGAGATGATTGTTACAAAAATTCATGCAATAGGGAAATCATATGAAAAAGTCATGAGTTTTTTATGTTTTAAAAATGAAGGATGAATTTAAATAAATTATAATTATTTTTTAAAACAAATAATTGAAAATCTACCTATTCCATATCATAGAGATCTTAATTACCTTTCCAACGCCTATAAAAAATCAAAATTTTGATATAAAACGCAAAGGTTATGCCCAATTTACTAAAATATATATTTTTATTTTTTCAAAATCCGATTTTAACGGATATCTGATTTTAAAACATAAATTTTTCCCTCCATATTTTCGTTTAGGTTTTCTTTGGGATTTGGCTTGGAAGTGACAAGCCTGGAAAGTCAACTGAAAAAACGTGTTTTTTAGTATTCCTTGATTTTCCAGACTTTACACTGGTGGCTGATGACTTTTTTTATAGCTAAAATTGATAAAACGAAAAGGGTTTTTTAAGGATGTTCTCAACTTTCCAACAATATAAGGCTTATCTTATTTCGCCTTTAATAAATAGTTATTATTTATTTTCTAATTGAATTCTGACAAAAGTCCTGATTGATAGACTGATTGAAAAACACTCATAACTTTCAAACTGCATAACATTTTTTGAATCCGAAACATGTGTCACATCCTATGTTTCATCTACCATAGGGAAGAAAAAATGAATTTCATAAGGTTTTGACCAAGTTAAGGTGGTCAGACGTAGGAGTTTCTAAATTTCTGAAATGCTGTAGTAAAAAAATAAATTTTTTTTATTTACGTTATAAAAAATTATAAAAAAATATGTGTCACATTCATACATGAGTCTAATACTTTTATTATAAATCTTATAAAAAAATATTATAATTTGATTGTGATTAGAGTGGTCAGACATACACCTACTTCTTATCTTTTTCCTGAAATTTTTGTACCACTGCATTGAAATTTGAAATTTTCATCAAATAGGATTTTTTTTTCAAAAAACAACTAGTAGCTTAGAAACTACACTCAATTTTCTATAGATTCTCTTCTTACATATTTTAAAAATAATGTTCATAACTTATTCAATTTTTCATGTCAAGTTGCATAACTGTAATTTTTTGAAATTTCATTGCCACTTAAGGGCCTGTTTTGGCACACCATGATCTTGCACATACTCTCCCGTCAGAGAATCAAAGGAGAAAAATCGATCCTACCCAATGCTATGAAAACAAATCAATATAATCAAATCAACCTACCAAAAGGATTATCTCAGATGGAAGGAAGAAATGAAGGGGTCATTGGAACCAGCTAAACAAATTTAAAAAGAAAAAAGAAAAAACAAAATAGATATATGATGGGGCTCACCTAGCTTGCTCACACTTCATCTAGTTGGTGTTTCTCAATTCCACCAACCTCTCTAGGTCTAGCTATGCTCCAAGACCTCCAAGTACTTCTAAATCTCTTCTAGGGCTTGCTTCTTGCCAATCTCAAGGTGTTTGCATCAAGTGTTTAACTAGGAACCCTACCAATTCAAAGTGTTTCCCATGTGCTCATTCTTGTTGTCTTGTCTTCAACTTGTCAATTTCACCTCCTGATGTTGTGAGTTGTTGCAGAGGTGGATTTTAACATGAAATGAATTCCATTTGGGTCCATTTGAGGTTTGCATCCATAATTCTTCCTACCGATTTCACCATTTTGCCTAGAAAAGGGCTACAAGGAATGAGCCCCTACTAGACCTCCAAATTCTGGTTTTATAGGGTTTAGAAGAAAATGGTCCAAAAGACCTTGCAACAAGGTTTGATTTTCTTCAATCATTCACCTATCCCCAAGTTATTTTGGTGGTTTTGGTTTCCCAACTCACCGTACAATGCCCTAACCCAAAAATGAGGGTTTTGTAGGGTTTCTAGGCCTCCTAATCGGCAGTGACTAATCAAATTAGTGAAATGGGAATCAAAAGGTCTTGCCAAGGATTCTCCTTGCTATGGAAACTCTGTATGGACTTCATGGAACCCTCCAAATTATTTGGTTGTGGGTTTGTGTTCACCTCTGCACTAAGCACTCAAATTTCACCCTGTCTTCTCTAGCCGGGTTGTTCCTGGACTCACTTAGAACAAGGTGGTAGCCATATCAAACACCACTTCTAGAACTTATCCCTACATATGTACACTATAAAAGTGGTTGCCTTCCATTTACCAATAGGCTGTGATGGTAGCACAGAGGGATTTTATGGGGCAACCATTTTACATAAAATTACTATTTACAAGCAAAACTAGTTGATTGAAAACAAAACTATGAAAACACCAACACACACTAACTACAAAGATTGAAATGAAAAAATTGACTCTAAAACACACCAAATAAACTCAATCCATAACTGGATCAATGGATTCAATCCATTTATACTCACATTGTAAGCAAAATGAGCCAAAAAACAGTGATAACAGTCTGAAAATGAGTAGTTTCAGATTGTTGATCATACAAAAACAAACTTCCAAACTTGGTAACCATGCAAGAGGAGGTTCTTATAGTCTTCCCCATGTGTGGAGGCATTCTAGGGCATTGTGCTATCCCTAACTCCATCGCTAATCACTAATAGGACAAAAGTTGTCATGACAACTTTTACAACTTTTCACTTTTTCCTTTGCCAACCTATGAAACCTATTTCAAGTCATGTCTCATGAATTTTTAAGCATTCCTAAGACCATTCTAAACCCCTCTAATTCTTATACCAAGTTATGCCACTTTTTACCATCAAGAAGGTCAATTTCCTACTCAAACTACTACCTATGCACAAAATGCAAACCCAGGAAAAAAACTAACTCAACTAGGCCTACACTTGACTCAAAAAACATCACACTCACTCTTTGGACCATCTTGGAGTCCTTATTAGGAACCTGACTTGGCTAAGGTTAGTACAAGCCAAAATTGTGAAAAGACTATAAGCCTAAGTCCTAGGTTCTCCTGCACCAATATATGCAGATCGACCCATTATTAATTTGCAAAGATAAGTGCATGGGTGATAAGGATAACCTATTGAAAAAGTGGCAAGGAGAAATGAGAAAGGTAGTGCTGCCTTATGTCAAATATGACCCTCTATCGCCCCTCCAAAAGACAATTTGATCTCCAAATTTCCTCTGCAAAAAAACTGATTTACTTGCTGAATGAGTGGAAGGGAAGGGGGGTGATATAGCTTGGGATCGGCTGGCAAAATAATTCCCAACCAATAGGCGTGGTCTTCCCTAAGTCTACATCCCAAAAAACCTTGCAAACCAAAAAGCACATAGAGAATAGAAAGGGGGCAGGATTCGATGACTATTTGCTAACCAGTTTCTTGACTTTTTCTCGACGTGCATAATATGATAACTGGCTCAATATTTATATTTATTTTTGGCTAAGATATATCAAAATGCATGGATGAGATTTGATAAAAACAAGGTAAATTGGGGAGTTAAAGTGGAGAAGATAAAAATAGATTAACCAGTTAAGTGAGAAAGAAATGCAAAACTTATGCAATCAAGAGTTGACAGAGAGCCCGACTCTACTTTTCAAATTTGATAACTCGTGAGAAATTTAAAAACATGCTTAATTTTAAATTTTAAATTTTTTTATTTTTTGAAAATTATAAAATTTGGATTCAATTTAATATTATTATTTATTTATAAATTCTTCATTATTCACAAACTTTAATTTTTTTTTTAATATGTAAATCAATTTATTTAATTATTATTATTTGTGTG
This sequence comes from Cryptomeria japonica, assembly GCF_030272615.1. Lineage (NCBI taxonomy): Eukaryota > Viridiplantae > Streptophyta > Pinopsida > Cupressales > Cupressaceae > Cryptomeria > Cryptomeria japonica. Next base: position 181,202,730 of record NC_081405.1, read on the forward strand.
TGTTTGTGCATAAGTTACATTCCTTGGGTTACTGCTGACGAGCTAGGAGACCCCTCCTCGGTCATATGTTCGCCTTTGAAGGTCGACCCTGCATCCACCTCACAATCGATATTAAAGTTTATTAACATCATCATCATATAATTAACATTAAATTTATAATGTCATCAATAATATCAACTAGCATGATAAATAATCATCACATTAACATAATATCGTCAAGCATCATAATGTCAAGTATAAATAATGTCGCCAAGCATCATAATGTCAAATATAAATAATGTCGCCAAGCATCATAATGTCAAACATTAAAAATGTCGCCAAGCATCATAATATCAAATATAAAAAATGTCACCAAGCATCATAATGTCAAATAATATCAGTACCTAACTTAAGAACTTAGTCTAAAACTTATTTGTCTGAAACGGGTTGTGACATTTTATTTTAAAAAGAGTTCAATTTAAGCAAGCTCTAAATCTAATATTTTGATCACCGTAGCATGGACCTTAAGGTGGTGTATGGAGTTTTTCATGTGGAAGAATGAAAGGAAGTTGTTCAAACAATCATATAACCTTACCTTTTATCATTTTATATTTTATGAAAATAAAGTTCTTATATGCTAATTTCTTCTTGCACTAATTTAGATTTAATTAAAATCAAATTTAATTAATAATGGATTAGGTTTGGATTTAAAAGATGTATAATTTGAAATAATTAAAGAAAGATAAGTTGTTTTGTGTTACAACTTGATAAATGATTGGTTTTGTAGTTGACTGGTTGGTACACTATATGGACAATCTAAAATCAACATTTGGATGTGAGTCACTAAATAGGTAGCTAAGAAAAACTAGGATGTGAACTAAGCTATTTGTTTATCTTAGTCCTAGACTAGATATGTTATGTGAATTGGTCCAAATGGTGCAACCCAATCCTATATTTATTTATCTTAGTATTGTAGAATTGTTTAACTACTGATTCACCCCCCCTCTTTCAGTAGTTACCAGTTCCTTATAATAACAGTTGGTATCAGAGCACTAGGTCCTCTTTGTGCAGAAGCTTAACCGCTTGAGGTAAAGATCCAAGATGATGAAGAAGGAGGGTCCTAAGTTCACAAAGGTTAACTATAGAATCTGGAGTGACAAAATGAAGATCTACATCAAAGGTATGGGGCCACAATTCTAGGAGCATGTGGTTAATCAGGATTCACCACCTACTGGTACTCTGACTGCAGATCAGCTTAAGGAACAACAAGAGAATATTCAAGCATTGGAAGCCATTGTAAGTGCTCTTTCTGATTCTTAGTATATTGATGTTCATGGTTTAGAAACCGCTTATGAAGTTTGGGAAAAGTTGAAGTTGATTTATGGTGGAGATGAGCATGTGCAAAAATCTAAAGAAGAAAGCCTAAGAGGCAAGTTTGATGACATGAAGATGATGGAAGGTGAGAACATCACCTAGTACAGACAAAGGATAAAAGAAGTAGTTGGCGGAATCAAAAGTGCTGGTGGAACCATAACATAAGACATAGGGGTAAGTAAAATGCTTAGAACCTTACTACTTGCTTATGCTATTAGAGTATCTGCTATCCAAGAATTGAGGTCAGTTAGCAAAGATAAAGTTATAGTTGATTCATTGATAGGAAAGCTTACTGCTTTTGAATTGAATAGCTATGACAATAGTGTATCTAAAGTAGAATCTTCTTTCAAAGCATCAGTATCTAATGCATTGGTAAGAAAAGATAAGAATGTCTGTCATCATGGCGGTGGTAATGAAGAAATGGATGGTGAACATAACCTAATGAATATTGAGGTTTTATTGGCACAAAAAATTCCTAGAGGCATCAGTAAGTACAAAGGCAAGATTCCTGTTAAGTGCTTCTCATGTAACAAAATAGGACATATTGTTGCTAATTGTCCTAACAGTGATTAGAAGGAAAAGTTCAGAAGGTTTAAGGGAAAAGGTAAGAAACAATGTTATGTTATAGTAGATGAAGGTGTTACTAATGAGGAATCAGAGGATGAAGATAATGAGGAAATTGTTTTTTATAGCAGTTAAGGAATATCTCTCTAACAAGAAAGATTTACTATCCCATATTGACAACAATGGTGAGTGGGTCATTGATAGTGGTTTCTCACACCACATGACCGACGACAAGAACAAGTTCATATCACTTGAAGAATTTGATGGTGGAGTAGTGAGATTTGGGAACAATACACCATTCTTGGTAAAAGGTAAAGGTTCAATTTCTTTAAATGGAAAAAGTAATGCTGATGATGTATATTGGGTTGAAGGATTGAAGCATAACTTGTTGAGTGTTGGTCAGCTAAATGATAAAGGTTATCATCTTGAGTTCAAGAATGGATTGTGCAGGATTTTATGAAGCAAAGGAGAACTGATTGCTACTGATAAACAAACAAAAGGTAACTTATTCCATTTTAATACTAATGTTAACAGTTGTTTGGTTGCAAAAGTTGAGGATAGTTGGTTATGGCATAGAATATGTTGTCATATAAATTTTAATAATTTGGTTAAGGTCAGCAAGTCAAGTATGGTTAGAGGCATGCCACAACTAGTCAAACCAGACAATGTGATTTGTAAAGAGTCTCAGTTGGGTAAGATGACTACTTTCTCTTTCAAAATCAAATCATTTTCTTCTGAAAATATTTTAGATTTGGTGCACACTGATTTATGTGGTCCTATGAGGACTAGGAGTTTTTATGGTGATAAATATTTCATGATGTTTACTGATGATCATTCAAGAATGATGTGGGTTACATTTTTGAAGAAGTCTAATGCTTTCAACAAGTGTAAGGCATTCAAAGACTTTGTGGAGAAAGAAACCGGTAAGAATATGAAGTTCCTGAGATATGATCGGGGTGGAGAATTCACATCAGTTGAATTTGTGAAATACTATGATGAGAATGGAATCAAGAGACAACTGTTTGCACCAAGGACACCACAACAGAATGGGATTACAAAAAGGAGGAACCAGACCATAGTTGCAGCTACTAGAACAATGTTGATACAAGGGGATGTACCTAAAATGTTTTGGAGAGAAGCAGTCAACACTGCAATATACACAATGAATCGGGTATTGGTCAAGAAAGGTAGTGACAAAACTCCCTATGAATTATGGTATGGTCATACTCCTAATGTTAGTTACTTCAAAGTCTTTGGCAGCAGGTGTTACATAAAGAGAAATGAATATACCAGAAAGTTTGATCCTAAGAGCGATGAAGAAACTTTCCTTGGTTATTCAACTAAGAGCAAAGAATTCAAGTGATTTAACAAAAGAACCAAGAAGATTGTGGAAAGTGTTAATGTGAAAGTTGATGAGTATTCTAACTTTTCTGATGATACCAACAAGTTTGATGTAGTAGATGAATAAAAGATAGTGATCATTGAACCAGAAGTTCAAAATGATGTTGAGTAGAACAGTGTGGAGGATACTTGCTCAACCGGTGGAAGATGAAGATGAAGAACAAGAAGAAGAATAAGAAGAAACTTCTATACTGGAACCGATTATACCTAGATATGTAAAGTTGAGTCACTTTGCAGATAAGATAATTGGAGACAAGAATGTTGGAGTTCAAACAAGAAGAAATATCAGAGAAAGTGCTTGTCTAATTTCCATAGTTGAACCTAAGACAATGAGGGAAGCTCTTAAGGATGATGATTGGATATAGGCTATGAATGAAGAGCTTGATCAAATAGAGAAGAAAAACACTTGGTCACTTGTCCCCAGACCAGCTGATAAAAATGTGATTGGTACTAAGTGGGAGTTTAGGAACAAATTGAATGAAGATGGTGAAGTGATTAGGAACAAGGCTAGACTAGTTTGCAAAGGATATGCACATGAAGAAGGTGAAGATTATGGAGAAAACTTTGCACCAGTTACTAGACTTGAAGGAGTAAGAATGCTACTTGCATTTGTAGCATTCAAAGGAATCAAGGTTTACCAAATGGATGTTAAGTTTGCATTTTTGAATGGAATTCTAAAAGAAGAGGTTTATATTGAACAACCAGAAGGGTTTGTATTGACTGAAGACAAGGACATGGTGTGAAAACTTCATAAAGCTTTATATGGGTTAAAGCAAGCTCCAAGAGCATGTTAGGAACCAGGAAAGATAATTGAGAGGGGGGGGTGAATTAGTTGTCAATAAATTATAACCCAAAACCAATTATTCTAACTTAAAACTCAGTGCCGATAAAACAGATTAACAGTTATATTAATACCGGTATAACTTAATGTATGAAACAAAAAGCAAAACAACATCCACAACACATGACACAAAGATTTTGACGTGGAAACCCTGAAAGGGGAAAAACCACGATGGTAAAGCTTACCCACAATCAGATGATACTACTGCAGATAGTAAGTGAATACAATAATGAGGTTTGCACATGCAGAAAGGCCAACCGCCTAGAGCTCACTGCTCAATCACAAAATAGGAGTCACACTAACTACAATTGGATGGTTAAATCCAGTAACAATGCACTACTTCAATATAGCATCTTCAATGCTGTATTCAGTACCGGTTTAAGCTCTGACCATGAGTGCCAAACACCTTCGTAACCTTTAGATAATATTTGCGTGATTCACACAAGGATCTTCTTATACAATGATCTTCAATATTTGCACACACTCATAATATCTTCTCTTTAATAAGATCTTACAATTATTTATACAAAACCTAAGACCTATGATGAGGTTGGCTCACTAAAGATATTACAATTACAAAATAAGTCTTGATGCGATACAATATGTCGACTCAATCCATTTACACATTATCCAATCAATAAACCATTTCCAAAACGTGTCGTGCTGATTTGGAATATGATATCTTGTATCGGTCCATAACCTAGACCTATCTGTCGGTAAAGGCAAATATGTGAACTCGATTAGACCAATAAGCAAAACACCAAATGTAAACTTCCAATCCATGTCCTTGACATAACCAAATGATCTCTAGATGATGACAAGTCATCATCAACTTCCTGAGCTACCGGTGAAACATATACCGGTGACTGTGTATAAGCCAATATCCATGTCGGGACCACAATGTGCCAGTTCAACAATAAACTAATATAACCAGAGTGCCAAATCAACAATGTAGACCTCCAGAAAGATAAGTGTTGACATCAATGACAAAACTAATGCAACACATGATGAAGTCATCCATAATACCAACAATCTCCCCCTTTGGCATTGATGGAAACACTAGATGGAAAAACATCTAAGTGCCAAAAACAGAATGCCAAAAACCAACAATCTCCCAAAATAGATCAATACAAAGTTTTGTACCAAAAACAAAAATCAAAACCAAAATACATCTCTCAAAAAATACATCTCTCCCTAATCTTCAATGTACAATGTTTTTCCATAGATATCTCTCCCCCTTTGACATCAAATACCAGAGTAGTCAAGAATCAAAACATAACATACAACTAACTACTCCCCCTGAGCAGTAGCTCTCCTTCATCAAAGCCAGAAAAAGATTTTTATGTTAGTCCCTGCCGGTTTGATGCCAATCTTCATTATTCAAGTCTCTTTCGGTGGGGAAATTACCCCAAGCTGCTCTCTGAGATATTCAAATGTTTCCTTGAGGCAAAGGCTTTGTAAAGATATCTGCATTTTGCTCTTTAGTATTCACATAAACCAATCTCACTTAATTTGCTTCAACATTCTCTTTCAGAAAATTGTACTTAATAGAAACATGCTTTGTTTTAGAGTGAAATACCAGATTCTTTGATATATCTATTGTTGCTGAATTATCACAATGAATAATTACTGGTTCTTTGCATTTTACCTTGATATCCTTCAACATTTGCTTGATCCATAATACTTGAGTGCAATTAGTTGCTGCTGCAACATATTTTGCTTCTACTGTAGATAATGATGTACAAGTTTGCTTCTTACTGATCCATGAAATTAACCTTCTACCAAGAAAGAATGCGGCGCTAGTGGTACTCTTTTTGTCATCAACATCTCCTGCCCAATTTGCATCTGTATATGCACATAACTCAAAATTGTCATTCTTAGGATACCATAAACCAAGATTTGTTGTGCCTTGTAGGTACCGGAAAATCCTTTTTACTGCACTTTCATGATTTTCTTGCTTTGAAATCTTGAAACAATACACACTGCATTCATTATATCAGGTCTGGTTTGTGTCAAATACAATAATCCTCCAATCATAGATTTGTACCTTGTCAGATTTATATGAGCTGAATCATCCTTTAATGTCAATTTATCTATTGTAGTCATAGAAGGGCTTACCGGTTTGGAGTTTTCCATACCAAATTTCTTCAAGAGTTCCTTCAAGTATTTTTTTTGACATATGAATATACCTTTATCTGTTTGAGAAATCTGCAAACCTATATTTTTTTTTATCTCTCCAATCATAGACATTTCAAATTCTTCCTGCATCTTGTTAGCAAAGTCTTTACATAATCCTTCTTCTCCTCCAAAAATGATATCATCCACAAATACTTCAATAACCAACATGTCATCATTGGTGATTTTGTAATACAAATTACTGTCAGCATTACCTTTTGTGTATCCAAGCTTTAAAAGATATTTATCCAGTCTAGCATACCAAGCTCTGGGAGCTTGTTTTAATCCAAATAAATCTTTCCTTAACCTGCAAACCATATCGTTAACATCTGTTAATGAAAATCCATTAGGCTTCTCAATGTAAACTTCTTCTTCAAGATCTCCATTCAAAAATGCACATGTTACATCCATCTAATAAACTTTATAGTTCTTGTGAGCTACAAATGCAAGAAATAGTCTAACTGCTTCAATTCTGGCTACCGATGCAAAAGTTTCATTATAATGAATTCCTTCTTTCTGAGAATAACCTTTACAAACTAATATTGCTTTGTTTCTGATTACTTCGCCATCCTCATTAAGTTTATTTCTAAATACCCATTTAGTTCTAATTACATTTTTGTCTTTAGGCCAGGGAACTAATGTCCAAGTATTATTCTTTTCAATCTGTTCTAATTCATCTTCCATTGCTTTTATCCAATGTTTATCCTGACATGCTTCAACAATTGATGCTGGCTCAACTTGAGAAATTAAACATACCTCTTTATTTGCCAATCTTCCTCTAGTCATAACACCTTGATTTTTATTTCCAATTATCTAGTTTTCGGAGTGATTCAATCTTACATACCTGGGCTTATTCTGATTTCCACTTATAGGCTGTTGTTCTTCAGTCATAGTTGAGTTCTTTGATGATGTCAGTGTGACTAGTTCTTCATTCTATTCTAGTGCAATCCGTGTCGGTTCATTTATAATCATTTCAACTACCGATTCTACAGATCTTGATTCTCCTCTAAAATGTTCATCTATCTTCACATTATTACTCTCAATGATTTTCTGCAGTCTTTTATTATAACATCTATATGCCTTGCTTCTAGTTGAATAACCAAGAAATATTCCTTCATCACTTCTAGGATCAAATTTTCCAATAGAATCATCTCTCCTAATATAACATTTGCTTCCAAATATTCTGAAGTATTTAAGAATAGGAGTATGATCAAACCATAGTTCATAAGGGTCTTATTGGTTTCACCTTTGATGTGAACTCTGTTGAAAGTATAAATCGTTGTATTCACTGCTTCTCTCCAGTACATATGAGGTAGATTTGCTTCCACCATCATGGTTCTTGCTACATCCAATATAGTTTTGTTCTTCCTTTCCACAACTCCATTCTATTGGGGTGTCTGGGGTGCTGATAGTTGTCTTTTGATTCCATTCTCCTCATAGAATGCATTGAATTCCCTAGATGTAAATTCTCCTCCTTGATTAGATCTCAAACATTTGATTTTCTTGCCGGTTTCATTCTCTACCATTGCCTTGTATATCTTGAATCTTCCAAAAGCTTCTGATTTCTCCCTGAGAAAAGTAATCCAACACATTCTAGAATAATCATCAATTATTAGCATAAAGTATCTATCTCCCTGAAGACTTCTTGTTTTGCTGGACCACATAAATTAGTATGAATTAAATCAAGAATATTATTGGATTTCTCAAAAATGCTCTTAAATGTTGTTCTAACTTGTTTTCCCATTTGACATTCCTTACATACCGGATTATGAGGTTTCACAATCTTAGGTAAATCCCTTACCGCCTTGGTTGAAATGATCTTTATAATGCAATCAAAATTCACATGACAGAGTCTTTTATGCCATAACCAACTTTCATCAATGTGAGCAATCAAACATGTCTTATCATTGGCATTCAAATGAAAGATATTACCTTTAGTCTGATTACCTGTTCATGATTTTGAATTTTCCATTCTTGAATTGTAATTGAAATCCTTTTTCCACTAACTGACCAACACTCAAAAGATTATGCTTTAAACCTTCAACATAATAAACATTGTCAGTATTGTGCTTACCATCCAAAGATATAGTACCTGTTCCTTTGATTAAACAAGCTCTATCATCTCCAAATCTTACTAGACCTCCATGAACTTCCTGTAATGATAAGAATTTCTTTTATCACCAGTCATATGATGCGAGAATCCACTATCAATGATCCATTCATCCCTTTCTTCAATTTTAGTTCCTAATGCCTGCTCTACCGGTTTGACAATAGGTGTCGATTGATCTTCTTTTATTGCAAAAAATGCCTATCCACTATCTGTTGGGTCTTCATTAGAGTCATTTGTAACACCTTCATCTGCATAGTAACATGACTTATCTTTGTTTTTCTTAAATCTGTATCTCTTATATTCAGGGCTAGGTTTATATGTTCTTCTCGCTTCCTCTCCTAGTCTTGCATCTCTATCAGGACACCTAGACGCCATATGACCAACTTTATTGCAATTAAAACATTTGAAAGGTGCTTTACCTTCATACTTACTTTCTGCTAGAGCTTTAGGCATCTTCCTTGCAAATAGTGCTTCAAGTTCTTCAAGTTCTTCATTTTCTCTTCTCATATCTTCAAGTTATTTTGCATAAAGTGTTTTCCAATCAGATTTGTCAGATGATGATGATGATGATGTTGATGATGATGCTTTGAAAGCTATATCAATTTTGATTGTAGCAACAAGACCAAATTCTTCAAGCTCAAATGTTGAAAGTTTCCAACCAAAGTATCTCTAGAAACTGATGTATTAGGCATTGTTCTCAACTCATTAATAGCAGTCACTTTCATTTTGTAAGCCGGTAAAAAAGCTCTTAAAACTTTAGAAATAATTTCATCTTCACTTAAAGATCCTCCACAACATTGTATTCCTAAAACAATTTCATTAACTCTTTCCATAAATGTAGAAATTCTTTCATCCTCTTCCATTTTTAAATTTTCATACCTGACCTGGTAACATTCCAATTTTGCAATTTTGACAGTGGTATCTCCTTCATTCAATGTTTCCAGTTTATCCCAAATAGCTTTTACAGTAGATTCGTCTGATAATCTCATGATTTGCTGATTGAATAATGCGCTTAGAAGTGCTTCTCTTGCTTTGCAATCATTCTCCAAGTCTTTAGCCAATGTCGGTGGATGAGGGTTATTCTGAGTAGGACCGACATAGCCATTCTTTGTAACATCCTAAATATCTCTTCCAATGCAGTTCAGATGTGTTTCCATTCTGATCTTCTATATACCATAGTTAGTTCCATCAAGTTTAGGACTATCCTTCCTGAAAAACTTTGTTGCCATAGGATCTCCTCAAGCTGTTAGGCTTTTGCAAAAAGAGGACTAGGCTTTGATACCAATTGTTAGGAACCGGGAAGGACAACTGAGAGGGGGGGTGAATCAGTTGTCAATAAATTATAACCCAAAACCAATTATTTGAACTTAAAACTTAGTGTCGGTAAAATAGATTAACAGTTATATTAATACCGGTATAACTTAATGTATGAAACAAAAAGAAAAACAACATCCACAACACATGACACCGAGATTTTGACGTGGAAACCCTGTAAGGAGAAAAATCATGGTGGGAAACCTTACCTACAATCAGATGATACTACTGCAGATAGTAAGTGAATATAATAATGGGGTCTGCACATGCAGAAAGGCCAACCTCCTAGAGCTCATTGCTTGATCATAAAATAGGAGTCACACTGACTACAATTGGATGGTTAAATCCAATAACAATGTACTGCTTCAATATATCATCTTCAATGCTGGATTCAGTACTGGTTTAAGCTCTGATCATGAGTACCAAACACCTTCATAACCTTTCCTTCAACCTTCAAATAATATCTGCGTGATTTGCACAAGGATCTACTTATACAATGATCTTCAATATTCGCACACACTCATAACATTTTCTCTTCAATAAGATCTTACAATTATTTATACAAAACCTAAGATCTATGATGAGGTCGGCTCACTATAGATATTACAATTACAAAATAAGTCTTGATGTGATACAATATGTCCGCTCAATCCATTTACACATTATTCAATCAATAAACTATTTCCAAAACGTGCTGTGCTGATCTGGAACATGATATCTTGTACCGATCCATAACCTAGACCTATCTGCTGGTAAAGGCAAATATGTTAACTCGATTAGACCAATAAGTAAAACACCAAATGTAAACATCCAATCTATGTATTCGACATAACAAAATGATCTCTAGATGATAACAAGTCATCATAAACTTCCTAAGCTACCGGTGAAACATATACCGGTGACTGTGCATAAGCCAATATCCATGCCGAGACCACAATGTGCCAGATCAACAATAAACCAATATAACCAGAGTGCCAAATCAACAATGTAGACCTCCAGAAAGATAAATGTTGACATCAATTACAAAACCAATGCAACACATGATGAAGTCATCCATAATACCAATAGAGCTTGGTATGAGAGACTCCATTCACACTCGATAAAGATTGGATTTCAAAGAACTAGTGAGGACAACAACATTTACTTGAAGATAGAAGGAGACAAGTTATTGATTGCAGAAGTGTTTGTAGATGATATCATATTTGGAGGAGATGATGACACGAGTTTAACTTTTATAGAATAAATGAAAAAGGAATTTAAAATGTCTTTGATAGGAGAAATCAAAATTTTCATTGGTTTGCAGGTCCAACAGATGAAAGGAGGAATCTTTATCAGCCAGTCCAAATATGTGAAGGAGGTATTGAAAACCTTTGGAATGGAAGACTGTAAACTAGTTGGAACCCCTATGGTTACTGGTTGTAGATTATCCAAGGAAGATGATTCAGATCCAATGAATAAAAATAAGTATAGATCCATGATTGGGAAACTACACTATGTTGTTCATAGCAGACCGGACATTGGTCATGCAGTTGGTATAGTGGCTAGTTTTCAGAATAATCCTAAAGATACTCATATGGTTGCAGTGAAGAGAATTTTTAGGTATCTTAGAGGAACTATTGATTATGGATTAGGGAACTTCTCTTTGAAGGTGTTTACATATGCTAATTGGGTAGGTCATATAGATGACTGAAAGATCACAACCGGTGAAGCATTCTTTCTAGGCAGAAGACTGGTATCCTGGACCAATAAGAAACAAAGTTGCATTTCTCAGTCTATAGCAAAAGTAAGAGTATGTGGCTACGTCTATGAACTGTACTCAAGTAATATGGATGTGACATGTATTAGAAGGATTCAAGGAGACTATGATAGAACTAGTGATCATACATTGTGATAATACAAGTGCAATAAGTATTTCAAAGAACTCGATATTGCATGCTAGAAAAAAGGATATTGAACTGAATTATCATTTTCTGAGATAGAGAGAGCATTAAAAGAAAGTTAGGATGGAACATGTGTCAAGCAAGGAGCAATTGGCTGATATCTTTACTAAGCCATTGCCTAAGGCTACCTTTGAATATCTCAGAGGCAAGATAGGGGTTATACCCCTATAGAAGGTCACTAAGATGTTGTTGCAACATCAATCTAGTGGACTAATTGAATATCTTTCACTATGAATTGATGAGAAGAGGGCTACTCCTCAGGGGGAGCAACAGAGATGAAGAAATCATGAGCAACAGAGATGAAGAAATCATTAGTAGCAGAGATGTAGAAAACAATAGCAAGAGAAGTTGAATTTGACACTTTGCACCTTTGGCATTGTTGTCAAGGGGGAGAGAAAAGTGATAGAGGGAGAAGTAAAGAAAAGAGGAAGAACTAAAGCAAAGGAGGAGAATAATAGAGAAGAGCAGTAAAGACATGTACAACAGTCATAACTGTAACTCTAACAATTTTGCATGATGAGCTTTTGATGAGCTTTTGGTATTGCTATTTTGGTGTTGCCATCAATGCCAAAGGGGGATATTGTTGGCATAACTAATGAAGATAATGGTGGGAATATTGTTGGCATATGGAGATATTGATGAGATGAAGATGATCGATAAAGTTATTATTGGCATAACTTGTCAAGTTGATGGAGATTGTTAGCTAGATGATGATGATGATATAGTTGTAAGTTGTTTGATGACTTTATTTGTGTTGTCATTGATGGCAACCATGTTTGTTGAGTCATCTAAGTCATCTAGACCTATCGGTATAGCCTAACTAGTAGTGGAGCTCGATTACAACAAGGTAAACAGGAACATAGCGATGATCAAGTGACTGGTATAGACGATCGGTGAAGAGTTAGGTGTTTCGGTTTGGAACACATGTTTATGACATTGTCATGAGTCTGTGATTGCAACCGCATCAGCAGATTCAAAGTATTGAGTGAGTTATGATTAACTGTCATGAAATCTGTGAAAAAGAATGTATACCGGTAACAAATCTTTAACCGGTAATGATTTATGGTTTAGCGGTGGATCTTATCATGTTCATAACTTAGTGATGACGCGTTAGAAACCGTGTCTAATGATAAGATTGTGTTTGAGCACGTACAAGGATTGGATTTCTTGGGAAACAATGAATTGTTTAGTAGAATGTGACAAGGGTTTGATTGCTTATCAAATCAATGTATGGTGATGTGCGGTGATCATTCAACGGTGAAAATTGTCTAGAAATTTGTTTTAATGATCTGTAATGTAAATTGATTATATTTTGAATGTAGTTAGGGTTATGTAGCTGACCTAAAAAATGTATTTAGGGCTAGTTGGAGAAGAGATTTTGTGTCAGTAGTTTGGGAAGAAGAGTGTGTCGAACCAGATTGAGGTGTCTGCATGTGTGTAGTAGAGTTGTGTTGAAAAGGATCTGTACTAGCAAGCAGGAAGTGATGTGATCAGATCATTTGCCCTATTGTTCTCTAACAACTACAATAGTCTGAAATCCCTTAACTGGGTAGATCCTAACAGGTCTTATTTGTCAATCCCTTCATGGGGTGACTCATTAACTTGGGTTCAAAATCCTCTAACAAGGTTACTTCTAACATGGTAGAGCTCCTAAGAGGGCTAAGGTAAAATCCCTTAGCTAGGTGACTCCTAACAGGGTCTGCTCTTAACCAGACATATTGTAAGCTCCTAACTGGGCTAGGCCTTTAACTGGGCACATTTCAAAAGAGTGAAAATATTTTGTGGGTGCTAATTCCCAACGTAGTTTTTCCCATTTGGGTTTCCACGTGAAAAATCTCTCTGTTCATATGGTGGTTACATTGTTGATGTGTGCATTTGATATCTTTACTTTATTTGCATAATGATGAACACTTGAGTGAATGGTTTGGTAAATCCGCTAACCGGATTAGTTTGAGTAGTTACTGGTACAATTTATTTAAGTATTGTAGAATTGTTTAATTATTGATTCACCCCCCCTCTCAGTAGTTACCCGATCCTTATAATAATAGTCTTAACCTTAGAAAATCTAACATAATTAATTCCTAATTAAATCTAAGTAAATTTTCATTAACACAAATGTAAGTCGTAAGTTAATTAACATGCATTTTAAACAAATAAATACAAAATACTATTAACGTAAATGCAAATTGAACACAAGTTATTCATCATGCAATGTAAGAAAGGTTAAGTTGAAGTAGAGATTCACATGAAATAACGTGAAGTTAGATAAACATGTAATCCCATAATTAATGTGCTATGATTAAGTTAAATAATCAATCTTAAGTATGGACATGCATGCATTCATAAATGGAATGATAGAAAAACTAAAGAAGCACATAAGCGATGATTCATGCACACATGAAGGCATGTTAGTAGGTTGGTGGGTTAGTAGTTTTCCTTAATTTCCGGTTAGTTAAATATTACATGGTGACCTCCTGTTGCATTTACATCATTAGACCTCATAGGTCATTTACAATGAATACATTAATACATATGACCTAGGCATTTTATCTACCCAACCATATGAAGCTTACGCTTCCTGGTTCTCATTATAAGCTCTCATCCCTCATGACGAAGTATCCTAGCAAACCGATATCAATCATCAGGAATGAAACCTGTGCGTGCATGTAGTATCTAACAACCAAACTGTTGAACTTAGCTACATGTCTTATGGTAGGGAGAAAATTCATTAAATAACTTGGCCAAGTTTTAACCCCTTTGGGGTAGGTGAAAAACACCCTTCCCTGGTTTATCCCATAATCAAGCACATCTTTTCAATGCATCCATCATAGACAAAAAAATGTAATTAACCCTCCCAGATTAATCTCATTAATTATTAATATTTTTCTTCTTGTTTATACCGAATTAGAGAAATTTATTTAACACCGAGATCTAAGATAAATAACCAGAGTCTTATGTTCTTATAACTAATAATTATGAACACTTATGATTAAATTTTTTATTAATTCTTAATTATTCCCAAATTCATAGAACTACATTTTATCTAAGTTCCAAAATGAAATAATTATATGAATAGGCAAATCTCTTTGCATGAATATGTATATTAATGAAAATTTAATTTATTTGGTATGAACAGAAGACAAATCCAACAGCTATTCGAACCAGAAATATCATTGAAGATAGGAAAATCTAACAAAAGATCTTAGAGAAAATCGACTTTGGCTGTCAAACTGAGCTTTACCTGCAATCTACCTACTTAGACAAATTTTAAAAAAGAGGCGATATAATCTAAATCGACTGGTCTTTGTTTGGTTCGACGATTTAAACCCTGCTTTGACCAATGAAGAAAACTAGAGGAGCGATAAACAGAGATATTCACCTTGAAATTTTCAAAGAGACAAAGTTATATAATATATATCCTGTTTTAGAATCAAGGGAGAAAAATCGATCCTACCCAATGGTATGACAATGTACCAAACGAATTATCTCAGATGGAAAGAAGAAATGAAGGGGGCATTGGAACCAGATAAACAAATTTGAAAAAAAAAACAAAAACAAAAAATAAAACAGATATATGCAGATCGACCCATTATTAATTTGCAAAGATAAGTGCATGGGTGATAAGGATAACCTATTGAAAAAGTGGCAAGGAGCAGTGAGAAAGGTAGTGCTGCCTTCTATCAAATACGACCGTCTATCGCCCCTCCAAAAGACAATTCGATTTCCAAATTTCTTTTGCAAAAAAACCGATTTACTTGCTGAATGAAGTGGGGCAATATAGCTTGGGATTGGCTGGCAAAATAATGCCCAACCAATAGGCGTGGTCTTCCCTAAATCGACCTCCCAAAAAACCTTGCAAACCAAAAAGCACAGAGAGAATGGATTTGCTAACCAATTTCTTGACTTTTTCTTGACGTGCATAATATGATAATTGGCTCAATATTTATAATTATTTTCGGCTAAGATATATCAAATGCATGGATGAGATTTGATAAAAAAAAAAGGTAAATTGGGGAGTTAAAGTGGAGAAGACAAAAATAGATTAACCAGATAAGTGATAAAGAAATGCAAAACTTATGCAATCAAGAGTTAACAGAGAGCTCAACTCTACGTTTCAAATTTGATAGCTCATGAAAAATTTAAAACATGCTTAATTTTAAATTTTAATATTTTAATTTTTCAAAAATCATAAAAATTGGATTCAAATTAATATTATTTATTTATAAATTCTTCATTATTTACAAACTTTAATTTTGTTTTTAATATGTAAATCAATTTATTTAATTATTATTATTTGTGTGTGTTTGTGCATAAGTTACATTCATTGGGTTACTGCTGATGAGCTAGGATACCCCTCCTAGATCATATGTTCGCCTTCGAAGGTCGACCTTGCATCCACCTCACACTCGATATTAAATTTTATTAACATCATCATCATCATATAATTAACATTAAATTTATAATGTCATCAATAATATCAACTAGCATGATAAATAATCATCACATTAACATAATGTCGTCAAGCATCATAATGTCAAATATAAATAATGTCGCCAAGCATCATAATGTCAAATATAAATAATGTCGCCAAGCATCATAATGTCAAATATAAAAAATGTCACCAAGCATCATAATGTCAAATAATATCAGTGCCTAACTTAAGTACTTAGTCTAAAACTTATTTGTCTTAAATGGGTCGGGACATTTTATTTGAAAAAAAGTTCAATTTAAGCAAGCTCTAAATCTAATGTTTTGATCACCGTAGCATGGACCTTAAGGTGGTGTATGGAATTTTTCATGTGGAAGAATGAAAGGAAATTGTTCAAATAGTCATGTAACCTTACCTTTTATCATTTTATATTTTATGAAAATAAAGTTCTTATATGTTAATTTCTTCTTGCACTAATTTAGATTTAATTAAAATCAAATTTAATTAATAATGGATTAGGTTTGGATTTAAAAGATGTATAATTTGAAATAATTAAAGAAAGATAAGTTGTTTTGTGTTACAACTTGATAAATGTTTGGTTTTGTAGTTGATTGGTTGGTACACTATATGGACAATCTAAAATCAACATTTAGATGTGAGTCACTAAATAGGTAGCTAAGAAAAACTAGGATGTGAACTAAGCTATTTGTTTATCTTAGTCCTATACTAGATATGTTATGTTAGTTGGTCCAAATGGTGCAACCCAATCCTATATTGGTGATCTTTAAAAATATACTTATCTTTTCCTTTGCACCCATGGATCTAGTTCTACTAAGAAGCATCATGGGACTTGCTTAAAGACAAAGGAAAGACCTTGATTTTTTCTTAATAGAACTCAAGTTCCTAGAAGAGAATAAGATATCTTAAACATGTTAAATATGTAAATGTATATGCAAATCTAGTGTCTTGGTGAACCAATTAAGTGTCTAAGTACATAATTTAGCCTTAGTTTAGTATGTAGGTAAAAAAATGGCTAGCTTCTAGATAGGATATTATACATGCCCTAGTCCAAGATGACAAGTGACCACAAAGTGTAGAGTAGTAAGAAATAAAGTGGTCGACAATGGGATTTGTTGATGGGTACAAGGGTTTTGGTTTTTGTACTTAATGGATTAAGTTGAACAAGCTACAATTATGTATTTATGACATTTATGCAAATTGGATTAAAATGAAGATGTAAAATTACAAGGTATGTATATTTATCCCTAAACAAATATATAGTAAAAACTAAACAAAAATTAAAAAAATAGTATTAGATCTTTGGATGATGTCTTATTATCTTTGTGTACTTACTAGAATATATTACCAGGCATACCTACACATACGACATTAGTTGGGCTTATAGATCAAGAGTTATTGCTAAAAATCCATAATCACCATTCAAAGCATGCAAGAGGTGTGAAGTAAAGCTATAATAAAATGTAAAAGTTGGAGTGATATGGCATTGTGCATAATGTGATGTGGAGATTGAACTAGAGTGCCCCCTATAAAGTATGCACATGGTAATTATTTTAAAATGGACCATGAGACATTGTGGAGTTGAACCAATTTGGGCCCTATAAGTATGTGTATAATAGTGCAAATAAAACATAAATCAATGTGGAGTTTGAATTGATGTAGCCTCGATAAAGTATGTGCATGGTAAATAGTGTAAAGAAGATCATGAAACATAAGGCTATGCCAATTCAAGATCAATGTTGTCTCCATAGATAACATGTTACTAATGATGCAAACAATGCATAAGATTATGACAGTTCGTGTAATGCCCGCCAAAATACCCTAGATAAATAAACTAAAAAACTACTGTATTTTTTTAAACATCCATTACATTATTCCAACATTAACATACATCGATACAACATTATTCACTTGCAATAACACATGTAACATCAAATAGAAACATGGTAAACCCATTCTATGCAAGCAGAATAAACATTCTAACATTATCATATTTCAAATATACTCTTGCAAACAATTATTCCCTAGGGTATCTTAACGTCACTACCTAGCAACATACTATCATAACATCCATTAATCAAGAATATCAAATTCCTAACTACTCAAGTGAAGCTTCAATGCAACTATTCTATTCTTTCAATCAATCATTCTAAGGCATGACATAACTCAATTTTCAAAGAATGAATATATATATATATATATATATATATATATATATATATATATATATATATATATATATATATATATATATATATACAACACAAAATCACATGTTTACTCCATTTCACAATCACATATATTACAGAAGCACTTATTACGTATTAATCATTCTATACATTAAAGAGACATCAAAGCATTCTTCCTAACCTCTACAACATATCCTTCTACATTTATCTATAGAAACCTAACACCAAGAATGCATAATCTCTTACATAATCAAATCATCATTATTATCTTATACAAAGTCCCAAACACATAATATTACACAAAGCATTTAACCTTTAGTATCCATGATCACCTAGTTTCTCAAGTATAGATCAATGCTATCCATTTCAGCTATCTAATATTATTTTAATAACATAATACTATCCATCTCATGAATGTGATACATAAAAAGTACAAATAAACCAAACCATTTACATGATTACTTTTAAACTCCTACAAGCATCTACTACAACATGAATTACCCACAAATCAATACTTATTCTAAAAACAAGTCCTATTACAACTTCTTTCTCAAATACATGATAGTACAATACAAGAATACATCATTTATTTTACATACATATTGCAATATGATACAATGTCTTCTTTTCATGAACGTAGAAATCCAATAGCACAATCTCATGAAGAATCCAATCCACATACACATCACCAAGGAGAGCATCCCAATGGAAGAAGGCAATCAACCACCCGACCATGTGGAACCAATGAAGGAACACCCCCCATGCTAGGAGATGACAAAGGTTCCAACGCACACTTGAGACCTAAGCTGATACCTATCGACCAAAGGATACAACATGACTTCACGAGACCCAAACACAAGGATAAAATACCAAAGTACAACAAGTGCTAAATCAATTAAATCATCCTCCAAAAGAAAATCAACAAAACAAGGCATATGGACAATGGATACATGTGGGGTAGAGTGTCATCACATGCTAACCTCATGTGGCATCCGTCTCCACCTTGGAGTAACTCAAGGGAGATTGAGTATACCGCTCCAACGGTCTTCCTAATCTAGGATTTCAAAAATATCTCCCTGGGTCTGTCCAATTGGGGCTTAAAATATTATATTATTTATCTTGATTATATGTATTACTAATACCCAACCCTCTAATCAATTATTATTATGTTATCACTTGCAATTATACCATCGACTCTTCATGTGGTATCCTAGGTTTAGACCCCCTTCATAGAGGTCTAGTACTCACAACCTAGAACCAACACATGCAAGAGCCCACTCCCCCATCCATCAAACAAGGCCATATGGTAAAGATACAAATAAAATAAATAAATAAAATCATCATGAAATATCAAAAAGGTACGATAGCCACAACAACAACTGAATACAAATTGAGCAACACAGACTCAAGGGTCAACTCAAAGAAGGAAACCTTCACAAATGCAACATCAACATAAGCCAATCATGGATGAAAAACATAAAAGAGGTACAAATAACTTTAAATCCTGAACAGTGAGGCATTGCACATCCCACTAGAGTCATAAAATCAATCCCTCAACAACAAGGCATTCTCCCTCTCGTCGGAGCGTCAAATCACATAGGAATCACCTCATCGATAAGGCATGAACCTTCTCATCAGAGAACATGAAACAACATAAGGGATCAAAAAACATCATGATAAACTCTAAAAAAGTCAATACATACTACACAAGCCTCTAGAGTACTCACACAGACCAAAGATGCACTCAAACAAGCTAAAAACTAACTTCCGTAGACCCCCGGGACAACTCAGCATTCCTAAAACCTAGGGTAGCATTCCTAGAAGGTATGGTAACATTTTTGGCATGTATGGTAGCATTTTTGGTCAGTATGATGGCATTTTTGGTCTCTAGGGTGGCTTTTTTGGTCAATATGGTTGAATCTGCAAATTAGGATCTCAGCTATCCTAGTTAGTTTGACAGAGCATATGGTACAAACAGTGGCATTCCTGGCATGTATGGTGGTGTTCTTGGAATGTAGGGTGGTGTTTCTGGTAGTTTGGATGGCGTTTTTGGGTGTTTCCATGGCATTTTTGGTAAAAGTGCAGAGATCAGTTCACTACAAAGGCATATGGCTTAAAAGGGGTCTCACGAAGACTCAGGGGTATAAAAAGACCCTCATACTAAACACAAGAGGTCTGAAACATCAAAATATCATCATAGACCATCCAGATATTCATCTCATGCTTCTTGGTAAAATGATGTAGAAGAAAATCTCTCTCCCATTGATCAAAACTAAGAAATAGGAGCCACAACCGCAGAGGAGAGAGAGAGGAAGGTAACCAACAACTGGAAGGAACTCAAACAAGATAGAAAGGGTTTGAAAACATGTAAGACAAGTGAAAGGATAGATCCACACTTCCACAAAACAATCACAATGAAAACCCAGTAATTCACAAGGAACCCAGAAAGCCAAATATGCACTTCCCCCATTCCAAACTTGCACAACAAACTTAAATCCACTAAGGAAGATCATTTCCACATCAAATAAAACTCCAAGAGAAAATCAAATTCACAAATTGTAGACACAGAGAAGACAATCTTTTCCAGAAAGAAAATGCAAAAGTAAGAACCACCAACTTGCAATTTGCAAAACCAAAATTGAAGAAAAAATCTGAAAATGCTAAGCCTTCCAAAATCCAAATCGCAATCCAAATTCCAAATCCAAATTCTAAAATCCTCTTACAAAGATCTATCGGATGATTAACCCGTGCACAGACCAGCAAGCTAAAATAAATAAAAAATTAAATTTAAGACTATAGTTTTCTCAACCAATAGAAAAATTCCAAAAACCATATATCATACTTGCCTTTACAAAATTCAAAAAAGGCATAATATAAATATATATTTCTTACCTACCCAATCAAGCCGATCAATAAAAAATAAAAGTAGGTAGAAATAAATCAAATTCAATTACTTAGTGCAAATATGACAATCAATTGGGAAATACAAATATTTCCTCAAAATTAGATGGTAGGTAAAAATAATATTATTTACCCATACTTTATTAAATAATTCCCACATAATGATTTATAATTAATTATCATTATTAATATCAATACCAATAAATAAATAAAATAAATAGAACCCAAATAAATAATTCAATTAAAAACAATAACTAAATAAAAGTCATCTTCAACAATAAATAAAACAAATTAAATAACTAAACAATAAATAAAGCTCAATTAAATATCAATAAATAAAATAAAATAAAATAAATTAATTACTTAATTAAATTCTTAACTAAAATAAATAATTCAATCATGCAATAAAGCCAATAATCAAGCTACAACTAATCAAAATAAGAAGGGAGAGAGATTTGACCTCAAGACATATGAAACAAAGTAGAAGAGACTTAACCAATACACCACATCTTTTAGTTGACCGTAAAGGAAGATCAACCAAGAAAGAACATCAAGATAAGCTAACAAGGTATACATCTTAGACCAAGAGTATTTGAAGGAAACCATGTCATCTTTGATAACTTGCCATTGGGATAGGACACACTCAGACTTGTGAAGCCAGGTGGAGTCGATGTCTGTTACCTGCAAACCTGCATCAAAGACTAAACACAACATATACGATACATATACATCATATTAAGTAGGCATGTGATAGAGAATCACGACAACATATCATGCTCGCAATGAGTGATATGACATCGTCTCTACTCATGATGATAGTCACACAATATAATACCAACACACCACATAGAATCACCATCATGAAATAGGGTTAGTGTCATCATAAATCAGATAATCCACACGATCAATGATCACATATATATATCCATGAAAGATATAAATCAATCCATCAAGGTGATTCTATGTACTAACATCCATTAAAACCATCAAGTATCATATGTCATAAAGCATGTCTAACATCATCAACCATATGAAGCTCCAAAACATAATAAGTCATATCAAGTAATCATAAATCCATGTAGAGTCTTAGCATCAATGATACCATTTAAGATAGCAAAAGAGTCATATATAGTCATCAAAACATCCACCATAAGCATCAAAACATAAATAGAGTCATAAGTATCGATCAAGATACCATCAATAAGTCTAACTAGGTCTATTTAGACAACAAAAGAAGAGATTAATCCAGGAGGGGCACTACATCCTCCCCCCCTTGTCGCAGGATTACTCCTAGAAGCTTGTAACAAGTGAGGAAATAACTCCTTAATCCATGCTACATCCTCCCAAAAGCTGAAAAATCATCCCTCGAGTCCCATCGGACCCTTGCTTGCTCCATGACGTGACCCTTGAAGATCAAATTCTAATGTGGAAGGGCATGTGCGGTTTCCAAAGAAGTCTGCTCGATCATGACTTGATGTCTCCATGGGCACACCCTGATGTTGAATCTGATGAGCATCCCTTGCAGCGAATATGCGATAAGATCTTCTTGCATCACCAATGGTGGGTTATGAAGCTATTGACCTCTGAACTGACATTTGAGTAGGTTTTCGAGAACAATCCCTCGCGTAATGTCCCTTCTGACCACAAGTGAAACAACTCCCTCTACTAAAACCATAGGGAGCTGGAGGTGCACTAGATTGCTAGAAACAGTCCTTATAAGAGTTATGTGGAGAACTCTGCACCGACTGATCAACGTGAAAGTGAATAGCACGCTGCCTATTATGATCCCTATATGCTGATGTCCTCTATTTATGAGCAACATTCTGTCCCTGGGAGCTCTCTTTCTGTTGATAACGTTCATCCTTGGATGATGAAGGATGACTCCTAGAAAATCCCGACACTTGAGATTGCATACCTCTTGCCAATGATCCTGAGACTTAAGCACTAGCAGACTGCACTCTAGTGGTGCCTCCTGATGTCATAGACAACTTCTCCTCAACTAACCTTGCTTTCTCCACAACTACATCCATAGACGGGTTCGAAAATACGAACATTGCCACTGATGTGGTCATTAGGACCTCTAACAAAATGCTGCACATGCATCACATCATCATCCACTTTCCCAGAATACTGTCTAAGCTCAAAGAATTTCTTCTCATACTGCTCAACTATCATACCCTCCTGCCTCAAATCATGGAACTCATCAGCCCAACATTGTCTCCAAAGATCAGATAGAAAATGAGCATGAAATTGCTCAAGAATCAACTCCCATGAAATTGTTGCAATATCCAAATGGAGCTTCTACTCCTCTGTACGCCACCAAGTGGTAGGAAAATCTTGAAGATGCATAATCGCACACCTAGCCTTGGTGTTACTGCCATACGGGTGCATGGAAAAACACCTACCCAAGTCAAGAAACCAAGTCTCTACCTCCAATCCACCACCATAACCATCAAAAGTAGGGGGATGAGCCCTAAGGAGATCTCTCATAGGACCAATGACAACTGCATTCTGATCCACTACAACATCCACTCTCCTATGAGGTGAATGTGAATGCTCCCTCTCAAGCTCCTGATACTCAGCTCTATCCTCATGACTCGAATGATGAGACTCCTCCTGATGATTCTCCTGTTGCACTGGACCTAAACGATCAAGAAGATTTTGAAGTGTCCTAACTAGCTATGGAATTGCATCACCACCTCCCTGAACCTGCTACTGCTCCTCGTGGGACTCTTCAAAAACTTTGAGATGAGGATTCCGATGAGTACCCATGCGACCACTATGACCATGGCCGTAACCTCTACCTCTAGCAGGCATCTTGTCTATCCAAGATGCAAAAGAGTCTATGAGCTAAAATCTAGGGCGAATAAGCAAAAGAATAACAAGGAGGGATACACCGTTGAACTACCCCATGATAACATATGCTAACTCACATAAGGGGCTCATGTGAAACCAGAGTACCCAGTGTATGAACATGGGCTATGATACTAGATGTAATGCCCACCAAAACACCCTAGAGAAATAAACTAAAAACAACTTAATTTTTTTTTTTAAAACATCCATTACATTATTCCAACATTAACATACATCGATACAACATTATTCAATTGCATTAACACATGTAACATCAAATAGAAACATTGTAAACCCATTCTACGTAAGTAGAATAAATCTTCTAACATTATCATATTTCAAATATACTCTTGCAACACAATTATTCCCCAGGGTATCTTAACATCACTACCTAGCAACATACTATCATACTATCATAACATCCGTTAATCAAGAATATCAACTTCCTAACTACTCAAGTGAAGCTTCAATGCAACTATTCTATTCTTTCCATCAATCATTCTAAGGCATGACATAACTCAATTTTCAAAGCATGAATATATATACAACACAAAATCACATGTTTATTCCATTTCATAATGACATAGATTCCATAAGCACTTATTACGTATTAATCATTCTATATATTAAAGAGACATCGAAGCATTCTTCCTAACCTCTACAACATATCCTTCTACATTTATATATAGAAACCTAACACCAAGAATGCATAATCTCTTACATAATCAAATCATCATTATTATCTTATACAAAGTCCCAAACACATAATACTACACAAACCATTTAACCTTTAGTATCCATGATCACCTAGTTTCTCAAGTATAGATCAATGCTATCCATTTCATCTATTTAACATTCTTTTAATAACATAATACTATCCATCTCATGAATGTGATACATCTCAAGTACAAATAAACCAAACCATTTACATGATTACTTTTAAACTCCTACAAGCATCTACTACAACATGAATTATCCACATATCAATAATTATTCTAACAACAAGTCCTATTACAACTTCTTTCTCAAATACATGATAGTACAATACAAGAATACATCATTTATTTTACATACATATTGCAATATGATACAATGTCTTCTTTTCATGAACGTAGAAATCCAATAGCACAATCTCATGAAGAATCCAATCCACATACACATCACCAAGGAGAGCATCCCAATGGAAGAAGGCAATCAACCAACCGACCATGTGGAACCAGTGAAGGAACCACCCCTTGTGTTAGGAGATGACAAAGGTTCCAATGCACAATTAAGACCTAAGTTGACACCTATTGACCAAAGGATACAACATGACTTCACGAGACCCAAACACAAGGATAAAATACCAATGTACAACAAGTGCTAAATCAATGCAATCGTCCTTCAAAAGAAAATCAATAAAACAAGGCATATGGACAATGGATACATGTGGGGTAGAGTGTCATCACATGCTAACCTCATGTGGCATCTGTCTCCACCTTGGAGTAACTCAAGGGAGATCAAGTATACCGCTCCAACGGTCTTCCCAATCTAGGATCCCAAAAACATCTCCCCGGGTCCGTCCAATTGGGGCATACAATATCATATTATTTATCTTGATTAGATATATTCCTAATACCCAACCCTCTAATCAATTATTATTATGTTATCACTTGCAATTATACTATCAACTCTTCATGTGGTATCCTAGGTTTAGACCCCCTTCCTAGAGGTCTAGTACTCACAACCTAGAACCAACACATGCAAGAGCCCACTCCTTTATCCATGAACCAAGCCCATAGGGTAAAGATACAAATCAAATAAATAAATAACACCATCATAAAATATCAAGAAGGTATGATAGCTACAACAACAACTGAATACAAACTAAGCAACAAGGACTAAAGGTTCAACTCAAAGAAGGATACCTTCACAAATGCAACATCAACATAAGCCAATCATGGATGCAAAACATTAAAGAGGTACAAATAACATCAAATCCTCAATAGTGTGGCAAAGCATATCCCACTGGAGTCATAAAATCAATCCCTTAACAACGAAGCATTCTCCCTCTCATCGGAGTGTCAAATCGCATAGGAATCACCTCATCGGTAAGGCATGAACCTTCTTACAGGAGAACATGAAACAACATAAGGGATCAAACAAAATCATAATAAACTCTAAAAAGGTCAATACATACTACACAAGCCTCTGGAGTACTCACACAGACCAAAGATGCACTCAAACAAGCTAAAAACTGACTTTCGAAGACCCTCGAGATAGCTCAACGTTCTTGAAACCTAGGGTAGCCTTCCTAGTATGTATGGTAACATTTTTGGCATTTATGGTAGCATTTTTGGTCAGTATGATGACATTTTTGGTCTCTACGACGGTGTTTGTGGTCAATATGGTTGAATTTGCAAATAAGGACCTCAACTCTCCTAGTCAGTTTGACAGAGCATATGGTACAAATAGTGGCATTCCTAGCATGTATGGTGGCATTCTTGGTATGTAGGGTGGCATTTTTGGTAAAAGTGCAGAGATCAACTCATTACAAAGGCATATGGCTTAGGAGGGGTCTCAAGAAGACTCGGGGGTATAAAATGACCCTCATACCAAACACAGAAGGTCTAAAACATCAAAATATAATCATAGACCATCAACATATTCATGTCATGCTTCTTAGTAAAAAGACGTAGAAGAAAATCTCTCTCCCACTGATTAGAACTGAGAAATGGGAGCCAAAACCACATAGGAGAGAGAGAGGAAGGTAACCAATAATAGGAAAGAATTAAAACAAGATAGACAAGGTCCAAAAACATGTAAGACAAGTGAAAGGAAAGATCCACACTTCAACAAAACAGTCACAATGAAAATACAATAATTCACAAGGAACCCAGAAAGCCAAATCTATACTTCCCCCTTTCCAAACTTGCATAACAAACTGAAATCCACTAAGGAAGATCATTTCCACATTAAATAAAACTCCAAGAGCAAATCAAATTTCCAAATTACAGACACAAAGAAGTCAATCTTTTCCAGAAAGAAAATGCAGAAGTAAGAATCACAAACCCGCAATTCGTAAAACCAAAATTGAAGAAGAAATATGAAAATGCCAAGCCTTCCAAAATCCAAATCGAAATCCAAATTACAAATCCAAATTCAAAAATCCTCTTGCATAGATCTGCCGGATGATTAACCCGTGCACAGACCAACAAGCCAAAATAAATAGAAAATTAAATTTAATACTATAGTTTTCTCAACCAATAGAAAAATTCCAAAAACCATATATCATACTTACCTTTACAAAATTTGAAAAAGGCATAATATAAATATATATATCTTAACTACCCAATCAAGCTGACCAATCAAAAATAAAGGTAGGTAGAAATAAATCAAATTCAATTACTTAGTACAGATATGACAATCAATTGGGAAATACAAATATTAATTAGATGGTAGGTAAAAATAATATTATTTACCCATACTTTATTAATTAATTCCCACATAATGATTTATAATTAATTATCATTATTAATATCAACATCAATAAATAAATAAAATAAATAGAACCCAAATAAATAATTAAATTAAAAACAATAACTAAATAAAAGTAATCTTCAACAACAAATAAAACAAAATAAATAATTAAACAATAAATAAAGCTCAATTAAATATCAATAAATTAAATTAAATACTTAATTAAATTCTTAATTAAAATAAATAATTCAATCATGCAATAAAGCCAATAATCAAGCCACAACTGATCAAAATAAGAAGCGAGAGAGATTTGACCTCAAGACCTATGAAACAAAGTAGAAGAGACTTAACCAATACACCACATCTCTTAGTTGACCATAAAGGAAGATAAACCAAAAAAGAACATCAAGATAAGCTAACAAGGTATACATCTTAGACTAAGAGTGTGTAAGGGAAACTATGTCATCTTCGACAACTTGCCATTGGGATAGGACACACTTAGACCTGTGAAGCCAGGTGGAGTCGATGTCCGGTACTTGCAAACTTGCATCAAAGACTAAACACAACATATATGATACATATACATCATATTAAATAGGCATGTGATAAAGAATCACGATGACATATCATGCTCGCATGAGTGATATGACACCGTCTCTACTCACGAAGATAGTCGCACAATATAATACCAAAACACCACATAGAATCATCATCATGAAATAGGGTTAGTGTCAACATAGATTAAATAATCCACGTGATCAATGATCACATATATATATCCATGAAGCATATAAATCAATCAGTCAAGGTGATTCTATGTACTAACATCCATTAAAACCATCAAGTATCATATGTCATAAAGCATGTCTAACATCATCAACCATATGAAGCTCCAAAACATAATAAGTCATATCAAGTAATCATAAATCCACATAGAGTCCTAACATCAATGATACCATCTAAGATAGCAGAAGAGTCATATATAGTCATCAAAACATCCACCATAAGCATGAAAACATAAATAGAGTAAGTATCGATCAAGATACCATCAATAAGTCTAACTAGGTCTATCTGGACAACAAAAAAGAGATGAATCCGGGAGGGGCACTACAATACCAATGATGCCAAAGGTAATGTAGAGATGGAATTATTTTCCACAAAGTATGTTCATGACTACTTTGAAAATTTTGGTGTGGTTATATGCCCAAGTCAAACTAAGTGCATTATGGCATTTTTCATTCAATTTGAGAAGAGAGAAGTAGAGTGTAATGCAACATATTTATTGATGAATACAACCCCACACACACACACACATGTATGTGTATGTGTATACATATACACGTACACACACACACACATGTATATGCATATGCACACACACACACACATATGTATGCATGTATGTATCTATGTATCTACATACATATATACATATATACATATATATATGCATATGTATATGTGTGTGTGTGTGTGTGTGTACATATACATACATATATACATGTATATACATTTACATGTATATACATTTACATGTACATACATGTATATGTATGTATATACATATACACATATGTGTATATGTATATACATTTACATGTACATACATGTATATGTATGTATATACATATACACATATGTGTATATGTATATACATACATGTACATGTACATACATGTATATGTATATACATATACACACACATATATGTGTATATGTATATACATATACATGTATATACATGTATGTACATGTACATGTATATACACACACATATACACATACACATATACATATACATATACACACACATAGATATATACATATACATATATACATACATGTATATGCATATATATATGTATATGTATATGTATATACATATACATATACATATATACATACATGTATATGCATATATATATGTATATGTATATGTATATACATATACATATACATATACATATATACGTACATATATGTACACACATATATACATATATATGTACACACACATATATACACATATATACATATATGTATGTGTGTACATATATATATGTGTGTGTGTGTACATATATATATATATGTACATATATACACATATATTAATATGCGCACACACACACACACATATATTTGTATATGTATGTATGTATATGTATGTATGTATATGTATGTATGCATATGTATATATATATATATATATATATATATATATATATATATATATGTACATATATGTACATGTGTATATGTATATGTACATGTGTATATGTACATGTACATAAATATCTACATGTACATATATATATGTACACACACACACACATATACATATATACATATATATATATACATACATATATATATATGTATATATATATATATACATGTACATATATGTATATATGTACATGTATATATATATATACATATATATATGTACATATGTGTGTACATATGTGTACATATATGTACATATATGTGTATGTGTATGTATGTGTGTGTGTGTGTGTGTGTGTGTGTGTGTGTGTGTGTGTGTACATACATATATGTGTATATGTATGTATGTGTATGTGTATGTACATGTACATGTATACGTACACGTACTCATAAATACATATATACATATACATATACACATACGTATACGTACATACATATACACATACGTATACGTACATACATATACGCATACGTATACATGTATACACCTAAAAATGATCTGAAGATAGTTAATTAAATACACAGTTATTTGATTAATCCCCCTTTCCAATTAATTGAATTCACAAGCAATTTGATTAATTTCTCTATTCATCTACAAGTAAATAAATCTACGTGATATATTTACATAGTTCATTTCATATCCCCTTTTGATTAATTAATCCAAATTGATTAGTCATTTCCCCCATTTAAATCAATTCTTCTAATCCCTAATTAAAATTAACAAACTCAAGTTTGTTGAGATCAATTATCATTTTCCAATTATTTGAATTTCTAAATTCAAATGAGCACATAGCTCCTAACTTTTAACCACCTAACCTAACCATCCCCTAACTTAACCCTGGGTTTAACTAACCCTATCTTATCTTGCACATTCTAACCTCCTTATCCTAACCTCCCATGGTGTGGATATTCTCCCCTTGAGACACATGACACTTTTTCCACATGTCTCCCCCCTTGGACACTTTCCCTCTCATGAGCAAGGCTCCTTGACACTTGTCACCACAGAGATGAGAAGTGTCCCTTCCTCCAACCTCTTCTCCAACTTCCTCAATCTTGGCCCTTGATATCTTCAAATCAGATCTGGACCATTGATTCCTACCACCTCAGCTTTGGCCTTGGAATTCCTATAAATATCCCCCATTTTGGAGCAATAAGGATCCCTTGCATTCATATTCTTAGCATCATTACTATAAGCAATTTGCATTTCAATTATCTAGGAATTAGCTTTTGGATTAATCATAGCATGTTAATCTAGTTTCTTAAATCATGCATTTCATATCATTTTCATAATCAACCATGATCAAATAGCTACTCAATTCTTGAGTTGTCACTTTGGAGGTCATTGCTCCGCTGAGAGCCAATCAATCCAACACCTTCAAGGTCCTCAAGAATAGAGGAAAATGGGATATTTCAAGGAAGGCTTATGGTTTGCATCTTTAATTTAGTTTTCAATTAGGCTTTCCATTATGTTTTTATTGTTTCATTATATTAGTATGCCTTCTTATATACCACATTTTTAGCATCACAATACGTATACGTATATGTATATGTATGTACATATACGTATGCGTATATGTATATGCATATGTATATGTATATATGTATACATATACGTATACATATACACATATGTATACATATATGTATACATATGTGTATATGTATATATGTATACATATACGTATACATATACACATATGTATACATATATGTATACATATGTGTATATGTATATGTATACATATACGCATATGTGTATGCATATGTATATGTATATGTACACACACACACACACATATATACATACATACATACATACATACATATACATATGTATATAAATATATATATGTATGTATGTATGTATATATGTGTATGTATGTATGTGTATGTATGTATGTATATGCATATACATATATACATGTATATATGTATCTATATATATATATGTATATACACATACACATGAATATATATATATATATATATACATATGTATATATGTACATATATGTGTATATGTATGTGTATGTGTATGTGTATGTGTACATGTATACGTACATGTACCTACATGTACAAGTACCTACACATACACATACACATACACATACACATACACATACACATACAAATATATACACACATATATGTACATATATAAAC
Organism: Cryptomeria japonica; assembly: GCF_030272615.1. Lineage (NCBI taxonomy): Eukaryota > Viridiplantae > Streptophyta > Pinopsida > Cupressales > Cupressaceae > Cryptomeria > Cryptomeria japonica. The sequence continues at coordinate 181,234,669 of NC_081405.1, forward strand.
ATGTACATATATACACATGTATATATATATTCATGTATATATGTAGATATACATATATATACATGTATACATGTATGTATGTACATATATACATGTGTATACATATATACACATGTATATATGTACATACATACATGTATACATGTATATATGTATATATATAACATATGTGTACATATATATATCTATATATGTATATACATATAAATATATGTATACATTATATATATGTACATATGTACATATGTACATATGTATATACATACATATATATGTATATATGTAAGCATATACATATATACATATGTATATATATGCATATATATATCTATCTATCTATATATATATACATGTGTATATATGTACATGCATATATATGTACATATATGTGTATGTGTATGTATTTGTATGTGTATGTGTATGTGTATGTGTATGTGTATGTGTATGTGCATGTACATGTATATGTACACATACACGTACACGTACATATACATATACATATACATATAGATTATATATGTATGTATGTATATATATACACACATATAGACATGTATGTATGTACATATATTGTTAAACACTATTGGATGCTGAGAGGGGGGGTGAATTGACATACACTAAAACTTAATCAAATTTAGCCTTCTACATATCATTCATTTCATTTACCTCATGCATGAAAGTAAATAACTGAAACAACAAAAGCAACCACACAAGAACACAAATATTTTTACATGGAAAACCCAAACTAGGAAAAACCACAGCGAGAAATATCTCACTATATGATAATTAGATTATAGTGTTTAGGCTAGAGGCCAAGGAGCTCACTACCCTTGAGATGACTTGCAAAGCTAAGGTGCACAACCTTAGGGCAAGCTACAAAAAGGGACTTGCAAACACTAAATATCACTTCTTCAAGAAAAGATACAATAATTTTGATAGAAAGATAACAATAGGGTTGAATTGTAAAGAATTGCATCCACTAAAATGCTTATCACAATTCACAATTCAAAATACATCATAAATTGTCTTCATTACTACTTTAATACACTTCCAGACCACTACATTGATACATATTTTGTTTTCACAACATACACAACACTCATTCATATTCCCACAATGATTGCATCCTCTTTATACCAACTGCAACCTTAAGGACATCAATAAGGTCGGCCTAATTATGTATGTAACGTGCAAGTACAAAATAGTTAGCCAAAACCAAACTCCAATGAAATGTAGAAGAAAAAATGAGACATGTGAGACATCACTCCATGTCGACACACCTTACTATCCATTCTAAATCATCACCCATATATCCAAACAAAACCGCACGAACTAAAACATTATAAGTCAGGTGCGAAAGATAAAGTACTCAAGGTACACCAATACAACTAACACCAATTATGATGCAAACTGCCAAAGATGCAAGCGGATGCCCAAGATGGAATCACCAAACATCCACAACATTGAATAATCAAATTGCATCACCAAAATACTAGTAGACATAGGAATGCAACACATTCCTATACACTAATACCATAACAGTCACACATTACTAAACACCAACTACAGATCCTAGAAATCAACACCAAAGCTTTGGAAACATCATGATACACCTTTATAAGCTTTCTGAAGCATCAACAAATAGATTCCACACATCTTCATGATAACATTGTCATCCCACTATAACTGTACTATATCAGACCACATCTAGACTAAGGAATGTAACCTAGTTGCACATCTAGATCAACAAGCTTGACATCAATGACAACAAGAACTCATATTTGCAACATACATACATACATACATACATACATACATACATATACATATATACATTACACATACATATACACTGTAATTTACTAAAATTGCACCCCTTGCAATTTTCAACTGCATTTGGGTCTTCGCCTTAGTGTTTGCACCCCTCAGCCTGATCGGAGACCTGATTATGCTCACACATATCAAAAACCTCATTCAACTCAGTGATGCACTCATCTGCCACCTTGATCCTACCCCAAATTAGGGCAAGACCAAGGCGTGGCACCTTGGTCCCCCTTAATGGGGACCTATCCTTGGGCCCCTCCCCCTGACCTATCTCAAATTTGAAGCTGGACAACCCCTCTATGTCGGCCCATGTCAAAAACTTAATCAATTAATCCTACGTGAAATTATATAAGAGGGATTTCCCCTCTCATTTGACAACACACAATCATTATCAAGCATCTGAGCATTCAAGAGATCAAGCATTCAAGAATTCAAGAGAAATTGAGCATTTTTAGTCTTCCTTCAAGCTTTGGAGAAGCAACAGAGTCAAGATTTCAAGCATTGAAGAGGAGATCATCATTCTAATTCATGAAATCATAATTTCATGTGGAGGCAAGCAAAACTTCACAAGGAGGTATAAGCATTTCATTTTCAGTCAATTCAACATCCCCTCAAAGAGGAGGATTTCTACTTTCAGTCATTTCAATTACATTATTTCAACCACTTGGTTAATTCCAAAACTGAGGTTTTACCTAAAGGCAAACCCCTATTCCCAACATATTTCCCTTTCCTTCTATGTGTAGGAAGCAAGTGCCCAACTGTTCTACTAGAGTTAAGCTTTATTTGCAGAGATGGAAAAACCCTTTTCTATGCGCAGAAAGTTCAAAGGACCAAGAGGGGGGCGACCTGGTCTGGACACATGGTCCCTGCAACTTTTGGCAGATTTCGTAGAGCAGCTCTGAAACATCTCAAACTTCTCAGATCGAGGTGCGCGACGAAATCTCGAATGTGTAGCTCATTGTTTTCTCATATTTGTCTTCATTTCCAACACTTAGTCTTAATTCAACTAGTCAACTTACAAAAGAGGGTCAAACACATTCCAAACACAACACCTACTTTTTATTCTATCCTTGTATCATTTAGGATTGGATCTAGTAGATTCATCCTCCAAGTGAAAATTGGCTTAGTGATTTCCCCTTTTCCAAGTGGTGAATTGGCTAAGACTTGAATTTTCCACTTTACATTTTGGTGAACCCGACTCCTTACACCCTTAATTTTGATTTTTGTTTTTAGATTTGAGTGTATGCAATTTAAAATTCAAATTTTCAATTACAAGCTTAATTTCCTTACAATTTTCAAAAGTTTAGAGGTTAAATTCACAAACACCCTAATTTTCAGATTCAAAATTGAGCTTGTGATTTGTCTAAATTGGATTGATTGTTTTAAATCTGAGAACTTTTCAATTTTACAATTCAAGTTTTCATTTACATGTTCAATTTTTTTTTTTAAAAATTAAGTGGTTAAATAAAAAAAAAACCCTAATTTTTTATTTTAAAATTGAACTTGTGGATTGTGTAGATCTTGAACTAATTTTCAAATTTGAGTCCTTGCTTCAATTTCAAAATTCAAATTCCCACCTTGTAGTATTCAAATTTTCAAATTTAATTTTTTAAAATTAAATTAATCTTGTGCAATTTTGAATTTTCCTTTAAGCATTTAATTGACTCAATTAAATCTAAAGCCTCTTGTTGTACTTCTAAACATCATAAAAGTCAGCCCTTAAGTGTGCCCTTTTTTGTTTTATTCTTTCAATCAATCATCTTCTCGAACATCCTAAGTGTGTCCTATTTCGATCTTCAAGGCTTATTTTCACATATCTAGACATCTAAAATTCCCATATACTTCTAGAATTTGCATTAAAATCACAATATCTTGCTTCCCTGAAAATTTGGTAAAAAGTTGGTTTGACCAAGTAGCTACCTACCCAGTCTTGACTTTTTCTCCTCAAATTTTGAGAGCCTGTTTTGACTGTATTTTACTGCTCAATTCCAGAGATTTGTGAAATTTTATTGATTTTAGGTCGCCCTAAGGTCGAAAACAAATAAGAATTTCAACATTTCCATTTTTAATTTAAATTTTAAGATTAAGTGGTTAATTACATATACCCTAATTTTTAAAATTAAATTTATTTCTTCAATATTTCAACATTCCAAAATTTTAAAATTTTAAAATTAAGAGGTTAGATTTGCACAACCCTAATTTCAATTTTCAAATTTTCAAAATTAAGAGGTCATTTTCAGCCCTAATTTTAATTTTAAATTTCTATCTTCTAAGGGATAATTTTAAATTTAAATTAAGAGGTTATTTTAGCAAAGCCCTAATTTTAAATTTTAAATTCCTAGGAAATTACATTATTACTCTTGATTCTTTCAATCATTTTTCCTAGAATTTTTCATTTTGAGATTTCAAAATTCAAAATTCCAATTTCCCTCCCTTAGTCCATGAGTTTTACTACTATTAGTCCTACCTATAGTATCCCCATTAGGAGAAGTTATAAAATTAAGGCCACCCAAGGTTTAATTACTGAGGAAATGGAGCCTATTTTGGATAGATTTTTCAATGAGGATATTGGTGGTTCTTCTAATTCTATAGATATTCTCGTTTATCCTCTTGATAATTATCATGATGAGGAGGATTCACTAACTAGGGTATCCATTAACCAATTGGTGAAGATGGACAATCAATTTGACAATCTTCAACAATGGATGAGTCAAGAATACCTGAAAAGTGAAGCTCTCCCATTGATTGAAGGATTAAAATGAATGATTCAAAGTGATAAACATGGCATTGATATCTTGCGTGGTATTGCTCATATTGTTGATTCTAATATCATGCCTATGAATAGTTGTGCTAAAAAGCTAGGTTATACACAACCTCATAGTCTCATTAATAATTCAATTTCTTTAACAAATTCTATGATTAATGTCCCTACCTTCACATCAAACATCATGGCTACGTCTACGCAAAATGTCATACCTACAAATGTTAGTCATGGGGGAAATACCTCTTCTTTCATTTCTCCTACCATGAGTGCTCCCCTTGTTACCCAATCACACTCACCACCTATAAATGCCAGTCAAGGGGGAAACTCCTTCAATCATAATTCCTTCATTCCTCTTATGAGTCTTCCATGTGTTACCCAACCTTCTCTATTACCTACTTATCATAGCGTCCCACTTCCTTATTCTCAATCTCTTCCTTCATTCAACAATTTTACTCGTCCCTCTCAATCCAACATGTCTAATTTCAATCCTTCTATCGAAGCTACAATCAATAGTCTAAGCCAAACAATGTCTTCCTTACAACAACAAATAGCTTCTATGAATCAATCCAAGTATAATGTGCCCACATTTGATGTAGCGAGCCCATTATCCAATGACAATGTTAGAGCCGTCCCTCCTAAAAATGTAGAGGTTCCCCAATTGGAACTTTATAATGGAAAAGGTGATCCCTTAACTCATGTTAAAACATTCCAAACTTTGTGTAGTGACTTTTCTCATGATCAAAGATTGTTAGCGAAATTGTTTACTAGAACATTAAGGGATAGAGTTTTGCAATGGTATTGTTCTTTGCCTCCTTATTCTATTACTTGTTTTCAACAATTGGCTAATTCTTTTATTCAACAATTTTACAATAACTTTGGTCCTAAAGTTACTTTGACTATTTTGATGCATTGTAAACAAGGTGTTAAAGAAAAAGTGATTGATTTTATTGGTAGATATAAGCATTTGTATTCTCAGATTTCTTTTCTTGTGCTCGATCAAGATATTCAAAAGATTTTATTTCTAATTTACAAAAATATATTAGGGATAAACTTCTCTTAATTGAGTTCACTTCCTTTCCACAGTTGTGCATAGTACTTCACAATTATCAATTGACTGTGAGTCAATTGGAACAATCATCTCCTTCCATGGCTCCAAGTGATAAGTGTGATAGTACTCAACAACCATTTGTGAAGTTCAAACCAAACAAAGGATTCATCAAATTCAATGAGAACCACAACAACAATCAACCGGTAGCCACTACAGGTGCGCCTCCTTTGTCTAAATACTTTAAAAGAGAAAAATAATTTACTCCTTTGAATGAATCTTTACATAGAATTATGTCTAAGTTAATACAAATGAATGTGTTAAAAATTCCCCAAATCAAGCCAATTGATCCATCTAAGACAACTTCACCTTACTTTGATGCTAAATCCTTTTGTCAATACCATCGATAGCTCGGTCATGATACTGAAAAATATTTTTCATTGAGAAGTAGGATTAAATAATTGATTGATAACAATACCATATCTGTGTCAGGTGTGAATGATAAAGGAAACAAATCCGTATCTCCTCCTAATCAAAACCTTTAGATTTTCACTGATCCTTTACCATCCCATTCCACTAATGTGATTGAGACTGATCATCTTTCTTTCTCTCCCAATGATGTTGGCCTTGAATCTAATAATGTGTTGAACCTTGTAGATCAACAAGAACCTCCTAAGGATTTATGCATCACATTTGATCCTAGTGAGACCATTAAAGCACCTGATGGCCCATTATACATAAGTGCAAAAATCAAAGGTATGCCTTCTAGAGGAGTGCTTATTGATCCTGCTTGCATGGTTAATATGGCAACTGAAGAATTTCTGTATACTTTGCAATTGCATCAAGTGATATACAATGATACTGATGTTGTAGTTAGAGTCTTTGATGACTTTTCTTGTCCACCTATTGATTCTATCACACTTCCTATTGATGTCAACACTAAATGCTTAGATGTTCAATTTTCTATCATTCCTACATTCGATCAATTTCATGTGAAGTTGGGACATCCTTGGCTCTCTTTCATGAAAGCGATCACTTCCATAGTTCATAAGTTTTTGAAATTTCCTTATAATGATAAAATCATAACTGTCAATCATAACATGTATCAACTTGTAGTGAGGAATGGAGACATTTGTCTTAATTACTTTTAGTCTGAACGATTCTAGCCTCTTCAACCTAGAAGTTATTCTCTCTTTAGATCATATCAAACCTGGAAAAATGAGATTATTTTGTCCATGAGTAAACCTAGAAATCTGACACTTAGCATTCCCCTTGACGATCATATCCCCCTTCTTGAGGATAAGATTATTCTTCCTCCTAAGGAAAGAAATAATCTTCTTCCCAAAGAGGCACCTATTCTTTCTCCTAAAGAGAAGAGTATCCTTTCTCCTAAGAAAAGAGATATTCTTCTTCCCAAGGAAGAATCTATTCCTTCTCCTATGGATGAGTCTACCATTGAGCAAGAGAACATCGATGGAGATGTTGTGCTAGAGCTCATGAAGTTGCTTCCCAAACCATTGCTTCTCCTAAAATTCCAACTGTTGACATGATCCCTTTTTCTCCTAAACAAGATGTTCAACCTAATTCTCCAAGATGAAAAATGCTTAAAACAAATGATGGTTCAAGTTCTATTCTTATTAATCTTGATGAAGAAATAGGTGAAAATGTTGATCCTAATATTTCTGATGATGAATATGAATTTATTGATGTTGACAATGATTTATCTGCAAAATTTTCAAAAGCATTAATCCTATCTCCTAGCAATGAACAAAGTGTCTCATCATTAGAGCATGGTCCTTGTTTGGAACTTGTGATAGCTTCATCTATTGTGCTCGATGTGGCTCCTCTTGCATGTTGTCCACCTTCCTAAAATAATGATAAAAAAGATCGGGGGAGGATGATGTGCTTGATTAGCTTCATTAGATCTGTAGAATCATGCCCTCTTTTGAATGCAAAGTCCTCCAAGTGAAAATTGGCTTAGTGATTTCCCCTTTTCCAAGTGGTGAATTTGCTGAGCCTCAAAATTTCCACTTTACACACACACACACACACACACACACACACACACACACACACACACACACACACACAACACACACACACACACACACACACACACACACACACACACACATGGTTGGAATCCAATAACACTGAGAGGGGGGGAGGGGGGGGGGGTGAATCAATGTTATACCAAAATTATTAATTTTAGCCTTATTAAAATATGCATACACCAATCGGTATACTGGTACATAAAAAAATGAAAGAAGTAAAGAAACCAATAAGCCAATCACATAAATGAGCACCATAACACACAAAATTATACATGGAAAATCTCAAAGAGGAAAAACCATGGTGCGATTTGTGACCCGCAATATCAATTCACTGGCGATATGAAGAGATATTACAAAATATAGGGGTCTGCACTTGCAGGAAGGCTTATAGCCTAGAGCACACTTCTCAATCAGAAAAGGAGACTCACTGACTACATACAAATCCAGACTACAATCCAGAGAAGTGTTTAACTACAAAAGATAGCATCTTCTATGCCTAAATACAGTTCCGGTTAAGCTCTATCTGTTTCAGTTTGAAACCCTAAACCCTTTACCAGAATACCCCTTTACACAAATATCCTCACATACATGATCTCTCAGATATATTTTGCATCTCCTTCATTATTTCCTTCCTAATACATATTCGGATCATATCACATATGTCAAAATGATCTAATATAATTGACCTATATACCCCTTACAATTTATCATGCCTTATGTCAGCTTACAAAGATATTTACAATATGAATATACATGTCAGCTAGATAACATAAATAAATGAATATAAAAAACAATTGCTGATGCCGGATCCAAAAAATGTTGGCCTCCAATACCTAAACCATGTTGGCCTACATTACCGGTAACCAAAGAAATCCTTCTATCCTATCGGTGCCAGTGTAGTGTCTGTGAAGTGCCTGCTGGTACACAAACAAACCAAAACATGAAGCTAGAACAAGATACCATGTTGCCATCAATGATAACATAGTGAAACCAACCAATTGAGTGTCAATTGACAACATATATAGACATATAGATATATAGACATATATACATATACATATACATATACATATACATATACATATACATATACATATACATATACATATACATATACATATACATATAATATGTATATATTTATATTTGTACATATGTATATGTATATGTGTATATGCATATGTGTATGTATATATGCATGCATGCATGTGTGTGTGTGTGTGTGTGTGTGTGTGTGTGTTTGGCCTTGCAATCTCAATAAATATAACTGAATTTGACATGCTTTCAAGGTGGAAATTTTCTTTAGCATTTAGAAAGAAATTCTACTATTTTTGTGCATTTCACTATTGATCAAAATGTTTCACTTTAGTCCATGGGTGGTTGGATCGATCCTTTCATTTCTTGGGTTGTGAGGAGAATTTGCCCATCCTTTTCATCCAGGTTCCTCAGCTTAGAAAAGAAAATTATTGAACCATTCCACATTAGCTATAATTAGGGGTAGGTTCTAAAGCTATAATTTGTCTAATTTTTTTTATAGATCCAGATGTAAGCTCATAAGATTTCCCTAGAAGTGGCTTGTCTTCCAAAGTTGCTTAATCAATAGGGAAATTCCCTTTGTACTATTGCCAAAGTTCTTCCATCTTTCTCTTCTTCTTCTTTTAGTCATTCTCTTACCTATAACCATCGATAAGGAGGAGACACTCTACTTGTTCCACTCAATCTCCCCAATCACAACTTCCTTTCTGCTATGCTAGTGGTCATGATAACACATCATGGATTGGATAGTAGTCCTCCTCATCTCCCCCTCCTTAAGGTGCTACTTTTGGGTTGTCTTTAAAGGTTATTAGGATGTCCTGCTCATGGGTGTCCTATCACTAACTCTTACAAGTGGTTTCTTCTAGTGGATCTAGCAATTTATTTGACTCTCATTGGTGATAAAGACAAAGATAAGGACATAGATGAGGGCTAGGATATTCTTGATGTCACTTCAAATCTTGTTGATATATGGGGTAAGTCAAGTAATTGGTACCATCTACCTCCTTTGGGTGCTATTTCTCTTGTTTCTTAGTGGCTTTGTCTATTATTTCTATGTTTTTTCTGGGCTTAGCCTTGTATGACTCTTAGGGTATGATCATGTGTCCACCCATCTTTTTTGCGAATTAGTATACTTATATGACTCTTAGGGTTTTATCATCTTGAGTTTGCTTTTATAGCTTTATTTCAAGCTATAGTTGAGCTTAATTAATCTTTTCATGCTTTTCCTTTATTTCTCCTAATTTTAGGATTAGGGTATCTCTTGCTTTCTGGAAAAGCAAATCATTCATTGATTGTGATTGTGAATCTCCAATAATTTTGTATGTAGTTAATACAAAATCCTTAGGTTTTTATGGAGCACATTATCTTTACTTGATCTCTTTTGTCTTTTATTGCAGATGATTCTTGGCTCCTGTGGTTGTATCATCAACTTCTACATGGTACCAGAGGTTTAGATCTGTTAAGTTCCTATCCACATACTTGAGGGATCCTACCTTGGGCGACTTTTACGTACACATTGGGATCAAATGAAGGTTGATTTCCAATTTTTAATTTTTTTTGGCTTTGGAAAGTTTCCATTTTTTCAAATTTCCATTTTTGGAAAATTTCTATTTTAGAAAAGTTTCCAGTTTCAAAAATTTTCCATTTTAGAAACCCTTCAAGTCCTAGTTGACATGTAGCTAGTTTTTTGGCAACAACTTGGTCATATAGAATCAAAGTTGCATAAACAAGATATCGTCAAAAAGATAATTCCAATGCCAATTTAGATTTACAAGTGGTTTTGTCAGATTCTACACCAAATTTTTGTACTTGGCCTCAAATTTTAGCCTTCAATTTTGCACTTTCGAGGCCATATCTTGCACATTTGGACTCCGTTTTTTTGAAAACTAGATATTGTCAAAAAGATCTTAGAGTCTTCTATCTAGATCTCATGTCTATTTTTCTAAATTTTTTCCCAAGTATATTTTATTCAAATTTTTGTGTTTTCACTATTTGATCAATTACTTGGATGTTTTGGAACTTGAAATGGATTTGTTTATTGGAGAGAATTATATTTGATGTACTTTACATGTGTTGAGATATGTTGCCTTATTTGTGTGGACTCATACTTGAAGTAATGACTTTAGGAGGTAAATCATAGACCATGTTGTGGGTGTGATTTTTTTAGTATTGGTTATGACACTATGTTTTCTCTATTGGACTTGGTTTCCTCACACATTTTGGAATCAAATTTGGGAGATACATGGAGACCTCATATCTCTCCATTCATAGAGGATCTTACAATAGGTTGTCTTCTTCCCCTTCCATATGCAAATTTGATGATTACACTTTAGAGGAGCTTGAGTGTATCATAAGTCTTGCATGTTTTGATGGACTAGAGGCCTATCTTCATGTTCTTGCTCCTTGTATTGGGATCCCATATTCATCTTCTTTTGTTCTTGATCAAATTGGCATTAGCTCATGCATAGCCCCCATTGATTCAGTGTACTAGTAAATTATTCTTCTAGACACAACTAGATGGGACTTGTATCTTACAGACATATCATCCTTGTTGGAGTCTCATATTATAGATTTGGAGGATTATTTTGAGGATATTCATCTCCTCTTTTCTAATAGCCACATTGATGTTGTTAGCTTATATTAATTTCCCATGGAGCTTTTTCTTCATCAGTTTTTGTAGAGTCTTAATTCGTCACCTCCTACATTGACTGGGCATGTACCTAATTGGTTTGTGACATCATCATCTTTCATGGACATAGCAACATTTGAGCAGTTTTCAAAGGCACACATAGTTTGGATTTGGATTCCCACATCTTCCTATTTATCGAGTGGACTTTCTTGTCTCTAGTGGATTTGTTTCTTCCCAAAGAGAGAAATATTGTTTGTAGAATGTGGATCATGTTTTGTCTTCAAGAATTCATCATTAGCACATGAGATAATTCTTCATTGGAGGGATTCTTATCCTCATTTTCTCTCTCTTATGGGGGAAATATTTGTTGTACAATTGTGACAAAATTAGTCCTTGGGGGATCACATTGAGTCCTCCTTCTTTCCTTCTTTCTCTAGTATAGTTATTGTATTTTCTTTCTTTTAGAGAGGAGGTTTGTCCCACTAGGTTTTCTCCCTTTGTTTGTTTGTGAGAGTTACATTGCTTTGCAATGATTTGTACATGAGTACCTAATCAAGCATGGTTATTGGGACTCATTCATGCATGCATTTGCATTCATCATTAGCTTTCTAGCTTAAATATAAGTTAATCTTAAGGGGGTTGTTGTAGTACTTAAAGAAGCTTTATTTAATTATTTATTAATTAAGTCCTTTTATTACTTTTTCGCTTAAGCTAAACTTAGATACTTTTTTCATCTTGAGTTTTCTTTTCTACCTTTATAGTTGAGCTTAATTTAGTTCCTCATTCTTTGTCTTTAGTTCTCCTAATTTTAGGATTAGGGCATCTTTTGACTTCTATAAAAGCAAGTCATTCATTCATTGTAATTGTGAATCTCCAATATTGTATCTTTAATTTTTTTTGTACAACTAATACAAAATCATCAGGTTGTTATGGAGCATATTATCTTTGCTTGATCTCTTTTGTGTGATAGGTGCTTTTCTTGTAGATGATTCTTGGATCATGTGGTTGTATCATCAACTTCTACAATATCATATTTTCAATTCTTAGCTAGAAAATTCTAAACAAAAAATTGAAACTAAAACTAGTAGCGTTCAGGACCAATAGTACCTCTAGATTGTGTTTATAGGTAATATCATGATGCTTGAGATAATACATCTATAGCCTAACGAATCTGTAATAATGATGCCTGTTTCATTATCCCTTTAAATTGTTGCAAAGAAATAAGGGACATACTGATGATGATAAATCCAAGGGACATGTACTCTCTCTTAAATTGATAACATAAATAAAATAATTGAATGAATCTAAACATGTGAGTTCAAACTTAGCAAACCCCCATGTAGGATACAAAAGACTTCCATATAATTTTGTTATGTTATTTCATATTTAATGATAATAATAGAATTTTCATTATAATTGGTTTCAAGGATGATGTTATTTAGGAATAGGAAATTGGTGCATTTTTAGGAAATGATCATTGCTTCCCTTTGTGGGTAGTAGTCACAAAGGAACTATCTAGGGAGGAGGTGTTGGATATTATTGGTCATTGCTGCTACTAGGATATGTTGTTGTCATTTATGTCAACATATTCCTATGTATTGCTCTGGTGATTGCAGATTGGGAAGATCTTATGATCTGGTTTGCAGTGTTGTTTTGCTGATCACTATTTTGTAGAGTTTAATATTTCCTCAGGTATATTATGGTGTGATCAGATCTTGTGCTAAGTTTTTGGGATATTGCTTGGGGTGGTCTTGTTGGCATTATTGGATTAACTGATTATGTGTTACATTGATGTTTTGTCATTGATGTCAACACTAGCTGATATGGCTGGTTATCGACATACAGGTTTTGGTTATTGATAGAAGAGACTAACTGTTGGACACTTCCGACATGTTTGGATCTATGGAATGTGATTGGTTACATGTGGTACATGCTTTTGGAGCATGTTTTGGTCAGTTGGTATTGACAAGTTAATGGGATGCTGTCATACATTTTGGTAAACCCTTACCGACATTGGTTTAAGGTTTAACTGACAGAGCTTTCACCGAGGAATCTTGACAGGATGCATAATTGGTGTTGGTGTAGTTTCTACATAGATTTTAGGATGTTGAAGATGTTCTTTGATCGTGCTTCAACTGCTTGAAGAACTTGCTTTGGCGTGGTGGACCTAGAATAGGTCCGGTACCTATCTAGGTTATGGACCGCTATCATGTTAGCGTGTACTCTACACGTTACCGAGATGTTTCGAGATGATCTATGGATTTATTATTGGTATTTTGGTCTTAAGCCGACATGGCATATCATTGTAATATGGATTTATATTGTAATATATTTTAGGTGGCTGACCTAATTGGTTTAGGCCTTAGGGTTTATATAAATAAGAGGTAGAAACTCTTTATAACATATCATGGTTAAGGAAAAGGTCACGATCAAGGAATGTAATGTGCAAATATTGGAAATCATTCAGGCAGAGGAGTTGATCTATCATTGGCAATCAAATTGGATTCAAAAGAGGATTTAGTCCTCCGACATTGAGCTTAATTGAGACTGTGATCAGGCATGATAGATGCTATCTCTAGCAGTTCACTCTATTGGATTGTTGTCCATTTATCTTGAGAAGGTTGTAGCCTCTCTGTAGTCAGTGAGACTCTTTTTGTAATGAGCAGTACGCTCTAGGCAGTGTGCCTTCCTGCAAGTGCAGGCCCCTCATTGTAACACATACTTTCTGCAAAAGTATCATCTGATTGTGGGTAGGCTTCCCACCATGGTTTTTCCCTTTCCGAGTTTTCCATGTATAACTCATGGTGTTATGTGGTATGGTTGCTTTGCATTGATTATCTGTTTAATTGTTAAGTTGTATTGCTTACCAGTAAATGTTCCTACTAACATCTGTATGTGCTTTACCAGTACTTGATCTGTTTAAGGTTATTAAGTGGATTAAAGTTATAATCTATTAACAAATGATTCACCCTCCCTCTCAGTTGTTCACCAGTTATCCTAAAAGGTCTTGTGTATCTTCATTTCAGATGGATTGTGATTTGGTGCTCCGCAAGTTATCTTTCTTTGTGACAGTTGTTGATTGGTTGTATTCTTGAGCTTTCAGATGTTGATCAATGAAGATTTGATAAGTGGTGTTGGTGCAACTATTCCTAATGATTCTAACATGGTTGCTGGTGTTTCCTAGTTGTTTCCTATTTGTTTTGGTGATCCACATTGATCATTGTACGAGTTTTTGGTGGCTTCTATGAATCGATGATGATTTTTTGTGTTATGCATTTTTCTGGTGGTGTAGCATGGTGCAGTTGATCTTGGCATGATTTTTGATGGAGTTGTGCATTTGGGAATTTAATTTAGGTCTATGTTATGCTATGTAAACCATTATATTGGTCCGATGGTCAATCCTTGTATTGTGTGATGTAATTTTGTAATTGAGGGTTGAGGGTTTAGCCGACCTTGTTATCAAGGTTGATGATTTGTATATATAGGTGACATGTTCATGTAATTTGTGTGTTGATGTTATGTCTGCATTATTAGAGAGAGGTTTATGTGTGAACAAGAGATTTATCCTTCAGTGAAGTGTTGTGTGGAGTTTGGTATTGTAGAGCAGAAATTTGTGCTTAACCAAAACTGTAATCAAGCATTTGGAGATGCTATTCTTTCAATTCACTTTTTCCAAATTGTAGTCCAAATCTTATTGTAATTCAATGAGACTTCCTTGAGGGTTGTAGCCTTCTGGGTCATTATATTTGAGCAGTGAGCTCTAGGTAGTGTGCCTAAATGCATGTGCATTCCCCATTGTAATATTTTCACATACTAATGCAGAGTATCATCTTATTGTGGGTACGTTCCCACCGTGGTTTTTCCCTTAACCAGGTTTTCCACATCAAAATCTTGGTGTTGTGTGTGGTGCTTTCAATTTGCTTATCTTTGTTGTTACTGCAGTTTATTAGATTTGTGTTTTGTGATTAAGTTTGATATTCCAGTGAAGAATGATTCACCCCACTCTTAGTCTTCCTTCTTGGCTGCTGCTAACAATTGGTATCAGAGCTAGATCCTCTAGTTGAAGCTTTACTGCTTAAGGAGATCCGGGATGGCAACTCAAGGTGTTATCTTTAAGAAGGGCAGTCTAAGATTTTATGGGAGTAACTATGCTACATGGAAGGATCGGATGGAAGTGCACTTGACATGTCTTGGTGAAGATTATTGGAAGATTACAAAAAATGCTTATACTATTCCTCTGAATGGACCAACTACTCCTGATGAGATCAAGAAAGATGAACATAATATTAGAGTGAAGGAAGCATTGCTCAGTGCCCTGACAGATTCTGAGATGACAAATGTAATGGGACTTCAGACCACACATGAGATCTAGGTAAAGATTGAGATTCTGTATGAAGGTGATAACTAGGTGAAGGTTTCTAAGTTGCAGAGTTTGAAAGGAAAGTATGAGATGTTGAAGATGGGAGATGATGAGAACATACACTC
This sequence comes from Cryptomeria japonica, assembly GCF_030272615.1. NCBI lineage: Eukaryota > Viridiplantae > Streptophyta > Pinopsida > Cupressales > Cupressaceae > Cryptomeria > Cryptomeria japonica. Next base: position 181,250,505 of record NC_081405.1, read on the forward strand.
TTTCATGGCTAAGATGAATGATCTTGTCCTAGGTATCAGATGTGCCAGTGGAACCATTGAGGAAGATGAAATTGTTGCCAAGGTGCTGATATCTTTGCCTCCTGCTTATAAACATAAGGTTGCTGCTACTGATGAGATCCAGAGTGTGACTACAGTGACAAGAGATATGCTGGTTGGAAAGATTGATGCATTTGAGCTAAGCGAGTTTGGAGAATCACTTGGAAAGTTTGAGACTGCATTCAAAGCATGTGCATCTGTATCCGGTAAGTAGAGATATGATCTTGATGAGTGCAAAATATCCATATATGAAAGAGAGAGAAGAGAGATGGAAGAGAAAGAAAGAGAGATGGATGAACTTGAGGCACTAATTGCCTGAAGATTGCCTAAAGGAGCCAGTAATTATGATGGAAAGTTTCCTTTCAAATGTTTCTCTTGTAATAAGACATGACATTTTGCTTCTAGATGCCTGAAGAGAATGGCTAAGTATGACAAGCATAATAAGTTTGATAAGCATGATAGGAATGATAGATATGAAAAGCATGAGAGGTGTGATAAGCCTTACACGCCTAACTGGAAGCATAGGAATCAAACAAATTGTCATTATGTTACTGATGAAGGTATTACAGATGAAGAATCAGAAGGAGATGAAGTTGTATTCCTTGCCATTAAGGAAGATGGACCTGTACTTGTTGATTCCACTAGCTATACTATTGAGGAGAAAGCTTTGGATGCTAAGGTTGAAGAGAAAGATGAATGGGTAATTGACAATGGTTGTTCACATCATATGACCGGTGATAAAATCAAATTTATGAGTATGGAAAGGTATGATGGTGGAATAGTTAGATTTGGAGATGATAAAGCCTGTGTGATCCATGGGAGAGGTTCTATTTATTTTGATGGTAAGCATAACACTGATGATGTCCTGTATGTTGAAGGTTTGAAGCATAATATTTTGAGTGTTGGATAGATGGTTGATTAAGGTTATGATCTACAATTCAAGGATGTAAAATGCAAGATTTTAAGTGCCTCTGGTATAGAAACTACATCTGGAACTAAGATTGAAGGTAACATTTTTCATTTGAATGCTGGTGAGAAAAGATGTTTGATTGCTTAGATTGATGAGAGTTTGTTGTGGCATAGGAGAATGTGTCATGTAAATTTTGATTCAATGATTAAGATCAGTTCTACATAAGCTGTTAGAGATCTACCTAAGATTGTTAAGCCTGCTAGTCTGGTATGTAAGGAATGTCAATTGGGTAAGAAAACAAGGATTTCTTTCAAGAGAAAACAATATACATCAGATGGATTACTAAATCTTTTGCATACTGACCTATGTGGACTAAAAAATGTTAGAACTGAGCAAGGTGATCGATATTTTATGCTGCTAATTGATGATTATTCCAGGATGATGTGGGTTGTCTTTGTGAAAGAGAAATCATAAGTGTTGGACAAATTCAAGATATTCAAAGAAAAGGTTGAGACTGAGTCTGGATTGAAGGTGAAGTGTCTGAGATTTGATAGAGGAGGAGAATTCTATTTCAGTGAGTTCAATTCATTATGTGAGAAGCATGGGATTAGAAGACAATTATATGCTCCTACAACCCCTCAGCAAAATGGAGTTGTTGAAAGTAAAAACAAATCTATCTTGGATGCTGCAAGGACTATGCTGATTGAAGGGAATGTTGCAAAGATCTACTGGAAAAAAGCCATAAGACCCCTTATGAGCTATGGTTTGGTCATGTTCCTACTGTGAGATATTTCAGAGTATTTGGTAGCAAATGTTATATTAAGAGAGATGAGGATATATGAAAGTTTGATGCTAGAAGTGATGCTATAACAAGAGACTGAGAAAGATAGCAGAGAGTGAAAATGTGAAGGTGGATGAGAACCTTGGAAGAGAGATCATAGCATGCGGTTATGATGATGGACAACATATTGTTTTAGCTCCTATTCAGACTGAAGATCCTAAGTTGAATGATCAAGTAGAGACAATTAATCTGGATGTTGATGCTGTTGGTGAAGAGGTGCAAGAACTTGATAATTAGAACAATCAGAAGACTCTGAGGTATGTAAGACTGAATCATTCTGAAAATCATATTACTGGTGATAAGAATAAAGGTGTAATCACTAGAAGAAGGTTAGCTGCTGAAGAAGTATGCTTAATTTCAAAAGTTGAACCTAAAGATGTTGCTAAAACTTGTAAATATGAAAATTGGATGAGCGATGTGGAAGAAGAATTAGATCAGATTGAAAAGAATAATACATGGGAACTTGTGCATAGACCTAAGGATAAGAATGTTATTGGTACTAAATGGGTATTCAGGAACAAATTGAATGAAGCCGCTGAAGTTGTCAGAAATAAAGCTAGATTGGTTTGCAAAGGATATTCTCAGAAAGAAGGAATTAATTATGAGGAGACTTTTGCTCCAATGGCCAGACTTGAAGCTGTTATACTATTGCTTGCTTATGCTGCTTATAAAGATTTCAAGGTATATCAGATGGATGTCAAATCTGCCTTTTTAAATGGTGATCTTGAGGAAGAAGTCTACATTGAGAAACCTGATGGATTTTCATTGTCAGATGATGGAGACATGGTATGTAAGTTGAAGAAAGCTCTTTATGGATTGAAGCAAGCTCCTAGAGCATGGTATGCTAGACTAGATAAATATTTGTTGAAATTGGGATTTACTAAAGGTGCTGCTGATAGTAATCTCTACTTTAAGATAGAAAATGATAACATCCCAATTGTTGAATTCTTTGTTGATGATATTATCTTTGGAGGTAATGATGAATTGAGTATGAAGTTTGCTGGTGATATGCTAAAAGAATTTGAGATGTATATGATAGGTGAGATGAAATTCTTCTTAGGTTTGAAGATTTCATAGATAGGAAAAGGTATATTCATATCTCCAACTAAGTATGTGAAGGAATTGCTAAAGAAGTTTGGGTTAGATGACTCCTAACCTGTTGGAACTCCTATGGTGACTGGTTGTAAATTGTCTAAAAATGATGAATCTCCAAAAGATAATCAGTTTTTTTACAAATCTATGGTTGGTGGATTGCTATATCTTACTCAGAATAGGCCAAACATTATGAATGCTATGTGCATGGTTGCGAGATATCAAGATGATCTGAAAGAGAGTCATGTCACTATTGTGAAGAGGATATTTCAATAACTGAAGGGAATTGTGGATTATGGTTTATGGTATCCGAGGAATGATGATTATATGCTATGTGCCTACACTGATGCAAATTAGGCTGGTGATGTTTATGACCAGAAGAGCACTAGTGGTGGAGTATTATTTTTGGATAAGCAACTGCTTTCATGGGCTAGTAAGAAATAAGATTCAATGTCCTTATCTACTATTGAAGCTGAGTACATTGCTGCTGCTAGTAATTGCACACAGGTAGTCTAGATGAAGCAAATGTTGAAGGATATCAATTATTTATGATGAGTTGACTGTTATATACTGTGATAATTCCAGTGCTATTAATATGTCAAAGAATTTGGTGCAACATTCAAAGAATAAGCATGTGTCAATCAAATATCATTACTTGAAAGAGCAAGTTAGTGAAGAGAAGGTGAAGCTTGAGTATGTATCTACAAAGGAACAAATAGTTGATATTTTCACTAAGACTTTGCCTATGGATACATTTGTCTATTTGAGAGACAAGATAGGGGTATCCACCCCTCCTGGTGAGAACTAGATGCATTGAGTTGCATCAATTTGGTGGACTTCATAATCTTATCATTTTATCCAGATTGGTGAGTTGGTGCTGCTCCTCTGTTGGAGTAGTCTGTGTTTTGGGGAAAGAGATTCATGATTCATATTCTAAGGGGAAGAGTAAGTTTGGTTTTCTATTTTTAGATATTTGGCATTGCTGTCAAAGGGGGAGAGAGATCATGTGAAAAACTGCTTTATCTGTCATGATCTTAGGGGGAGTTTGCTGGAGATATCTTCTTGCTTTGCATTGATTGTTTTTCACATTCACATGTTGCCATCAATGCCAAAGGGTGAAATTGTTGGATATTATTGGTTATTGCTACTGCTAGGATATGTTGTTGTCATTGATGTCAATATATTCCTATGTATTTCTCTTGTGATTGCAATTAGAAAGATTTTATGATCCGATTTGCAGTGTTGTTTTGCTGATCACTGTTTTGCAAAGTTCAGTATTTCCTCCGGTATATTCCAGTGTGATCAGATCTTGTGCTAAGTTTTTGGGATATTGCTTGGAATGGTCTTGTGTATCTTCATTTCAGATGGATCATGATTTGGTGCTCCACAAGTTATCTTTCTTCGTGACACTTGCTGATTGGTTGTAGTCTTGAGCTTTTAGATGTTGATCGATGAAGATTTGATCAGTGGTGTTGGTGCAACTGTTCCTGATGTTTCTAACATGCTTTCTGGTGTTTCCTAGTTGTGTCCTATTTGTTTTGGTGATCTACATTGATTGTTGTATGAGTTTTTGGCAGTTCCTATGAACCGGTGATGATTTTTGTGTTATGTAGTTTTTTTGGTGGTGTAGCGTAGTGAGGTTGATCTTGGCGTGATTTTTGATGGAGTTGTGTGTTTGGGAATTTGATTTAGGTCCATGTTATGCTATGTAAACTATTATATTGGTCCAATGGTCGATTCTTGTATTGTGTGATGTAAATTTTTAATTGAGGGTTGAGGGTTTAGCTGACCTTGTTATCAAGGTTGATGATTTGTATATATAAGTGACATGCTCATGTAATTTATGTGTCGATGTTATGTCTACATTATCAGAGAGCAGTTTATGTGCGAACAAGAGATTTATTCTTCGGTGAAGTGTTGTGTGGATTTTGTTTTTGCAGAACAAACATATGTTCTTAATCAGAACTGTAATAAGGCATTTGGAGATGCTATTCTTTCAGCTCACTTCTTTTGGATTGTAGTCCGAATCTTATTGTAAGTCAGTGAGACTTCCCTGAGGGTTGTAGCCTTCCGGGTCATTATATTTGAGTAGTGAGCTCTAGGCAGTGTGCCTGAATGCATGTGCATTCCCCATTGTAATATTTTGACATATTACTACAGAGTATCATCTTACTGTGGGTAGGTTCCCACTAGGGTTTTTTCCTTAACCACGTTTTCCATGTCAAAATCTTGGCGTTGTGTGTGGTGCTTTTAATTTGCTTATCTATGTTGTTACTACAGTTTATTAGATCTATGTTTGGTGATTAAGTTTGATATTCCGGTGAAGACTGATTCACCCTCTCCTGTCAGTCTTCCTTCTTGGCTACTGCTAACAAGAGAGACCCTAGAAAGGACTATGTACCCACAAAAAAATTCACATCAAATTTATAGTAGAAAATAGAACTACATATTTTTATGTCTTGCTCTCATTTGGAAGAAGGGTATGTACTCAATTTGGGAAATGAAGGATTTTCTTAGTAATCAGGCAGTTGAGATGGGACATAGGGTGTGTCTAAGAAAGATTATGTTAATTCAATAACTAATACATAATTTAATCATTGAAAAAAAATTAATTCGATTAATGGAAAAGGGTTATAATCTCTAATTTAATACCAAAATAAAATGTATTCTCTATATACTTGGAAGCCCATCTAAGAAGGATTACTTGATTCCCCAAGGGCCTTAGGCCAAAAATTCTAAGTTGGATTTCCAATTTATTTTTTTAATTATTATTTACTTCTAAAAGATGGACCTTGGTGCACTCCCATTAGGGAGTGTAGCCTTTAGAGAGTAACTTAGATGAGTCTAAACTAATGCAAATCAAAGACCACAGCTCCAAAAAGGGGTGTTGATATTTGTAGACCTTATTTTATATGCTCAAAAGTTTTGACAAGCAAATTTTTGCATAGAAATATAAACTTGCAAATGAAGGACTCCTTGTACAAAAACTTGCACAATCAAAGATCTACCATTCATCTATAGGAAAACACCTTAATAAAAATTTAAAAACTAGTAGCCACCTAATTTATTTCATTCCCAAAAACTCTTGAAACCTCAACTTGGGTGTTATGAATGCTCAAAATCTCTCTGCAACTTCAAGTTTTCACGTTTTCCATCTACCTCATGCAATCCCACAACCAAGCATTCTTTAATGCAAACATGCTTATTCTTATTTTAATTCAAACACGAATTTAAAATAATATTTGAATACAAATAAAAATAATGTAGCGACAAATGATATTAAACAATTTACTCAAACCACTGACCATTAAAAACACAAAACTATGTCCAAACTATACATCTAAACTTCAGGAAACTTAACTTTGCTTCATATTTGATTAACCAAACAAATTCAAATAAAGGAAGAAAAATCAAATAAGGGTCTTAAGACCCCATCTAAAATATATTATACTTGTTGGAATCAATGAACACTAAGAGGAAGGGGGGGGGGGTGAATCAGTGTTCTACAACTTTTGAATTTATTAACTTGTTCTTTCAACCACTTAATACAAATGAAGAAAAGTAAAGTGCAGAAACACAAAGCAAAAAAGAAACACCATAAAACCAAGATTTTTTACGTGGAAACCTGGTTAAGGGAAAAAAATGGTGGGATTCAAACCCACAATATTAATATACTCTATTAGAAGTATAAAAATATTAGATAAGAGGAATGCACATGCATTTAGGCACACTGCCTAGAGCTCATTGCTCAAATAAGAAACCCAGAAAGGCTAAAACTTTAGGGAAGAGGATCATTGCCTTACAAGAAGTCTCACTGACTTAGAAAAGAATTCAAACAACAATCTGGATTACATGAACGAGTACAATTCTGGTTAAGCTCATTGTCAAATCTTCTCTGCAACACACCTTCGCATAACTTCACACAACTTCCTTGCTACTAAATGATTGATACAATATTCACACATAGCATCATATCCCTCAATGATTATTACATTCATTTATACAAGTCATCAACCCATGAAATATAGGTCAGCTAAAACCTCAATACAAATTACAAAAAATAACTTCACAAGCTACAACAATACATGTAGACCAAAAAAATGTCGACTAAGACATAGTCTAGACCCAAATCAATATTGCAAACATGCAACACCTCCAACAATTACGCCTCGATCATCCGCAACACACTACAACTACCAAGAATTTCGCATAACACGAAGATCATCACTAGACAAAGAAAATCTTCAATAATGCACACAATAATCAATGCGGACCATCAATATGAATAGAACATGATCTAAAAATATTCACAAGCAACGTGAATTGCACCACAATAATTACAATAACTTGAATTACTAGAATCATCATCATCTCTCTATAGGAGCTCAAGGACACCATCATAACTGATTGTCAACCTGAAAGATTCACTTGTGGACCTCCAAATCATGATCCACTCAAACTGAGGACACACATCAACGTCCTGAATAGATCCCATACATCCGCAACTAAGGATATGTTGCCCCCATATTTGGCCTACATAAAATTTGAACTTCAAATCGGTCTCAGTGTCGAGTAAAGATCCAATAGCTGTTTTTGCGTAAATAGTGAACACGCAATCCAAGGTCCTTACAAGTCAGAATATTAAAAATGAACAAATTTTGAAAATTATCACAAATTGAGGGAAATCACTTGACAGTCAAGATCTAAACATCATTTTGTATCACATGTCCAACTTTCACCTGAACCCAGTTCATACTTTGTTGTATTTTAAACTTTCAATTTTTGGTGTATGTTGCTCCCAACTGATTAAAATATCTCATTTAAGGCTTTGTCATGAGGTGTAAATAATTGTGTGGACCTTTTTTCCCTTTCATTGATGCGTGTTTTGAATTTGAGGACCTAACTCCCTGCAGTTTGAAAGTTATGCCATTTTTCTCCAGCCAAAGCAATATATTTAGAATATTTAAATTATTTCTCAAATAATAATTTAATATTTTAAATTATTTTAATATGTTTGGTCGTTTGTGAAAAAAAAAATTTGTTCAAAATCATCGGTTGCACTATTCCTTGTTTCCTCTTTGTGATCAATGGTTTCTAAGGTCTAAAGGATAGTTCGTGAAGCAGAAGGTTAGAAATGCTCACTTTTTGAGCATTTCTAACCCATATTTCTAACCTCTCACAACACAAAAAAAAAGAGGTTAAGAATTCTCAAAAAGTGAGCATTTCTAACCTCATTTCTTAACCTCATGGGCCCCACTTTGTCAAGAAGGTTAGAAATGCTCACTTTTTGAGCATTCTTAACCTCTTATAATTGCAGAATGGAAGCACAGACATGCCGCAAATTCAGGATATGAATGACAAAGTGTGAGAGGTGTAGTCAGGTCGCATGAATAATTTTAAACACCACAACTTTTTGTAATAGTGAGGATGTGCAAAAGTTACAATTAGAGGCTAGTTTATCCCTTGGAGAAGTAAAGCAAGATCTCTCTGTTTGTGGTTGTAAATGTTCCAAGTACTATTGGAGATGTGCATTTGAGAAAGGCCATAGGCAGGACCATTCTTGTGAGGGAAGTCATTCATGTACAAAAATATGCACTTATTATGTTCGAGAAGGAAACAACTCCAACCTGTGTAAGTATTTGGCGGGCCACCAAGGTCATCATCATTGCAAAGATAGAACTCACACTTGCCAAGAGCCCTGCCATTTGTACAATATGTCATCAAATCGTAATGAGTTTTTCTCTAAAGAACCTAAACATGAGGGGCTGCACAGTTGCAACTCCCTATGACATATGTGTAAGGAGAAATGTTCACTTGAAAGCTACAACAATACATGTATCATACCCATTGAAACTGTTCACCCAAGACACCATTGCCATGAAAGATATTGCCAAAGAAAGTGAATTATGAAAGGCTTCACAAGGACATGTGGAGTGGAAGATCACTTCCATAAAGGAGAGCATCTGTGTGGGAATGAACACCCATGCCTTGAGAATTGTGAAATGCTTGGAATATGTGAATTATTTACACAACTGGTGAGAAAAAGGTGCAATTTCAAAGGACAAAGGGGTTCGTTTGAGTATGAACACTTCTCAGAACAAAATGGGCAACGCAAAGGCTATTGCATTCCTATTCCTCCTTTTCAGAGGACTCATCAAGGCTCACATGTTCACACCACTAATGCATCTGCTATACATTACTGTGACACTATTTGTGAAGCTTGTAGTTACTTCTGTCACCTTCCACTAAATCACCCTGGTTTGCACAATACAGTGCACATAAATATGAGGAATGCAAGATTCATTTCAGAGGAGGAAGCTATCAACATTAAGGATCGGAAGTATAAATGGGGAGAAAAAGGGGAGGCAGAGATGTGTAACATGTTCTGTAGGAAATAGGGTCGAGGTCATATCTATTTGGTTCCTTGTCCAAAGACGAACAATGAAAGATACATGATGTGCACCAGCAATCTCCAAGACGGTTCCAGGCACGCAATAGTCAAATATGGGCCTGACATTGATGTTCCAAAGGATGAGATGACTCATGACACCTACTAGAAATATGTTAGATTTTTTGATCCTTGTACAGAGGAAGATCGTCAAGAGTTTAACAGATGCAATCACTAGTGCAAATCAGAGGAGCATAATAGAGACTCGGGGGAAGATTCTTATTGCACAGAGCAATTATGGCATAAACCTATTGAGAGAACGAGACAAAATTTTAGTTCTACAACTTATGTAACTATTGATGGCCACCATTTTTCTTGCCGTCATTCTGCTAACATTCCTCATCATGTCATTTTTTTCATTGACATATCAGGTTCTACGGGCTTCGATGATATTAGTCCAATGATGGAGATGTTTGATGAGCATAATTCTAGGCTTAGCTGTGTCTATGAGGCCATACCAACATTTATAGAAATCCATCTTACAACGATTCCTGATGACTTTGTGTCAGTGGTTCTATTCAATCGATCGACAACCATTGCTGTAGAGATGGAAGATATGGAAGAAAGTGTTATAGATAGTCTCCTTCCATATACACCTTTGGATCAACAATTTTTTCATACAAAATTGAAAGATACCTTTGACAAAGTTAATAATAATTCAAATGGTATTTCTTCAAAGATATGGGTTACTAGTTACCTTTTTATAAAAGTGACTTATGTCACTCAATGTAACTAAAACTTATAAAATAAGCCTTATTTTGTGAAAAGATGTAAAAGTCATACATGGATAAGGTTTATTACTTTTAGAACCATTTTATTTTCAAAAAGGTGATTAGAAAGTAGTTATCGGGTAGTTAGAAGGTAGTTATCCTACAAGACTATATATACAAGGCTTTGGTATTGTTGGGGAAAAACTTTTTACGGAGGGGAAAACTTTGCTGGAATTCTAGGAGAAACTTGTAATGGCATTTTGATTTGCACTATGTATGGAAACGATTTTGGACTTGTATATTTCCAAAAGGATAATGAAGAATACATCTTAGTTCGTATGTTCTAAATGTATTCATGTGTTATCATTGCCAACTTCTTGTATGTCAAATTTGTAGTCTTTTTATGCATATGTGATTTGTACACTTGATGTGATGATGCACAAGCAAACTTTGGTATCTCAGTTTGAATGTGTTGAAGTATCTTATCTCTGCGTGTGTTGAGATTTGTCATTCTTCTTTATCGTCATCTCATGGCTAAGCATATTATGTTATAAAGTCCCCTTGTAATTTGTTGCAAATGTTGAGAAATCTCAGTTGATGGTCGTATGTCTATTGTTGGGGTTTCTATCTTTATTTCTTGTTTAAGTTCTACGTTTTCTCCTTTATGTACTTTTAGGTTAAAAGTACATGAAAATCCTAAACACCCCTATCATACGAGGGATCTGCCCCTCTCAAATGCAAAGGAAGATCGTGTTTCATAGAACGATCTCTCCAACTGTTGGAATGCTTGTCACTGCTTATCGGGCAAACATGGTTAGTTTTAGGTAAATGACCGCAGTGACAAATCTGTTTACCAATAGGATATTACAACTCTGGAGCAGTAAGGAGCATAAACTAGAATACTAAATAACACAAACAATTGAGTAACATCCTTAATACTGGATCTCATAACTTGATCACATCAACATGTGGACCTCTACAAATGGGAATGAAACATCTATAGACAATATACCAAAAACCCTTCAATCCTCATCAACTCATCTGCAACATACAGGCTAAACCACCTCATTCAATTTGTCTGCAACACTGGATTACATAGTTCATAATATTTTGACATCAATGATAACACATCAACCAATATCTAACAATACTCTTATAAAATATGCATCTAGATTGGGACAAAAAATTATCAAACTATGCAACTTTACTGCAATCTCCAATTAAAGTATTCAAATCGGGTGACCTTCTTGATGTAGAAAATTGTGATCTTCAACATGAAAATTTAAAAATCCCTTGTTATACAAAAATTTAATGTTTTTTCAATATAAATATCAATCTTATAAATTTTAGAATAGTGCATCAACAAAGAACATCAAATTATATGTTGAAAACCTACAATCTAGCATAAAAATGCACTGTTGAAGCTATCTGCTTGCAATTTATCCTTATCTTTTATTCATGCACGACCCAAAACTATAAATAAACTCAAAACCATTTATTATTCTCTTCTAAAACCTCTCTTGGTTATTCAATTTTTTTTTGGCATTCTTTTCCCTCAATTTTAAATTAAAATTGCTAAGAATGACTCTCTAATGATAACCTCATGTGCCCACTTTGTAACTCCCACCATTTATTAATTTTAAATACTAAAAGTATATTAAAAATAACCATAATTTGGTAATCAAATATTCCTACCAATTTTAATTAAAAATGTTCTCTTTAATTTGATGCTCACTTCCAAGTATTTACTATAATAGTGACTCTTTATTCCTCATTAACTGTAAAGTTTATTCACTAGACTTGCAAACATAAAATTTAAACAAAAATTAAAAAAATACTAAAATAATTTTTTTTTGGGTAATGTAGGATTTCCCTTACACCTCAAGATTCTCTTACACCATAAATTATCTAGCTAGAGCATTTTACCCATCCTATTTTGATAGATAAATGCCCATCTTATTTTGATGGATGGAGGACTATCCTATTTTGATGGCTGTATGACTATCCTATTTTGATGGATATATGATGGTTTCCAATCCTATTTTGATAGATGGATACTATCTTATTTTGATGTTTGGATGCCTATCATGTTTTTATTAATGAATGGACGTCTTGTTTTGATATAGGGATATATGTCTTATTTTAATGGATATATGATTACTTGAGTATATAACATAATGAACACTTAATAAACTAAGAAAATAATAAAAAAAGAAAATATCAGTAGGAATTTCAATTATAATAGAATGGGTATTTACATGTGGTATAAAATCATTTTTAGAAAACTAGTCCTTGAGCTTGCTACAAGTACTTCACACTTTATAAGGTATTATGAAACTTAATGGGTGTTGGGATAAGGTGTTGTACACCTTACATAATTTTTATAATATTTATTTTATTATAATATGTGTGGTGTACTAGTGGGGACCTAGAAGTACGTACATCACTAGAAGTTAACATTCTTGGGGCGACTTTATGTGTTGTATGTAACATTGAGATATTAATGTAAGTTGTAAAATTGTATTTAATTCAGTATTAGGGAAATATTTAATGAAGTGAAAACTTAGTACCCAATATTAAATGAGGTGTAAATGGTATTGTGTTCACACTATCATGGCACATGGTTTTACTTTACCACTTGGTTGTATTTGTGTGGGCTTATGTCTATATAGGAAATCACATGTATAGTGGTTAAGGTTGGTTGGGTGAGTGAGATGACATAGTATTGAGTCTTTCTGAGAAACATATATGTGAAGCATGACATGTGATGTGTATATCCATTCTTGGACACATGGAGGATGCATGTGGGAGGTTTGATGTTTTAGAAGTATGCATTGTAATTCTGTAAGTGCTTTGTATTGCTTTATTATTGGATAATAAGATGGAGTATGGATGCTTTTGGAGGTTGAGTTTTCCCTCTTGAGCATTTTCCTAGGGTATATCATGTGTTATCTTATGACTTGTCTATTTGATTCATGCATAATGGTTATTCTATAATCTTGTATGCATTATTTTCTCTCATGGGTTATGTAGGAAATGAATTAAATGAATTGGGTATTGATGCATTCTTTCCTAAAAGTGGTATCAAAGATTTCATGATTGAATTTTTGAGTTATAACCCTAGCTTGAGTGGTTTTGGTGCAAATTTGAAGCAATGGCCATGTGGGAAAGGTTTGGGCCATTAAAAAGTGTGGAACACATTTGAAAGATGTTTTATTATAGATCTAAGAGTTTTGGGTTTGCTATTATGATGAGTTATCTGTAGATTTGGGATTTTTGGGTTAAAAGGGTTCCTTGGATGTGCATTCAAATGAACATTTTATGGGGCAATTTTTGTAGATGACCCTCTAGGACAATATGGACCTCACTATTGGATCTAGAATGACAGACAAATTTTGACATAAAATTTGACCTATTTTAAAAAAGTCAATTTTTTTTTCCATACAGTCATACTACCATCCAACTATCCAATCTACAATGCCTAAAAATAAAAAAATTACAAAAATTTGGAATCCCTTCGACATAGAAAGTTTTCCTTGCAAATATCAAACACAAAAAATTACCTTTGCGGGGCGCATTGCAAAGTTTTATTAAATAGTGGGTAGCTAGGGGCGTGAGAGGGGGGGTTTGTAGACTCCCACACCCACAACCCCCTATAGCCCTTATAAATACAACAATACTCATAGGTATCACTATGTCAATACCAACACTATTAGTACCTTGACAGTGCCCGCCCTCTGACTAGGAAAGCCCACTGCACTGGTGGTTAAACAACCCACTTAAACAATAAAATTGCTATGCAAAAACAAAAAAACTAAATTTTTTATTTTACTTTACCAATTAAATTTTAAATTGTCGACCATTAAAACTTTGTAAAGTTTGAAATTTAAATGGATTTTTATAAGGGGGGTTGGCTAACCAGATCCGATCACTTATGGAGTCAGTGTTGTAGACACCTAAAATTAATTAAATGAATATTTAATTAGTTTAATCTTGTCAACATAATTAATTGATTTAATTGTGTTATCCTTGTTGTTCTCAGTGTTAATTAAATCCAATTTAATTAATCCTATCACTATTGCCCAATAATTAATTTATCAAATAAATTAATTATTTCCCTATTCTTCTAAAGTTACCTCAATATTTATTTCCTCTAAACCCACTCAGTTAATTAATTTTAATTAATTAACCTAGCTAAAGTGATTCCTACAAATCACTTTTCCTAATCCCCATTCAACCTAATTAACTCTTCTAGAATCTCTCATAATCCCACTTATCATTATTCTCCAATTTTTAATTCCCCCACTCATGTCACATCAATCTTGAACCTTTCAAAGAAATTCAAATTTCTTTCAATCCCCCTATGCATCCTCAATTTGAAATTCAAATTTATTTCCCCCCTTCTTCTCAAGGAATTTTATATTCCTTTTGTATTTCTCCAATGCATCCTTGATCCATGTCCACTATCTTGAATCAATCTTAGCCTTTCATAAGAAAATCAATCTTGGCCCTCCATTGGCCTCCTCCAATCTATAAATTGGATCATCTTTCCTTCTCAAAAGAAAGTCTTCCATTCTTCTACCATTATGCTGCTAATTTCTCCTCTCATCTCCCTCTATCACATCCTTATCATTTCCTCGTAATCCTCTATCGAATCCTTATTTATCCATATCCATCCATCCTTCATCAAAATCCAAATCCTTAGTCCATCCATCTTGTTGAGCATTCGAGAGTAATCCACATCTGCAACAAGCAAAGGAGCACCTTCACTTCATCAAGCTCAATTCGAGGAACAAGTGAAGATTGATAAATGTGGTTTTCCTCCTCAGCCAACTTCCTAGGATAGCGTGTTGTGTGGCCAACAAGTATTCAATGCTTGATATCTCTTACCAAGTCCATCCTTCCTCCAACCAATCAATCCTCCCTCTTTCCAAATTCCATCTTGTCATCATCGAATCCCTAATCCATTTCTATCTATCAAAGCGATTCTCCAATCCTCAATCCACTTTCATCCATCCAAACAATCATCCTTCCTCAACCAACATTTTTTTCCAAATCATTCATCCAACTTTGGGTAACCTTCCCCTTCCTATTATCTATCCATTCTTCCATAATCATTATCCTTCTAATCCATTCAAATCTCCAAAATCCCAATCAATCAATCAATTTGTCCTTCTAATTTGGTAATCCAATCACCCATCAATCAATCATCCAATCCTTTCATCCAATCATCCCCCAATCAATCATTGACCCTAATCCAAGGTCAATACCTTGTGAGAGTTTATTTAGACCTTTATTTTAAACCAAATCAATCATCTTGACTTGTGTGCTTAGGAAATCATCTCCCCCAAGCATATTTGCTCAATCCTTTTGTGATCGATCCAGACCACTATCCTTTTATCTCCTCTTTTCTTAGGGTCATAAGTCTATCCTTAGTAGAGGGAGATTTGATAAATCTTCATAAGGTCTAAATTTTACCCTACCTTGGTCATCACCTAGGTTTGTGGTCTTTATCATCAATCCTCCACCCGAAATCCTAATCTAAGGACTAGGGTGCAATCTTCATCAATCCTCAATCAAATCCAATCCAATCCAATCCAATAAAATTAAATCCAATAAATTCTCAATCCAATCTGAATTTTCTAAGTCCTAGTCCTCATCTTCATCCAACATCATCACCTTTCTCACGTGGCTACCCAAACTTCACATCCAAAGTTCATGGCTTGGTATGAGCAGATGCTCATTGAAGTTCACGGACCACCTCAACCTGCCTACCAAGTCAATCCCATAACCTCTCATCCATCTATCATATCCCCATTTATTTCATCTCAACACACAATATCTAATCCCAATCTATATTATATCTCTTATCCATCCTCTATCTTTGACAAGGGAGATCCATCTTATTCCCCATCTATATCTCCATACTATCCCTCATCTTCATACCCCTCTAGTCCAACATGTATACCTCCATCTAACCTCCCATTCACATCCCAATCCCCATATTTTTACAACACCTTCATTACCTCTACTCCCCATCCAAATCCTTTACTCCATAGTCCTCCAAGCCTTAATCCCAATCCTCCATCCAATCCTTATCCCCTATCTAATCCCGATCCTCCATCTAGTCCTAATCCTCTAAAATCCATATTATCCACATCCTCCAAGTCCTTAATCCATAATATTATCCAAGGCATGCTAGAAAAGGAGACAAAATCCCCACCTCAAAGCAAAGTTGCCAAATCTCCTCAAGTCCTCCATCCACCTACATCACCTCCACCTCAAAACAAATCCCAATCCCCCACACTTCATGATAACACCATCCCTCCATCTATCCAATTCTAAGCTTCCATATCTCCTCCATCATATAATCCCCACAACATGAAAGAGACCAAGAAAAGATCTCAATGCTTTACATTGTCCCCAAGTAGACATTAAGGGAACAATAGAAGAACAGGGATACACATAGAAGAATGGTCACAAAAGAGAAAGAAAGGAGAGGGAGAAAGATTTGTAGTGCTAATATTGCTAATCTAGCACAACATCCACCTCCCGATCTTATTGATCACTATTTTGGGAAGGTGAGCAACATGCCAGAGGAGCAACATCGAGCACAGTAGATGGAGCTATCAAAAGATCCAAACAGGGACTATGCTCATGTTGTAAGTCACTTTGTTCGAATCTAGGAGCTAGGATTAGGGTTTGTGAAAACTCATCCGATAAATGCTTGTCTATATCACTATCAAAAGCATTAGGAGTTGTATTTCCATTATGAATAAAATTTTCACCCATTTCTTCATCAAAGTTTAGAGAAAGAGGAGCAAGAACACAAATATAAGTTAAACCATCACATGTTTTGTGAAACTTATGATTTGGAGATGTAGGTTGAACATCTTGCTTAGGAGAAAAGGGAATCATGTCAACTGTCAGAGTCTGAGGAGATTGAGTATTTTGAGGGATAGCTTCACGAGCTCGAACACGGTGTCTTCGTCGGCGTTCTCTCGCACAACGATTCCGTCGAGTCTTAGTGGAAGGCTGAGAAGGAGGAGGAACTTTTGAACAAGTAGGAATGCTTCTCTCCTTGATAGTTAAAGGTTTATGTTGAGGTCTTTTTTGGTTGAACAATAGGAGAAGCAGACCTCTTCTCTCGATAAGAGGGAGGAGTTGGAACTGCACCATAGAAAGGAGGAATATTAGATGTAGGAAGGAGACCAGGTCCATCATGAGCAGAAGGTATAAGTCTAACCTTAGGAGGAATATTGTTGTTTTCCTTAAGAGAAGGTAAAGTCACATCCATAGGTATAGGTGGATGATCTTCCTTAGGAGGGAGATTAGTTCTATCTGTGAGGGGAAGAACCTTATCTTGAAGAATAATAGGAATGTCAAGTGTTGTGGATCTAGATAAAATCATATCGTTCTTCCATTTTTGATAAGATTGAAAAAGAGCATCGCTTCTTGATGGAAGAGATTGAAATTGTTTAGGCCAAAAGAGATCAATAGGAACACCAGGGATTCTTTCGGATGGATGAAATAAGCTATGGTTCACGGTTATTATTTCTCCATTGTGATAAAATTTAACACTTGTAGATTGGAATAGCAATAGCCTTCATGGAAGATAGCCAAGGATAGCCCAACTTCACACTAAACTACTCAGAAGATGGTATGATAACAAAGTCAACATCCATGGATTTAGTATGAACTTCAATAGGAAGGGTGATAGAGCCAATGGTAGGACAACAAAAGCCATCAAATAAATTCAAAACCACATTGGAAGCCTCATATATTGGTTTATGCAATCATAAAGTGAAAAGATACTCCTCAGTTATGACATTAACCATGCAAGAGGGATCAATCAGGTTACCACGGCAAGGGATATCCTTAACCTTCGTAACTATGTATAAAGGGCCATTGGGTTCTCTAATGGTCTCTCTAGGGTCAAATTTAATACAAGGATCCTTAGGAAAATCTTGTGTTTCTACCATATTAACCAAGTTTGGAGCAATAGAGGTGAATTCTTCAGAAGAGAAAGAATTAGGCACAATCTCAATAATGTTAGAGGTATGAGATGGCAAGGGATCAGTGAAAATATTAAGATTTTGATTAGGAGGAGCTACTAATTTATTCCCTTTATCATTCACACCTACCATATATATAGTATTATTATCAATCAAGTCTTGAATCTTATTCTTCAATGCAAAACAATTCTCAGTATCATGACCAGGTTGATGATGAAATTGGCAAAAAGAATTGTTTGTCAAAATATGAGGATGCAAGTTTAGAAGGATCAATTTGTTTTAAAGGAGGAATTTTGATAACATTTCTATGCAACAACTGAGACATAATTCTATGTAGAGATTCATTCAAGGAAGTAAACTATCTTTCTCTTTGGAAAAATTTAGAAATAGAAGACACACTTGTTGTAGCATTCACATGGTTGTTGTTGATTGGATCATTGAACTTGATGAAAATTTTTGTTGGTTTGAACTTCGCAAATGGTTGTTGAAAAATACCCCCCTTATCACTCGGAGCCATAGGAGTGGATTACTCCATTTGACTCACAATCAGTTGATAATTATGGAGTGTTGCGCACAACTGCAGAAATGAAGTAAACTCAGACAAAATAATCTTTTCCCTGATATTTTTTTGTAAATTAGAAATGAAAATTCTTTTAATATCATTATCAGGTACATGAAAAGAAATTTGAGCACACAAATGCTTGTATCTACCAATGAAATCAATCAATTTTTCTTTAACGCCTTGTTTACAATGCATTAAATCAGTCAAAGTGATTTTAGGATCAATGTTGTTTTGAAATTGTTGGATGAAAGGATTTGCCAGTTGTTGAAAAGAAGTGATGTAATAAGAAGGAAAAGATAAATACCATTGTAAAGACTTATCTCTTAGTGTTCTTGTAAACAATTTTGCAAGCAATCTTTAATCATAGCAAAATCCGTACACAAGGTTTGAAATGTTTTGACATGCGTAAGAGGATCACCTTTTCCATTATAGAGTTCCAATTGAGGGATCTCAATATGTTTAGGTTGCATGACTTTAACAATATCAAGAGAAAGTGGGCTTGTAACATCAAGGTGGGCACACTAAACTTGGATTGACTCATAGAAGCATTTTGTTGTTGTAAGGAAGACACGGTTTGAACAAGATTGTTAATTGTTGCTTCGATAGAAGAATTGATGTTAGACATAGGTGATTGGGAAGGTGGTGTGAGGTTATTGAAAGAAGGCATGGACTGAGAATAAGGTGGTGGGACATTATGGTAAGTAGGCATGGGTGATGATTGGCTAGGAAAAGGGACACTTAAAGGAGGAATAAAGGTGTTGAAGAAATTGCCCCCTTGTGTCACACTGATTGGTTGAGGAATAATAGGAACATTCATGGAAGACATAGGTAAAGATGGAGGATTAAATGAAGAGAGATTACCCCCATGACCAATTATTGTAGGGATGACATTTTGAGTTGAAGTATCGATGATGTTGGATTTGAAAGTAGGAATAATAGTCATAGGAGTAGTCAAAGGAATTGAAGGATTGACTTGTGTTGAAGGTTGTGAATAACCTAGGGTTTTGGCACAACTCTTGATAGGAATGACATTAGAATCAATGATATGTGCAATGCCATGCAATATATCAATTCCATTCTTATCACTTTGAATCATGTCCTTAAGGCTTTCCATTAATGGAAGTGCTTCACTATTAGGGTATTCTTGGGACATCTAGTGTTGAAAGCTATCAAATTGATTGTCTAATGTAGAAAGTTGATCTAAAGAAACCCTAGTTAAAGCTTCTTCTTCATCATGGGATCCATCAATGGGGTGAATAGGCACACAATTAGGGTGGGAAGCATGATCCTCATTAAAGTAGTCACCCAAATTAGGCTCCATCTCCTCGGTAATTAAACCTTGAAAAGTCTTAATTCTAATGCTTCATCTAACAGGGATAGGATAGGTAGGACTAATAGTGGTAAAACTCATGCACTAGAGGGAAAATTTGAATTTTGAATTGTGGAACAAAGCTTACAAAAATTGAGTAATGCAAAATTTAAAAAAATAATGATTACACAATTTGAACTTTGTTGGAGGAAGGGAATGACACAATTTCCAAAAATGAAAGGAAATTGGAATTTCAAAATAGGGCCAAGGGAAGACCACTTAATTTTAAAATCAGAATTTTTAAAATCAGGGCAGACTATAATTAACCTCTTAAATTTTAAAATTTTTCTTGAAAGTTGAAATGTTGAATTTTGAAGGTACTTCCAGTTCTAGAGGAATCCAAAATTGATAAAATCAACCAATCTTCTGGATTTAGGCTAGTAAATACAGTCATAACAGTCTCTCAAAATTTTAGGAAAAAAGTCCAGGACTATGGCGGGAATGCACATGGTCTGACCAACTTTTTTCAAAATTTTCAGGGATGGATATTACGATGATTTGAAAGCTAACCCCAAAAAATTGGCAAATTTTATGATCTCTAGATGGGCGAAATGAAGGCACAAATGTAAAGATAGGACCCTATTAGGGGTTTGCAAAAAAAGAGGAATTGAATTGCAATTTTGAAAAGGGTCAAACCTAATGGACAGGGACACCTTGGAAAATCTTTAGAAATCTGAATTGGAATGAAATTAATTTGAAATTTGCACAAAATCCAATTAATTTTGAAAATTAGGGTTTTATAACCTAACCACTTAATTTTAAAATTTGAATTTTGGGAAAAAGGGGGAAAATTGAAAATTTGAATTGTAGGATTGAAGACAAATCTAAGAACAATTAAAAAATCTGAAAATGAAATTGAAATCCAATTTTTGCACAAGGTCAAGATGATTTTTGAAAATTAGGGTTTTAACAAGTAACCTCTTAATTTTTTAAATTTTATTTGCAAATTGAACAAGACAAAGAGGAAATTGAATTTGACAAACAAAACAATTTTCAGATTTAAGATAACCACAAGAAATTTTTACAAATCACAAGTTCAATTTTAATTTTAAAAACTAGGGGTTTTAATGATTTAACCACTAAGTTTGCAGAAATTTGAAACTTGTAAATGAAAAATATGCAATTTTGTTCAAAGGAAAGCATGCAAGACGCCGGGTTTACCAAAATGTAATGGTGGGAAAATGGTGAATGATAGATCAAGAAGGAAAAGTACCCTTTCCCTCAAAGAGAGATGAGAGTCTCAATATTGATTACCCTTCAAACACTTTTCACCATGTTACATTAGGAAGAGGAGAGGATAATTCACTAGATTCAATCTCTCCACACGAAGATGGTAGATTGAATTTTTGAATGATAAGTTGATTCCCCTCTTCCTTGTTTGAAACGGAAAGGAATTGATTGAATTATGTAGTGCAAAAGTGACAAAGAATTGATTATAACATAAGACCAGAATATGGGATGAAGCTATGCACCTGGATCTAACAATAATATGTCAAGATGAATTTGCCCTGCGAATTTGAGGAAAAGTTGCCTGGACCATGGCGGGAATGTACAGGTCCTCCGAAAAATCCGTGAAAGGAAAAGGGTTTTTCCACCTCTACGAATGGATCTCAAATTTGAAAGTATAGTTGTGCACCTACAACCTACACATAGAAAAGAGAGGAAAATGGGTTGGGATTGGGGGTTTTCCTTTAGGTCAAACCCTAGTTTTGGAATTAACCAAGTAATGAAAGAATGTACTTGCAAGTAGCTGTAAATGAAAGACTGAATTGTAAATCACCTCAAGGGAGGTTGTGATAGCAATGTTGATAGAAGTGCTTGTGTGGAATTGAATGTTTAAATCAATCTCCTCTTCAATGGTTGAATCCTTGACTTGAATGCAACACCTAGCCTTGAAGGGAGACTTGAGAATGCTCAATGCTGGAAAAGAATGCTTGAATGCTCTTGAATGCTTGATCGCTTATGCAACTTGATAAACTCCAATCTTATCCAACTTCAACCTATCCCACTTATGAAAATGAGAGGATGAATACCCCTTAAATACATGTTAGCGGATTTGATTTTCGTCACGGGCCAACATCGAGCGAGTTTCCTGCTCAATGCACAACCAACAATGCAACCCTAGGAAGGGTCTTGCCCCAAAATAGGGTAGGGACAGGGTCACTGCGCCCCTGACTTGGGAGGAAAATAGTGCCACACCCCTATCCAAGGGGGGATAGTGGCATTGCACCCCTATCCTTCCCCTTTCTCCAGGGCAGAGTGTGGATGGCGTGATGCAAAGGCCAAGGAAGAATCTGTTTCTGAGGGCTGAGCAATCTCCGGTCTCTGATTAGGCTAGAGGATTCAAACTTGCATGCGTGAGGACCCTAATGCAGTCAAAAATTGCTAGGGTCACAATTTTATGACACTACACTAGCATAAATTGATCTTCACCTCAAGATCAAAGCATCCATCCATCTCATGATACCTCTCCATCTCAAAATCCATGTCTACGCTCCACTCCATCTAATGATATCATCCCTTCCACTTCCTCTCACAATCATATGATCCCTATATCCAATCCTCTCCCACCATCGAATGATCCTCTTCTATCTCATGATCCAATCACCCCTCCCACTCCATCTCATGATACCCTCCCTAGTCAAGATCAAAATATCCCTTCATCTCCATGTCACGATCCCAATCCAACTAAAGATCTTAATCCTCCTTCCACATCCTGTCTCGCTCAAAATGGACTCACATCTTGTTCCCAAAATAATAAGGGTCCTCAAGCTAATGCTCAAGATTTTGGTACATTCTTTATTCCTCCTAAATCCAAAATCCCTTCATATAAATCAAAATACCACCATGCCTCATCTTCCATATCCATTTTGGGACCCTATGTTCCAAAGCTAAATCCTCCATTCCTTCCATCCATTTTGGGTCCTTACATCCCTCCATCCACCACCCCATCACCTCAAATAATCCCTAAGCAAGATCAACAAAGGAACACATCATTTAATGCCTCCCAACACTCTCCTTCCATCATCCCACCATCCATAAAATCCCTAAACCCTTCATTCTCATGCACCCATCCCATTGATATTGGAAGCAATTTGGATGCCCGATCTAAAAAGCATAAAGCTCAAAATCAACAAAAATCAAAGGATCAGCACGTCCCCTCAAAATAACATTCTCAAAAGAAAAATATGATTCGAAAGAAAGGACAATCCAAAAGGCCGCAAAGGCCCCAAAAGAAAAAATAAAAAACTATGTGGATTCCTAAGGTACTTCTAAAAGAAGAACAATCAAAATTGGCATCCAAACTTGCTAATCCAAAAGCTCCATCCATTCATAAGTCCTCCAATCCTCCATCTAACACTCCTCCATCATCAAAATCCATATTAGGCCCTTACACTACCACCACTCCATCACCTCCTTCATCTATTTTGGGTCCACATTTCCTAAAATCCACATTTTATCCTCCATCTAATTTAAAACCCCCTCCTCCACCACTCCAGCCCCCTTCAAGGTGTGTGCCAATGTTGATCTTCCACAAATTTTTCAAAACTCCATCCATTATCCACCATCTATTTTTCACAATCCCATTTTGTTAGTCCAATCCTTTGCAAATCCTTATCTTCCATCCCCTATCCATTTCATCTCCCCACTTATGGTTACCAACATCTATGAGCATACCTCTAGTTCAAAGAAATACTAAGCGATACCATCCATAGAACTAGATGCCTGAGTCCTCCCTTCCTCCTTCACACATCCACTATCTTCCATATCCACTTATCCTCACCCTTATCCATCCAAACTATTCCAAAAAATCCAAAAATTCCAAAAAGAAGAAGAAGCAAACAAAAAAAATTAGAAAAAGTAAACAAAAATCATTTCATCCAATGGTGAAAACCACTTCTTGTGGTGCCTTGGGTAAGTACCATGATGAAAAATTGGTAAAAAAGCATCATGTGTAATCCCCTCATCCTCTTGCACTATACACTTGGGGGAAAGCTTCTTCCATGCAATCCTACCATCCACATTCTTTATCTTCTATCTGCATCCTATCTAAGTCCATCCTCCTTTCCTATCTTTGATCTTGACTATCCTATCCATATCCTCCATCTCATATCCCTCATCCTATCCAAATGCAATCCTCCATTCTTATCTTTGGTCTTGATCATGTTAGAGGCAAAATAATGAATATGCATGCTTTGGAACACACAAGCCTTAAACCCTCTACCATGCATATCCATTACACATTATCCTTCCATATCATACATCTTTATCCACCATCCTTAAATCCTTATTTCTACTACCTCTAGTGTGGGGCATTACACTCCTTTGCAACATAGTCCTTGGGTCTCCATCATCTTACCCTCCATCTCTTTATCCGCCATATCCCATCCATATCCATCCACTCAATTCATCTGTTACCTATCCAAATAATATCTCCCTCCCTCCCTCCATCCATCCTTTTACCAAACCTTGGTTCTCCCTTGTCATTGGTTCCAATCCATTTATCCTATATCCACCAATCCACCCCATCGTATCCAATTATAATTTTAATCCAATTCTACTCAAATTATCCATCCCCTTTTTCATCCAATCTAATCATTTATCCTTCTTCCATCCTATCCAATCCATCAAACTGATCTTTTCCCATCTACTCGAGCTTACACTAACTTATGCCTAATCCAAACACCCATCCATACTGTGCTAATCAAATCCAAGTGGAAATCCTCTCATCTAGAGACTCTACACAACCAACTTGTCTTTTATCATCCATAAATCTATCCACACCCTGCCCATCGGGATGAATCTTTCCCATGTCTGGCAATTCATCCAAATCCATCACCTACCTATCGGGATGCATCCTTCCCTAGTCTGTCAGTTTATCCAAATCCATGTCCTACTCTTGGCAAGAGATGTCAGTTATCCATGTGCATGTTCTTGCATGATTAAGATTTTTGCTTTGATTTTCATCTTGTGTCCCAGGACTATACTTGCTCATGGCTGCCTTGATCATCCTATATCTTGGTATGTCTTGGCTAGTGTATAATGGGGCATAGTTTTCATGGTATGGTGTGTTTGAAGGTTTTCCTTGTATGAACTGACAACCTTGCATTAGTGTTTATCAACACTCGCATGGTTGTGTGCAAGAGATTCCTATTTGTCTGAGCATCAGTCCATGCTTTGGATCTTCATATAATCCTGGTTCTTATAATCAGTAGTGTAGACTATCCATGGCAATATCAAACCTAGGTTTTCTCTCTATATTTTCTCAACAAGAAATCCCATCCATTTATCATTCCTTTATCTCATTTCATTCACAAGAATCTAATTCATTTATTCCCTCTCTCATCATCTTCATCCTTTCATTATCTAGTCTTCTAATCCATTTCGAGAGCACACCCGTGTTCTTTGAACCTGCCTGTCCTCTCGAGGGGGCATACAAATACTTCCTTGTCATATTTCCTCCTTGTCATTATTCCTCATCTTATGACTGGGGCATCATGCTACTAGTCCTTATGCTTTTCTTCCACTATGTTTTATTCTTCTTTGATATAACGTCACTTCATGATGCTATATCAAAGAGGGGCAAAATGTAGACACCTAAAGTTAATTAAATTAATATTTAATTAATTTAAGCTTGCCAACATAATTAATTGATTTAATTGTGTTATCTTTTTCTTCTCAGTGTTAGTTAAATCCAATTTAATTAATCCCTTCACTATTGTCCAATAATTAATTTATCAAATAAATTAATTTTTTCCCCATTCTTCTAAAGTTACCTCAATATTATTTCCTCTAAACCCACTCGGTTAATTAATTCAGCCTAATTATTTCTTCTAGAATCTCTCATAATCCCACATATCATTATTCTCCAATTTTTAATTCCCCCACTCATGTCACATCAATCTTTAACCTCTCAAAGAAATTCAATTTTCTTTGAATCCCCCTATGCATCCTCACTTTGAAATTCAAATTTCTTTCCCCCCTTCTTCCCAAGGAATTTTATATTCCTTTTGTATTTCTCCAATGCATCCTTGATCCATGTCCACTATCATGAATCAATCTTAGCCTTTCATAAGAAAATCAATCTTGGCTCTCCATTGGCCTCCTCCAATCTATAAATTGGAGCATCTTTCTTTCTCAAATGGAAGTCTTCCATTCTTCTACCATTATGCTGCTAATTTCTCCTCTCATCTCCCTCTATCACATCCTTATCATTTCCTCATAATCCTCTACCAAATCCTTATTTATCCATATCCATCTATCCTTCATCAAAATCCAAATCCTTAGTCCATCTTGTTGAGCATTCGAGAGAAATCCACATCTACAAAAAGAGCAAATCAAGTGGAGCATCAAAGGGGTGCCTTCACTTCATCAAGCTCAATTCGAGGAACAAAGGAAGATTAATAAAGGTATAATGGTGTTTCTTGAGTTTATTTGATATTTATGCATATTTCCATTCAAACTAACCATCTACCTTTTCATCACCAATCTTTCCCTTTGTTCAAGTGTCATTGGTTACACATTTTAGTGGGAGCTTTTGATAGTGATGGATTGGTAACTAGTGTAAGATTGTTTCTTAATGTTTGTTTGGTGATTGTATCTTCTTGGATTGGAGGTCTTGGTTTTACTTAATGTTACTGAAATTTCAATTGTGTGTGTGTACACCTAGATGATCTTCATTTAGGAGATGGTTTTCATGATGTCATGTGTGAATTGGTATCATGGTTTAATGGGATCTTTTGATAGTGATGGATTGGTAGTGTACAATTGATCTTGATGCTTGGTTGGTGGTTATATCTTCTTGGCTTAGGAATATTGGTTTTACTTGATGTTACTAATATTTCAATTATGTGTGTGTAGACCTGGATGATCTTTATTTAGGAGATGGTTATCATGATGTCATGTGTGACTCAATATCATGGTTAAATAGGAGCTGTTGGTAGTGATGCAGATTCACCATTTGATGATGGATGCTCTTCTTTAGTATTTGTAAATGTTTGGAGGTTCTCTCAGACCCTATTGCTACAAAAGGGCTATTTAACATTTGCAACTCACTATTTGGAGATAATTATCATGATGATTGGAGATATTGACATATTGGAGCTATGGAGGACTCAGGGAGCCTTTGGTTGAGGTGATGTTTTCTTTAGAATATGTTTTTTATTATGTCATAGGGCACTCTTGATTCTAGATTATAGGTTTGACATGATATATTGTTCTTGAGACTATGATATATTCACTTGAAGCATGTGATCTCCTAGGAGAAGATGGCTAGATCATGTTGTCATGATTATGTTCTTGATTTAGCTGTTGGAGCTTTGATATTGTAAGAGTCCCTAACCTTAATATCTCACAAATTATATTTATTATTCATTTCACACATCATCAAATTAACAATATAAGTAATAAATCAATAAATTAATAAATAATGAAATATAATTTAGAATTCTAGTGCTTAATCTAGGTGAACCAAGGGAAAATAGAAGTGAGGGTTAATGGTTAGTTCAATCCATAAAACATTCAAATATATTAAAAACAAGATTAAATACCATTATACCTTCACAAAACTTCACTTGTTCCTCGGATTGAGCCTTTGATGAAGTGGAATGCGCCCAAATGCTCCACTTGATTGGATTGGATCCAAGATGGGATGTGGATTGCTCTCCAATGTTGCACAACACTAGTGGATATGGGAGATGGATGAATTCTCAAATGATGGATGAAATGGCTAAGAAAGTATGGATGTAAATTTGACTATAATGGTGATGACTTGGATGATTTCTAAGCTCAAACTAACAACATAAGATTACTTGGATTGGAGATGGAAAATGAAGGGGAGGAGACCCCAATTTATAGATTTGAGGGAGGATGAATAGATGGTTGAGATTGAAGATGAATCAAGGGTGGAGATTGAAGGAAAGGGGAGCACATGGATTGAGAGGACATGAGGTGACAAGTGTGGAGACCAAGAGATTTTCCATAAAGGAATTTCTTGTCTCCACACTCCATAATGTTCATGGGGAAGAGATCCCCAAGTACATAGGGAAGACAAAAAGGAATTAAAAATTCCTTGGGGGATGAAGAGGGAATTGA